>NW_020664420.1:39236187-39408609 GCF_002925995.2 Terrapene triunguis | reverse complement strand
CTGAGAGATAGGAGTTTAGCTCCTGCTCCCTGGTGCTCCCAAAGTTGGGGGAGGGATGGGCTACTGGGAGCATGTGCTTGATTGGGTTAGAGAAGAGAGTGGGGCGGGGCCCAGCATTCTCCCTGCCCATCCCCCTCACATTGCTACAGCTCTAGCAGCAACTTGTTCCCAGTGCAGTGCGTGGTGCTGCTGCTGCTTTAGCAGCATTGTAGGCCCAACTTTAGAATGTTCATGTTCAGTTATTATTTTGGCAGTATGCCATCATTTTTCTGAGGAATGTAAGTTACAACAGGGAAATGGCAATTTTAATAATTTATATATCAGCCAAACATGAACACAAATTGGACAAGAAAGAGGCACATCTCTAGCACAAGGGCTTTCTCACTGCCAAATAGCAAAAGCCTATTGCAAACTGTGGAGGTGTAAGAGCTTCTCAATGGAAAGAATCTTTTACAACTGAAAGCATTAGACAACCATGAGTGTCATGACCAATTCCCTCTATAATCACAAGACCAGTCTTCCTTTCACATTATCACTGAGGTAAGGTAAGGTTTCCCTTTCCCTGGAAAGGTGTAGCAAAGACAGAATTAATTAAATTTTTGGCAGAAAGCTAGTTTTTCCTTCTCTGGTTCTAGCCATAATTACCGTAACATCTGTTTCTTAGCACCCGTGTTACAGTATTTACATCTGATACTTGGCTCTTGGATTAATTTCCTAATCCTCTCTTCCTTCCAGTGTTACACAACACTATGCAGAGAAGCTTATATACAAATGTTTTGGCTGGCTCTATGAATTCAGTTGGTATTAGCATTCTCTCTTGTAAATATTTAAGCATTTATCAAGCTAAATCTCATATGTTTTCAAACACTGCCTGAGAAGTGTGACTACAACACCCCATTCCTTTGTTTGGTGGGATTTGCAAACCTCTTTTGTGCAGTTATTGAATGTGCATATATCAGGGATCGGCAACCTTTGGCATGCGGCATGCGGGCCGGGACAGTTTGTTTACCTGCCGTGTCCACAGGTTCAGTCGATTGTGGCTCCCACTGGCCGCGGTTCGCCGCTCCAGGCCAATGGGGGCTGCAGGAAGCCATGGCCAGCACATCCCTCGGCCTGCGCCGCTTCCCGCAGCCCCCATTGGCCTGGGACGGCGAACCGCAGCCAGTGGGAGCCACGATCGGCCAAACCTGCGGACGCAGCAGATAAACAAACCGTCCCGGCCCGCCAGGGTGCTTACCCTGGCGGGCCATGGGCCAAAGGTTGCCAATCTCTGGCATAGATGTTTCTGTTTAATATAAATATACATCCTGACTTCAAAAAAAAAAAAAACCCTCAAACCCACAAAACTTTCTTCGTGTTAAACTGTTAATGAAAAATTTTAAATCTTAAGGATGCATCATTCCAAAATGCATATTGGGGAAAAAATGACTGATCTTTATGTTCATTTAGGACATTCAGTGAAATTAACACAGCAGAAGAACAATACAGCTTGTGTCAAGAACTTTGCAGAGATCTTGCTCAGGATCTGCAGAAAGAAAGACTTAAGGTATTTAAATCATTCTTTTCTTAGTTAAAAAAAAATCAACCTCTTTATACTGTCAGGTCCCAGGTCCGCAGTGCCCTCTGTTAGCAGTAATGCTTTCTGCATTATCATGCTCTACCTTCTGGCTTCAAGGGATTCTGTTATTTTGTTCATTGATGATTAGAATAATTTAGACCGAAATTGCATTTAGCTTCAGGGGGCTATCTTGTGAGATCCTTTAAGAAATGAAACCAATCTACCAAGTTATTTAGCATATTGTACATGTTGTTCTAAAAGCTATGTTCATTAACAGAAGGAGTAGTCGAGCTGCATAAAAAATGGATTGCTTTGAGCCTTACTGTGGCCAAGCATGTAAACTGTAAAGCGATGTATTCCTCCTTGTCTTATTATTAGTAAATATACAGATCCTATAGCATTACTGAGCACAATATACTGTATACACTGAATTTTTACTTATTTTTTTGGGAGGAACCCGCACATTATTCAACAGAGATCTTTATTGGTAAAGCAAAGAGTAGCATTCAAAGATTCCTAAAGATACCAATCAGTCCTCTTCAGCCACGGAAGGTTGTTGTGACACAAGGATATGGGATGACAGCATGGAGAAAAAGCCTCTGTATTGACAAATAACAAAGGGTAAACTTGTCTAAAGCTCTGAAGTGACTTGGCCTATATCCCATTGTTTGCAGTGCTCCTAAGTCTTTAAGTGCTTTTGAAAGAGTTACCCAAACTCTTTGAGTTGGAGGAGAGATATGGTAACGACTTTTAGCTTATCACTTTACAAACACATTTTCAGGTGATTGGGATTTACGGTGCACTTATTGAATTGCATGTGCACACTTGCCTGTATAAATATTAGGGCAGATTTTTCTGCCCTGTTCTGCTCCCTTTGCACCACTCAAGTGATATAAAGGGAGCAGAGACGTTGGAGATCCTTAACTGGGCATTCCCGAAGCACACAAGAGTTCCTAATAGATGTAGACTTGACATAGCTGGCAGCTGCCCCGCAACTCCCAGTCCAGGAGATGCACATTAGCAATATGCATCTGACAGATACAGATAGCCAGCTGGTGCAGGTTAGAGCAGCCCCCAGCTTAGCTGAACTCTACTTCCGCTCTGGCAGCAGGCTATAGCCAGGCAGAAAATCTTATGATAACAGGCTCCATTATAGCCCACCATTCATGCTGTGTCCAGCATAAGTTGGATGCAGCAGTGAATCTAGCCCCCTGCTTTAAAGTCATTGTTTAGACACTGAAGTAGAGTTCAGCTAAGTGAAAAAATGGCCTATTTACAGAATAAATCACTGTAAAAATTCTTCCATACCATGTATGTTAAGTGTTTTATTTGTTTTCTAGGGTAAAACTGTTACCCTGAAACTGAAGAATGTGAATTTTGAAGTAAAAACAAGAGCTTCCACAGTGCTCGCTGCTGTTTCTACTGAAGAAGAAATATTTGCTGTTGCTAAAGATATGCTAAGGACAGAAATTGACAGTGTTGCCCCTCACCCTTTGCGGCTAAGACTTATGGGTAAAATATTTATAACTTTTTTGTTTTCCTTTTTAGGGCAAGATCCCCAAGTCCCTCAGATCAGGCATGCTGCACTCCTGGGAACGGGTAGCATAGTTGGATTTACCCTCCCCCCAGTAATCTTGAGACATGCTGGGGACAAAGCCCCTGGTGCAAATTAGAGCAGTTTCAGTGTTGTCCTGGTGGATCGTGGCTCCCAGGGAGTTGCTCCACCAGCTGAGATTGCCACCTCCTCCACAACCCCTGCCTGCCCTGGAACACCCTTATGCCAATGTTGGGGTGCCATCCTGTGACATGGGAATCCTCAGCTTTGCCTCCTTAAAGCAGCTTTAAGTCTCCTTTGCACGGCAGCAGGGAAGAGTTGAGTATATGGCTCTATCATTTTTGACAGAGGAATGACCTAAATGATAGTGTTATAACTTGGTGGTGCTATATTTTGTCTGAAGTTAAGATTTCTTGCTGAAATAAATAGTGTTTTTTTTATTCTAAGTGTAAATAGTTCACTATTCCTTTTAAAAAAAGTAATATCCCAGTTTTAAGAAAAAGTTCAAAGAATAAATATTTTAATGGAAAATTTCATGCCAGAGACTCCAGCCAGTAGGAACAGAAGCAGACAAATCAGGGTAAAATAGGGCCCAATTGGGGCCATGCTGCTCCCCAGCTAGACCCAAATTTTTGAAGGGGACACTCCACACTCATTCTGAGACAACTGGGGGTATGTCTACACTACGACATTAGATCGAATTAATAGAAGCCGGTTTTATAGAAATCGGTTGTATACAGCCGATTGTGTGTGTCCCCACATAAAATGCTCTAAGTGCATAATGTCGGCGGACCGCGTCCACAGTACCGAGGCTAGCGTCGACTTCCGGCGCATTGCACTATGGGTAGCTATCCCACAGTTCCCGCAGTCTCCGCCGCCCATTGGAATTCTGGGTTGAGATCCCAATGCCCGGATGATGCAAAACAGTGCCGCGGGGGGTTCTGGGTACATGTCGTCAGGCCCCTCCCCCTCCGTCACAGCAACGGCAGACAATAGATTCGCGCCTTTTTACCTGGGTTACCTGTGCAGACAACATACCACGGCAAGCATGGAGCCCGCTCAGCTCAGCTCACCGTTACCATATGTCATCTGGGTGCCGGCAGACGTGGGACTGCATTGCTACACAGCAGCAGCAGCTAACTGCCTTTTGGCGGTAGACGTTGCAGCATGACTGGTAGCCTTCATTGGCGATCTGGGTGCTGGCAGCCATGGGGCTGGCAGCGGTGGGGCTGCATTGCACCAGCCCCTTGCCTTTTGGCAGTAGATGGTTTATTACGATTGGTAACCGTCCTCGTCGTACAGCAGTGGCTGTCGATCATGGGCACCTGGGCAGACAATGATGGTTATCAGTTGTAGTATGCCATTTTCTGCCACGCGCCCTGTTGGCTCATCGCACGTTAGCTGAGTCGTAGTATGCTATTTTCTGCCAAGCGCCCAGTAATTTCTGCTAAGCACCCAGAAGAGGCCGAGGGCGATCTGGGTGCTGGCAGACATGGGGCTGGCAGACGTGGGGCTACATTGCTACACAGCAGCAACCCCTTGCCTTTTGGCAGTAGATAGTATATTACGACTGGTATCCATCATTGTCATACTGCAGTGGGTATCAGATGGTGCAATAGGCCTGAAGGCTAACTGCCAAGCGCCCAGTATTTGCTGCCAAGCACCCAGAAAATGCCGAGGGCTATCAGTCATGCTGCACCATCGTCTTAAGATGTAAAAAATAGATTTGTTCTGTATTCATTTCCTTCCCCCCTCCCTCCGTCAAATCAACGGCCTGCTAAACCCAGGCTTTGGAGTTCAATCTCTGGGGGGGGGGCCATTCTGTGTGACAGTTGTTTGTGTTTCTCCCTGATGCACAGCCACCTTTCTTGATTTTAATTCCCTGTACCTGTACGCCGTGTCATCACTCGCCCCTCCCTCACCTCCCTCCCTCCTTCCCCTGGTCCGTCAGATACTAGTTTCGCGCCTTTTTTCAGACCAGACGCCATAGCTAGCACTGGGATCATGGAGCCCGCTCAGATCACCGCGGCAATTATGAGCACTATGAACACCACGCGCATTGTCCTGGAGTATATGCAGAGCCAGGACATACCAAAGCAAAACCAGGACCAGCCGAGAAGGAGGCGATTGCTGCGCGGCGACGAGAGTGATGAGGAAATGGACATGGACCTAGACCTCTCACAAGGCACAGGCCCCAGCAATGTGGAAATCATGGTGTTCCTGGGGCAGGTTGATGCCGTGGAACGCCGATTCTGGGCCCGGGAAACAAGCACAGACTGGTGGGACCGCATCGTGCTGCAGGTGTGGGACGATTCCCAGTGGCTGCGAAACTTTCGCATGCGTAAGGGCACTTTCATGGAACTTTGTGACTTGCTTTCCCCTGCCCTGAAGCACCAGAATACCAGGATGAGAGTAGCCCTCACAGTTGAGAAGCGAGTGGCGATAGCCCTGTGGAAGCTTGCAATGCCAGACAGCTACCGGTCAGTCGGGAATCAATTTGGAGTGGGCAAATCTACTGTGGGGGCTGCTGTGATCCAAGTTGCCAGGGCAATGAGAGACCTGGTGATATCAAGGGTAGTGACTCTGGGAAACGTGCAGGCCATAGTGGATGGCTTTGCTGCAATGGGATTCCCAAACTGTGGTGGGGCGATAGACGGAACCCATATCCCTATCTTGGCACCGGAGCACCAAGCCACCGAGTACATAAACCGCAAGGGGTACTTTTCAATGCTGCTGCAAGTCCTGGTGGATCACAAGGGACGTTTCACCAACATCAACGTGGGCTGGCCGGGAAGGGTACGTGATGCTCGCGTCTTCAGGCACTCTGTTCTGTTTCGAAAGCTGGAGGAAGGGACTTTCTTCCCGGACCAGAAAATAACCGTTGGGGATGTTGAAATGCCTATCGTGATCCTTGGGGACCCAGCCTACCCCTTAATGCCATGGCTCATGAAGCCGTGCACAGGCAGCCTGGACAGGAGTCAGGACCTGTTCAACTACAGGCTGAGCAAGTGCCGAATGGTGGTGGAATGTGCATTTGGGCGTTTAAAAGCGCGCTGGCGCAGCTTACTGACTCGCTCAGACCTTAGCGAAAAGAATATCCCCATTGTTATTGCTGCTTGCTGTGCGCTCCACAATATCTGTGAGAGTAAGGGGGAGACATTTATGGCGGGGTGGGAGGTAGAGGCAAATCGCCTGGCCGCTGATTACGCGCAGCCAGAAACCAGGGCGGTTAGAGGAGCACAGCATGGAACGGTGCGCATCAGAGAAGCTTTGAAAACTAGTTTTGTGACTGGCCAGGCTACGGTGTGAAACTTCTGTTTGTTTCTCCTTGATGAACCCGCCGCCCCTCCCCACCCGGTTAACTCTACTTCCCTGCAAACCAACCACCCCACCCTCCCCTACCCTCCCCCCTTCGAGCACCACTTGCAGAGGCAATAAAGTCATTGTTACTTCACATTCATGCATTCTTTATTAATTCATCACACAACTAGGGGGATAATTTCAAAGGTAGCCTGGGATGGGTGGGGGAGGAGGGAAGGAAAAGGACACACTGCAGTTTAAAACTTTAAAACTTTAACACTTATTGCTCGGGAAATCATCTAGGGTGGAGTGACTGGGTGGCCGGAGGCCCCCCCACCGTGTTCTTGGGCGTCTGGGTGAGGAGGCAATGGGACTTGGGGAGGAGGGCTGTTGGTTACACAGGGGCTGTAGCGGCGGTCTCTGCTCCTGCTGCCTTTCCTGCAGCTCAGCCATACGCTGTAGCATATCAGTTTGATGCTCCAGCAGCCGGAGCATCGACTCTTGCCTTCTGTGTGCAAGCTGACGCCACCTCTCATCTTCAGCCCGCGATTCAACACGCCACCTCTCCTCTCGCTCATATTGGGCTTTTCTATAATCAGTAATTGACTGCCTCCACGCATTCTGCTGTGCTCTGTCAGCGTGGGAGGCAGTCTGTAGTTCTGTAAACATTTCATCACGCGTCCTTCGCTTCCGGTTTCGAATCTTCACTAGCCTCTGTGAAGGAGTAAGATTTGCAGCTGGTGGAGAAGGGAGAGGTGGTTAAAAAAGATACATTTTAGAGAACAATGGGTACACTCTTTCACGTTACATTTTGCTGTTCACATCACACAGCACATGTGCTTTCGTTACAAGGTCGCATTTTTCTTCTTATATTGAGGGCCTGCCGGTTTGGTGTGAGAGATCACTCACGCAGTGCCAGGCCACAGATTTCAGCTTGCAGGCAGCCATGGTAAGACACAGTCTTTTGGCTTTTTTAACCTTGTTAACATGTGGGGATGGTTTCAAACAGTACTGCTCTCATTAACCATACCAAGCACCCGTTGGGTTGGCCATTTAAAATGGGTTTGCAATGTAAAAGGAGGGGCTGCGGTTTCAGGGTTAACGTGCAGCACAAACCCAACAAATTCCCCTCCCCCACACACCCAATTCTCTGGGATGATCACTTCACCCCTCCCCCCCACCGCGTGGCTAACAGCGGGGAATATTTCTGTTCAGCAGAGCAGGAAGGGGCACCTCTGAATGTCCCCTTAATAAAATTGCCCCATTTCAACCAGGTGACCGTGAATGATATCACTCTCCTGAGGATAACAAAGAGCGATAAGGAATGGATGTTGTCTGCATGCCAGCAAACACCGGGACCATACGCTGCCATGCTTTGTTATGCAATGATTCCAGACTACGTGCTACTGGCCTGGCGTGGTAAAGTGTCCTACCATGGCGGACGGGATAAGGCAGCCCTCCCCAGAAACCTTTTGCAAAGGCTTTGGGAGTACATGAAGGAGAGCTTTCTGGAGATGTCCCTGGAGGATTTCCGCTCCATCCCCATACACGTTAACAGACTTTTCCAGTAGCTGTACTGGCCGCGATTGCCAGGGCAAATTAATCATTAATCATTAAACACGCTTGCTTTTGAACCATGTGTAATATTTACAAAGGTACACTCACCAGAGGTACCCTGTGTGCCCACAGGGTCTTGGGTGAGTTCGGGGGTTACTGGTTCCAGGTCCAGGGTGATAAACATATCCTGGCTGTTGGGGAAACCGGTTTCTCCGCTTCCTTGCTGCTGTGAGCTATTTACATTATCTTCATCCTCATCTTCCTCGTACACCGAACCCTCTTCCCTGTGTGTTTCTCCAGTGAGGGACTCATAGCACACGGTTGGGGTAGTGGTGGCTGCACCCCCTAGAATGGCATGCAGCTCCGCATAGAAGCGGCATGTTTGTGGCTCAGCCCCGGACCTTCCGTTTGCTTCTCTGGCTTTGTGGTAGGCTTGCCTTAGCTCCTTAATTTTCACGCGGCACTGCTGTGCGTCCCTGTTACGGCCTCTGTCCTTCATGGCCTTGGAGACCTTTTCTAATATTTTGCCATTTCGTTTACTGCTTCGGAGTTCAGACAGCACTGATTCATCTCCCCATATGGCAAGCAGATCCCGTACCTCCCGTTCTGTCCATGATGGAGCTCTTTTGCGATCCTGGGACTCCATCACGGTTACCTGTGCTGATGAGCTCTGCGTGGTCACCTTTGCTCTCCACGCTCAGCAAACAGGAAATGAAATTCAAACATTCGCGGGGCTTTTCCTGTCTACCTGGCCAGTGCATCTGAGTTGAGAGTGCTGTCCAGAGCGGTCACAATGAAGCACTGTGGGATAGCTCCCGGAGGCCAATAATGTCGAATTCCGTCCACACTAACCCAGTTCCGACCCCCTAAGGCCGATTTTATCGCTAATCCCCTCGTCGGAGGTGGAGTAAAGAAACCGGTTTAAAGGGCCCTTTAAGTCGAAAGAAAGGGCTTCGTCGTGTGAACGTGTCCAGGCTAAATTCGATTTAACGCAGCTAAAGTCGACCTAAACGCGTAGTGTAGACCAGGCCTGGGATCCATGCGCTGCCACCCGTTCTCTCCTCCCACACCACGTGGTCTTTGGGAAGAATTGTAGAGAGAAGCCAGCAAGAGACTTCAGCCTCTAGGAGCAGAAGCAGCCGAAGCAGGGACCTCTGAACATTCAGAGACCTTTCTGCAGTTTTGACTGGACTTGCTCTGCCCTTTGCTGATTGGTCTGCTCTTTGCTCCAGCACATCCTCTCAGTCGCGGTCTCTTCACCTCAGCTTCACTCCACACCTACCCCTCTTACTCAGTTCTCCCCTGGCCCCCTTAACCTCCTTCCCTTCCCCTTTAGCTGATCCCCCTCCTAACTAAATCCATTCCCCCCAACCCCACCAAAAGCTCTGGAACTAACATGACGTCTTCTGTCATCACATTGATCACTCTGCTTCTGTGTTAAGCCTCTTCACTGTGTTTGTCTTGTCTATCTAGATTGTAAGCTCTTGGAGGTGGGGACTGTCTGCTACTGTTTGTTACAGTCCCTAGCGCAATAGGGCCTCGTTCTGCTGCAATAAACATGATTATTAATTACTGGCATCCAGAAATGAACAGCTTTAGAATTTAACTTGCCACATGACTACGTGACGTTTATGGCATCACATGATGTTGCTATGTGGTGTTTTAAGGGCACTGAAATTCCCAGTAAAATTGAAGTAGCTGGCAAATCTTCAGGACTGGTAGTAAAATTGTAATTGCTTTGTGATCAGCTGCTAACACACGTTCATAATACAGTTTCTGTTATAAGATACCTATTTATATTGAGTGGCTTTGTATCTTATTAATGCCCATTAGTGTTCATTAAGTTTTAGTTTTATTTATCAGTTACAATTACATTTTTATCTGTCTCGTTTGTCATATTCAGGTATACGAGTATCAGGGTTTCTAAATGAAGAAGAAAAGAAATACCAACAGAGGAGTATTATCAATTTCTTAAAGCCAGGAAAGCAAGCAAATGCTTCTCTGCTTCAGCCAGGGAAATCCAGCCATGAACATTTTACAAAAGCTTCAGAAACATCTCACAAAGAGAGTTTTTTTGATAAAAAGCGAGCTGCAAGGCAACAAAGCAACCAGGAGCTTCTTATAAACAAACCTGCAAACAAGCAGAACTCACATGATATAAAGTCATCAGTAAATCCTGTGGACGAAACAAATGACGCCATAGGTTCAGCGAATTTGAATGACTGTCATAGCCTCACTTGCCCTGTTTGCTTTGAGGAGCAAAGAGACAGCGATTTAGAGGCACTTAACAGACATATTGACAAGTGCCTCAATGGGACATTGGTAAAAGATAATGCAGAAATATCAACAAGTGAGAATTCATGGGAGAATGCACAACATTTTTCTCCGGACAGTAAAAAGAAAACATTTGAAATGTGTCAAAAAAATAAAATGAACAAATCAGTGGATACAGTACAGTCAAGACAAGTAGCTGACAACTCTACTAGCAGTAGCACAGAAGCATTCCCTAAAGTAGTAGCTAATACTAGCAAGGAAAGAGAGCATAGTCTGCTTAGTGAAACTGCTAGCAACATGTACTTAGAACAGAATTTTTCTTCCAAAATCATTTCATTGGAAAATGCAGAACGCTTTGAAAAGTCTGAATGTACACAAGAAACTCAGCCTTCCTACTCCTCTGGAGCCATCAGAGACAATGTTCTGGTTTGTCCAATTTGTAATGTGGAACAAAAAACAACTGACCTTTCATTGTTCAACAGGCATGTGGATGTTTGCTTAAATAAAGGCATTATCCAGGAGTTGACAGAGCAAATAGTTTGTCCAGTTAAGAGTCAAATTACGGAAAATTCAAAGTCAGTTGGTGAGTATTTAAGTTAAGAATGTCACCTTTTTAAATTGCCCCATCCAATATACAATAGGGTTTTTAAGGAATGTGTTGTACATTTTAGGGTTCTGAGTCTGGTACAGCTACTGAATTTTAAGAACACCTGTCTAAAGGGGTTGGCTATTTCCATTTGAAAAATATCAAATTCCGTTGTATGACATGAACCAGTTTGGTGTATTAGTTTGCCACTAATTGGCTTGCTTTAGTACTTGTCTTTTTAATTATGGAGAGTTAACTTTGGAATTGGCTCGATAAATAGGACAAGATTAGAGACCTACGACTAGTATTTAAGAAACTGTTCAAAGTGCTTCCTTTCTGATCCAACATGAGAGTTTCCAAGCATATTTATAAAGCTACAATAGCAGCATTATACTATATGTGATTGTTTTTACAAAGATGATTTCCTAAAATACTGGTGTAGATCTTCCTAGCTATGCAGACAAGTTGTGGTATAGAAGAAATGCTGCATATTAGTGAAGATTTTTTAATAGTTTTATTCCCAGAAAGACAAACAGTGTAAAACAAACGTGAATTTCAGTAGGCCATCTTGGAAATCAACAGCATTACATTTCTATTACAGAAATCTGTGATCACATTCAAATTTATTCCTTAATTTGTTATTGGGCTAAAGGGCTTTTTTGTTTTTACTTATTTTGAATATAATTGACAGTACTAAGGAAATGATCAAATGTTATCTGCTTGGTAAGAGATTCAATCCAACTGCTTCAGAAAATAATAGGAAGGAAATTCTTCATCTAGAACTTTTCTCCTAAAAGTTCTGCTAGTCATGCAGCTCCCTGCTGTGCTCATTGTGTATTTAAATAATTCATTTTGGATGTTCACAATTGTTCTTTAGGGAGCATGGGCAGAGGACATCAATATATGAATCCCACAACAGGAACAAAAAGGTATGATAGATCTCCTCCAGTGTATATGTACTTGTATTTGAAAGTCAAGCTAGCAAACTGTTCAGTGTTGTAAAAGTTACTTTAGGTGGTTTAATATTTGTTTGTTTTTGGTAGGTTTGTTTGTTTGTTCCTAATGTGTTCTTTTTTTATTTTAGGCCTGGACTAATGACACCACAGTCAACATCAAAGAAAGCCAAACCAAGCAATTCCAAACAAACGATTGAAACATTTTTAAAATGATTGTGTAACACTTTATCATATATGAAGAATTTCATAATCGGTGTTTTATTATTCAAATTAGTTTGGTGCAGGTGAAGGATTGGACTCTGATACTTGTCACTTTGGAACCCCTGTAAACCTCCATTGGAGGAATACAACATTTGAGACAAAAAAATAAGTGATCTAGCAGGGACTAGAGCATTGAATTAATTTTCCATTCAAATCATTTTTTCATAATAGTTTTTGTCTAAATTATATCTGTGGAAAAAAGAGCATGCTAAGAGCGGGCTTTGTTTTATCTTGACATAGTGGAGACTCAGGGTATGGAAGTCACCAGCAATTCAACTTAGGTTGCTAGTGACCGACAGTTAATATGTGATGAATGTTAGCCAGTGTAAAATGAATTGGATTGAATTCAGTTTCTAGTGGCCAGATATCCACAGCACAAAACAATTGGTACTCATTTATGTCCATGTTGATATTCTCCGTAGGATTGGGCCCCAAATCCAACTCTCATTGAAGTCAGTAGAAAGCCTGCCACTGACTTCTGTAGGAACTGATGGGCCAGGTTTGTAGGGCTCAGTCCTGAGCAGTGCTTGGCATGCTTGTGGTATGTTGAGTGACCTCAACGCCCACTGACTACAAACACTTTGCAGGATCAACCCCTTAAATGAGCATGGCGTGTGAGAGACCCCCAGAATAGGTGTGGCATATACAGGCTGTGCCTCACTGGTTCTATGGAGATAGAGAGAGATCTTCAGATTCCTATGCATTTGTCAAACCAGCACCTTTCAAAAGCACTAAATTCACTTTAAGAAAAGTTAAGGATAAACTAGTATAATGGTAGTGTGACTGATGTGCAAATGTGTATGACATTGAAATGATAGTCCTGAATATATTAAGACAGGAAATAACCCTCCTTCTTTTGCTCACATATTTTTTCTCTTTGAAGAGATGTAGTTTATGAAAAATTCTTTTTGTAGTTTGTTATAAACCATGTTTTTATGAATATATGTAAGGGGGGAAAAGCTGTAAAGTACACTTATTTATTTAAAATACTCTATTTACATTCTTTACTTCCCAAAAATTAAATTGTTTAAATATTTAGTGTCAATTTATAATCAAATATGCCTATAACGTAATATTTTTTCAAGCATGTCATTTTGTAATAACGAGAAAATTCTTAGAGTTTATTTTTTTTAAAAGTCATTAAAATATGAAGTAAAATGGCATCTCAAAAGAAAATATCCACCACAAATAATGCATTGGTGAACATTAGCTATGTGAGGACTTTTTTCCTTTTAAAAAAAATACAGCTGCTCTGGTTTTATGAAGTGTATTTTTGTTTTTCTGAGAATAGCTTATAGAAATAAGTTTTACATATGCAGCATGTTGTTAAAGGAGAAGGAAACAACCACAATTATTTGAACAGATGAAATAAGTTTGTTTTGGCACTGGCAGTTATTTCATCATCCATACTAAAGTGTTGTTACAGTTGACAGAGAAGCATTTTGTAAGCATTATTTCTATAGACAGAATAAAATACTAGTGCAAAATTAGTGTTTCCTTCGCACCTAAAAACTTGGTGAGTTATTCTTTGGTACAAGTATAAAATGTAACTGCCTTTAGAAAAGAGATTATATATTTAAAGGAGAAACTTGGCTTGATTGTTTAATGCTTTTCATTCACATAATATATTGCTGAATATATAGTCTGAAATAGAACATATTTTCCATTTTATTTTTATTAGGTTCATGTAGTATAATAGAGCAATGTGACAAACATCTGTCATGTTTGTTTTCTTGTCCTTTCCCCAGAAAGAGAATTATGTGCAGGAGAGTATTTTTGTTTAGGATTTTTAATTTATACACACACAATTTGCTATGTGTTTGTTAGAGAAGGCACAGTCACTTTTTTTTTTTTTAATGGAAGTCATTTGCAAGATTGTAGCATCTTACAGATGCACATCTTTTTGAAAAATTCAGTGTGGTGACACTGTGAAGAAGAGATAAATTTCATTTTTCCATTTCTAATCTCTCTCTTTTATAAATAATACACACACAGAGATTTCTATGTATAGCTAAGTATTGAACTCCTTGGTTTTAAATTAAATATTCCTGGTATACAGGTAGTGACTGAAAATCTTGACCTGAAATTTGCTCTTGTTAACATCCAGGAAGCCCTTTTTAGACAAGTTAGCTTTCATGGGTCTAAGCGATGGTAGAGATCATAGAAATGTAGGGCTGGAAGGGACAATGAGAGGTCATCAAGTCCAGCCTCTGCGCTAAGGTAAGACCAAGAATACCCCTTCCCTGACAGATGTTTGTCCAACCTGTTCTTAAAAACCTCCAATGATGGGGATTCCACATCCTCCCTTGGAAGCCTATTCCAGAGCATAGCTACCCTGATATCTAACCTAAATCTCCCTTGCTACAGATTGAGCCCATTACTTCTTGTCCTTCCCTCAGTGAACATGGAGAACTAATGATCACCATCCTCTTTACAACAGCCTTTAGCATATTTGAAGACTATTGTCAGGTCTTCCCTTAGTCTTCTTTTCTCAGGACTAAACATGCTCCATTTTTTTTTACCCTTTCCTTGAGTTTTCTAAACCTTTTATCATTTTTGTTGCTCTCTGGACTTTCTGTAGTATCACCACATCTTTCTTAAAGTGTGGCTCCCACAGCTGAACACAGTACTACACCTGAGGCCTCACCATTGCTGAGAAGAGTGGGACAGTTAACACTCCTGCTAATATACTCCAGAATATTAGCCCTTTTTGGAACTGTATCACATTGTTGTCTCGTATTCAATCTGTGATCCACTATACCCCCCAGATCCTTTTCAGCAGTACTACTGCCTAACCAGTTATTCCCCATTTTGCAGTTGGGGATATGATTTTATTTTCTTCTTAAGTGAAGTAATTTGCACTTGTCTTTATCCAATTTCATCTTGTTGATTTCAGCTCTGTTCTCTAATTTGTCAAGGTAATTTTGAATTATAATCTCATCCTCCACAGTGCTTGCAATTCCTCCCAGCCTGGTGTCATCCACAAATTTTATCAGCATGCTCTCCACTCCATTTTCCAAGTAATTGACGAAAATATTGCCCGGAAATGACCTCTGAGAGACCCCACTAGATACACCATCACAGTTTAACAGTGCATCATTGGTAACTACTCTGAGTACAGTCTTTCAACCAGTTGTGTACCCGCCTTATAGTAATTTCATCTGTACCACATTGTCCCCTTGTGTTGATACCACCAAATATCCTTGTAAGAGGAAAGGCTTGGAGAGGGTTAATCTTGGTGTAGAATGGAAATCTTGAACTGCTCTCCATTCTCAATATGCCTTACTTTTAGTTCTGTGCCTCTTTCACTCAGCTTTTGTACAATATGAGTTTCTTTCTTTTAATTTAAAATGATAAAAAGAACATTTCTTCTTCTTGAATTTACTTTTCCTTTAGTTGCAAGTGACTGAGTGAAGGGTGAATATTTCATAGCCCTAGCTGTGACAGGCATGAAGAGTTTATACTTTGCACTGCTACTTCTGAAGAAGAGAAACAAAAAAGCAACAAGCCAAACACTGATGGTTTGGAGGGAATTTGTTGGGGGAAGCATATACTTAGTATGGCTAGCACAAACATAAGGGGAGGTCCTCTGAAGCACAAAGCAGGTTTCAATTATCATGTAAATTAACAGAACCAAATAATGCAGTTGAGTGTAATAGCATTATAACAGCATTGAGTCAATTTAACACATATCTATCTACAGTAAGTTTGTCATTTGCTTTTTACTTCCAAGTTCTGAAGTGTCATCCTAATCTTACCTACAGAATATCTCACCATCATTTGATAATACTATGACTAACTTTGTGTAGTTTCTTTTAATTGTTCAGAGTCCATTACAGTAGAATCCCTTTTATCCGACCCTCCATTATCTGGCTCTCTGTATTAACCGAACAACCAGCGCACACAGATCCAGAAGCAGGTGATCTTTCCTGTGGCCACTAGATGGCACTGCAGCCTTGCATTTTCCCATTCTCCGGTTTATCCAAATTTGACTATCCGATCTGGCCCAGATCCCAATTCGATCGAATAAACAGGGTTCTGCTGTAGTTGGATTCCTGAATATGCTAGGGGTCCAGTCAGTCACCTTCCTTCTGCACCCACCCACATACCTGATCGGATTGGAGATTTGGAAAGCAATTGATTCTTCCAAAATTGGGGTGATATTCCAACCACTATTTTGCTTTTTTCCCCAGTTCCAAAAACCACTCTAATTGATGGTAGCTCCAAAGGTGTGGACAGCAGGGGCTGAGTCTGGGCAGCAGTTCCACTCCTGAACTACTGGCAGACTCATACATTGAAATTATTGCTGTATTTACAAATCAACTGAAATCCTTCTCTCTGTCTTCTATCCCAAAGGAGGCAAATGTAGGGGATGTCTGTCAAGAGTCATGCTGCCAGGAGAGAGGTCTGGGGAGCAGCCCAGAGGGGGCTCAATAAAGATGCCTTGGGGCTGGGAACAGATTTCCTCTTGCATGCTTGTGTTCTGAGGGATCTCACAGCCATGCCCCCACTTCACATCACTATTTATATTACTGCAGCACCACTTGGGATCATGCTCCTTTGTGCTAAACTCTGTTTAAACACCTTTGTTGAGATTTGTCCTGCTCCAAGGAACTTGTACTCTGATTAAAGACAAGACACAACAAATGGGCATAACAAATAATAGGAGACGGGGTGAGGAGGAAGAGAAGGATACCAATAACCAGGATAACAAGGCCCTGTCGTTACACAGGCTAATAGTGTGTGCATGATTTGATGGTTCTGAATCATGTACACTTAAATGTTTTTATTTCCCTATCAAAATCTAATAATCTGTACTCCTGCAACATTTGCCCCGTCCCCTAATCCCTGTGAAAAGCGACCCAAGATTCACTTAGCTTTCTATTATTTGTTTGTGTTTGTTCCCTTTTCTTTTTAATAGCCTATCCTCAACCACCACTCTGCCTAATATTACTAGCTTGGCCACAATTTTTGTAATATAAACTAATGCCTTCAACTCTCATAGATAGACCTTGGTGCTTCTGAGAGAGGAGGGGCTTCTGGGGCTATGAGCTGCAAAGTCCTGGCTCTAGTCTAGGGGCACAGAATGAGGGAGATTTATAGCTACCCCTTTGCCCTGGTATTGTTGGCAGCTACTCACTCAGTCTTCTGGAAGATGCTGAAGCCTTCTGAAATGGTCACCAGCCTGGTGAATTCCATGGCAAGTTCACCTCATTTGGTGCTCTAGTTTTATCATCTTCAAAGTTTGAGCACTTATGACATGGCTGTAATGGAATCATTAATTCAGATGACAGAGAGGAATTGTAAACTGGTGCTGTAGGTACTGATTAGAACCTTGGACTAGTAGCCAGCACTCCTGGATTCTATACTCAACTCTACCCCTGATTTTTTATGAAGCTGCAAATCCCTACCCTCAGTGGTGCCAATTTCACAAGGTAAACCTTATTGTTTAAGTAGTTATTCTTCTTTGGGTTTTACTGTGGAAAAGGAATACTAAGATCTATATTAAATTACCAGTGCCAGGTACAATACAAAGATAAGTCTCCTACTCAAAAGAAATTATTCTGGAACACCTGACTCATAGGAATGTTAAGCAACTGAAAGCAGAATCTCTGTGATTCAGCTGTGACATGGTAAGCCATGCATTCTCCTCTTTACATGTTTACTTTCACACTGATTCATTTTTTTATTATCTCTGATGTGTATGTTGATGCTGTTGCCTCTCATAATTAGGCCTAGGTTTATCGTATTTAAAGATTATGTGTGCACTTCAGCATGACTGTATTGGAAAGATTTAAACCAGCTGACTGGAAAAAAAATGTAAAATCGTGCATTGCATAGTGATTAGAACATGAGACTAGTAGCCAAGACTTCTGGATTCTATACTCCACTCTACTTAATTTGTAAACCACTGTGAGATTCAGAGATGAAACATGCTATGTAAATTCCTGTTAATATTGTTTTAAATAAAAAGATAATTAAGCTTTTGAAATGTTAGCACTTAATTCAATAGCCAGAGGCAAAAGTATTTAATCGTAAGTGCCTTCAACCACACAAGATAGATGAATTATATTTTTGCACAGCTCGAGGTAGTTTTTCCAATATCAAGTTAATATTAATTTTACAGAATGCTATATTCATGTTTTTAAAAGGTCACATTAAAAGAAAATTTCTATATTCTATAACAAAAGGGTATTCACCTCTAGAATAATATATGAAGAGTGGCTAAAGTAGATCAAAGTAGGTGTGGGGAGTAGACCTAGTTTGGTGGTACTGCCACGTCTTGACTTTGTAGAAGCACAGCAATTTGCGTGTGCAAAGCCGGTATTTTCACACACAGTTATTACATATTTGTACTGCGGTAGCACTTAAGGTATGTCTTCAGTGCAATAAAATATGTGTGCCCCACCGATCAGTGTACTCAGATGGTGGGACTATAAAATTGCAGTGTGTTGCTGCTCAGGCTGGAGCCCAGGTGGAATAGCTACACTGCAATTTTACTGCCTTGTGAGCCTGAGTCAGCCAATGTGGGCCAGCTGTGGGTGTTTTATTGCAGTGTAGACATATCCTCAGGACCCATTGTATTAGACATTGAATGTACATTATTGATTTATTTGCATTCCTGTAGCTGTACCGTAAAAGTCTGTGCTGGCTCCAGTTTGCAATCTAAATGTATGAAAAGAGACTAATATGGGGAGGTCCAGATAAAAGTGACACCACCATACTTTGTACAGTGAGCAGCAATTAGATGGACTCTGTTGCCTGGGCAATATCAAGTGTTGGGTTATTTCCTGCTTCTGCTGGCCTTATTTTAAGGTGATTTTAATCTTTTTCCTTTTGTTAAGGAGGCAGTAAAGCTGGTGAGTGAGAGGTGGGTGATGAGAGTTGTACTTCGATGGTGCCTGGCAAGGTTTAGGCAGCTCACTAGTACTACTGTGTGCCCCACAGCCTGGGCTGGGAGGGCAGGGTGGCCCTTTTCTTCTGGCTGCCTCTCAGTTATAGCCCGCATCATAACAACCTACAACCCTAACCAACCGGTTTTTCTATGCACGTAAAACAAGTCAAAGTCAAATGCTTCTCCTGCGCACACAGGGCGCTGCTGCCAGCTGGCACCTCCCTTCTCGCACCCTGTTGAGTAGCTAGCCCCAGAGCCCTGCCTGGAGGCGGCTGCTTCCCTGGAGGGCAAAGGAGAGGACTTGGGGCCGCACTATGAAGGCGCTGAGCGATTTCCTGGGCGCGCTGAGCCCCAGACAGGATGGAACGCAGCCGGCGGCGGAGGCACCCGCAGCCGACTACGAGACGCGTGAGTGCGCGTGGCTGGGGCTCGGCGCTGCGCGGCCGCAGCGGGGATCGCGCCGCGGGCAGACCACAGAAGGGCAACGGGGGCGGGCGTGAGGCGGGAGAGCTGAGAGACAGCAGCCCCGCTGCAGGAGGAAGGAACTGCTTTTAGACAGCTAGACTGGGCAGAGGCTGTCCCTCGGCTCTGCACCGGGCCGTTTGCATCTCTTGGGGACACGTTTTACAATCCCCGTCAGATCCGTTGCAGGAGGTGTTCTCCTGAGCCTGGACTGACTGAGAGAAACCGGAGCAAGCTGACCGAAGTCGAGCCGGTTTCTTTGTGTTCCCTCCCTGATCCGCTTTAGACCGGGCTCAAGCTGCACAGTTAAGATCCAGTCTTTCCCAAGGGGCTGGGGTGTTTGGCTCTGCAGTTCTGGGTTGGGCCACTGTGGAAATTGGAGGGGAGCTATAAAGTTTAGCTGCAAGTCTGAATTCCTTCCCCTCCCAACATTTTTTTGGGGGGGATTATTATAAATTTGTGTTATAGGTATAGTAGCATCTAATCAGGAGGCTTTGAGTGTTTCCTGGTCCCCACTAAGCCCCCACTTCGGACTAAGGTACTTCGAATTCAGCTACGTTATTAACATAGCTGAATTTGCGTACCTTAGTCCGAACTTACCGCGGGTCCAGATGCGGCAGGCAGGCTCCCCCATTGATGCCGCGTACTCCTCTCGCCGAGCTGGAGTACCGGCGTCGACGGCGAGCACTTCCGGGATCGATCCCAGAACATCGATTGCCTGCCGCCGGACCCTCCGGTAAGTGTAGACGTTATGACACACACCTTGCCCCAGAGAGCTTACCTTCTGAACTAGAGGAGGAGCAGACAAAGGGTGGGGGAACAAGATACAACATGCAAGTGAAGTGGTCAGGTTATTAGGTCCATTTTTGTTTTGTTTTCCTTTTTGCCCCAAAGCAAGGAACATACCAAAGGTGGCAGAGAAGGAAGTAATCAAACTATGTACAATTTTATGTACATTAAAAATAATGTACATCAAGTATCTATCAGAGCCCCTCAGTCTTTACAAGTCTGGTATAATGAGAATCAGGGGTGCTGGTTTTGGCCCATCTACAATCCAAGTCCCTGGACCTGCAAACACTTGTGCACACGCTTAACTTGAAACGCATAAGAAATCCCACCGATTTCAGTGGGACTGCTCACATGCTTGAAGCATGTACATACATTTTGCAGAATCGGGGCCCAAATCAACTATGAAAGGACGTTGGGTGAATGTCTGGCCCCATTGCAGTCAATGGTAAAACTTTTGCAGTCTCCAGGGGTGTAGTATCCTACTTCCTGTCTGCAGCCCATACAGAGAGCGCTTTTGAGGTTAGGTGGGAAAAGGTGCTATAGAATAAGGTATAGTTGATAAGTCAAGTAATATCACTATAAGAGCTGGCAGAAATTTGTCAAGTGAATCATTTTTTAATAGGAAAATGGCCCTTTTTTAGACATTGGAAATGTTAATTTTAAAATGTCTTTTTCATTTTTTCTTTCCTTTCCCAAAGTTCAATGCCAAATAGGAAAAAAAGTGGAGAGGGTTTGGAGGAAAAGACAAAAACCTGAAAAAATTAAAATTCTAAAATGAAAAATTTCACCAAAAAATTGAGTAAATGAAAAAGCATAGCTTCTTGGAACCCTCTTCCTCCACTATTCAACCAGCTAAACTCTCTGTTTAGCCTGCAAAATATATTGTATTTCCTGCAGGGTAATGAGAGATTTTATCTTTGTGGATAACATGGCAGGAAACGAAAAGTGAGACAAGCATGGAAAGATTCATTATTCAAACTCTAAACCAGGGTAGTCAATAGGTGGACCATAGGCCAAATCCGGACCGCCAGACACTTTTGAACAGACCCTGAAATCTTTATTTACTTATCATTTTTGTTCGTTTCTTCTTATTATTATTTTCTCTGGAGTCCGGACCTTGACTATACCTTGACTAAGAAATTTGGACCTTGACACAAAATAATTGACTACCCCTGCTCTAAACCATTCCAAGAGAGAATGCTGAAGCAACGCGGACCTCAAGCTTAGCGAGGGATGTGTTTTGGTGGCTCCTGCAATGGAAGAGGGCAAAAGGACAGGATGTGAGATTTCCACCTCCAACAGAACTTCAGGATAGGCTGCAGTCTCCTGTGATTTGGCCAATGATTTGGAGCCAGGAGATTTGGACTTAATAAAACCCAAGTGCTCAGAGCCACTTCCTGTTTGTTGGTTTCCAGTAGTCCACCCACCCTTCCTCCGCTACCTAGGTCATTGTGGGCTGTGCTGGTTGCCACTTCGGGGCTAGGAAGGAATTTTTCCCCATACCACCAGATTGAGTGAAGCTGGTTGGGTTTTTTGTTTTTGTTTGCCTTCCTCCCAGTGAAACCTAGGGGTTGGATGTTGGACAGCCAGAAGGCTGGAATTCTCCCCCTCCCAAAGGTCACAGCTTGGACCTGCATGGGAGTCATTTAGTTGTTCCAACTTTTGGCAGGTGCCCAGTGCAGGAACTGGCTGATTTAGGCTCAGGATCCAAAAAGGTAACGCTGTAGGCATCCCAAAGGCATCTTCTTATGAGATGGAGGCATCGTGTCTAACTCACTGGGGGCAAATGCAAACCAGGAGCCAGGGCATTACCTTGGTGGACCGCCCTGCCAAGGCACTTGGCAGCAATGCTGGCTGGGGGTTGAGCTCCCTTCTTGCGTCTTCCCCCAAAAGTGGGAGGGAGCTAGCAGGCAAGTGGAGCTCACAGAGACCCTCCTTGTGTGATGATTGGCTCCCCCTGCAGTGGAAGCCTCCAAGAATTGGCAAATGATCAAAGGGGAGTGAGTGACTGCTCTGGGCTGTCCCCTGACGAGAACCTTGGATGTACTTTGACAAAATTGCGGCCTGGTTAAAAACCCATACCACGTATCCTTGTCTTGTTCCACACAGTGAGCATACCAAAGGACCTCTCTTTCAACTCTTGATTTCAATAGAATTATTACTTGTTTGCAGCAATGTAGGTAAAGGAGGATCAGGTCCATTAGTGCTGAAATAATGGTTAAATGTGGCAATGGAAGAAGAAGCATAGGGGTTTGTAGGCTTGGCCTTCCAAACAAGATTTTTTCTTGTTTCTGTGCAGGTTATTGCTTCCTGTACTGTTTCTGCCATCAGTCTTACTCCTCTTTATCCCAGACACAGTGTGAACAGAATGGAATGTTTTTTTACATTAAGATCTCTTGAAAATTCATTAATGTGACACTGAGAAATTCAGACTTCAGGACTCCAGGTGAGAGGGAGAATTAGACTATGTCTACCCTACAGGTTATGTCGGTATAATGTATATCGCTCAGAGGTGTGAATAAACCAGCCCCCTGAGCAATATAAGTTATACCGACATAAGCACTCGTGTGCACAGCGCATCGTCGGCAGGAGGGCTTCTCCTGCTGACATAGCTTCTGCCATTCGCGGAGGTGGTTTTATTATGCTGACGTGAGAGTGTCTTCACCAGATGCACTGCAGCGGCACAGCTGCATTGGTACAGCTGTACTGCTGCAGCACTGTATGTGTAGACATGCCCTTAGCATGGAGGGGAACTTCCACATTACAGTAATATAATAGCTCTTGGGATATCCCTGCTTTGGTGAATCATGGCTGGATAACTTGTTAGGCTGTTGTCTTTTGTATTTAATGCAGAAATGTACTTTTGTTTGCATCTTGCTGATTTTCTTGGTCTTTGTCCTCATCTGTTAGATGATATTTCTTTGCCTCATAGGGCTATTGTGTGGAAAAATACATTCATTGTGTGGTACTTAGATACTGCTGTGACATTGCCATAGAAAAGCCTATAATAAATGCATTGCTTTGGAACTGTCCAGCTGAACGTCTGTTTTGTCCACTGTGGCTGTGGATTATTCCCAGAAAGATAATTCTGGGATAAAAGATAAGATACAGTTAAGTGGGTGCTGCTTTCCCTGAATGTAACCTGAAATCATTCTACCTCAAGCTGTGATCTCACTAGACCTCAAGCTAAGCAAGAATGCAGTGGGTCAGGGCTTGGATAGAAGATCTCTAGGAAACGAGTAGTTGCTGCAGAAAATGGTGCTGGTGGTTCAGTAGGTAACACTGTCCTCTCTGCGACAGTTCCAAACTGGTGCCCCTGTTAGATATCTGGTCTCTATGATATTTAGCCTAACAGCTAAAGGTTAGTTATCTGTATCTATTGTGCTAGGAAAGAGGTGTGCTGACAGAGAAGTCTATAGGGCCATATCTACACTAGCACTTCTGTCGGCAAAACTTTTGTCGCTCAGGGGGGTGAAATAAATACCTCCTGAGCAACATAAGTTTTGCCGACAGAAGTGCTTGTGTGCACAGTGCTATGTTGGTGAGAGATGCGTTCCCGCTGACATAGCTACCACTGCTCGTTGAGCTGGTTTTATTATATCGACAGGGGAGCTCTCTCCTGTCAGCATAACACGGTTACATGGGAGACCTTACAGTGGAACAGCTGTATCGGTACAGCTGTGCCACTGTAAGCTTGTAAGTGTAGACATGGCCTTAGACTTCTATTTTAGCTAGACTGATGTTTAATGCTCACTCTTTGAAATCTCTTTTCTGAGTTTATTAAATATTAATAGTTTTGTCACAGCCGACCAAGTGGGTGCCTAGTGGTTTTGTTAATACTGTATCCAAAAAAGCCTAGCTTCCCCAGGTTTCTTTGCTGCTAGAGGTGCTCTCTTTTTGGGTGAGGCATAAAACCAAGGTCTTAAGCTCTAGTAAATCTCATGAATTTTCCAAGAATCGGAATACTGTATTCTCTCAGGTGTCCCAGTCAAATTACAATGTAGGTAATCACCTTCTTTCTACCTAAACTCCTCTATCAGTTTTACTTGGATATATGCATGCATCAGTTCCTGCCCGACAGTGTTATGGAGATTGGTGGTGTGTTCTGTTAAATAGCTGCTGTATGCAATGCTGTTGGAACTGTGTCAGTCCCAGGGGATGAGTGAGGTAATATTTTTATTGAACCAACTTCTGCTGGTGAGCGAGACAAGCATTTGAGCTTACAAAAGCCTGTCTCTCTCACCAGTAGAAGTTGGTCCAATAAAAGATATTACCTCATGCACCTTGTCTCTCAAACAATTGCTGCATTTCACTCCTGAGGTGGCTGTATTTAAAAGAATGAGTGAAATAGTTCCTGTAATTTTGTACTGTTGGTTGTTACATTTGTAAAGCACCCTGGGACCCATTTGGGTGACGGGAACTATATAAATGCTGGGAAGTGCAATTAATGATATTTTTGTGCTGTGAAAATTCTATTTCTATTTGTTCTTAAAGAACTGGAACTAGAGAGATCAACCAGATGCTTGAGGGCGGGGGGAATGTAATGTTGTAACAACAATTCCATGATAAAAAGCAAATAATTCACATAGAATATTGAAATAAGATGTGCATATCACAACAGGAAGTAAGGGGAGTAGAATCATAGAAGATTAGGGTTGGAAGAGACTTCAGGAGGTCATCTAGTCCAACACCCTGCTCAAAGCAGGACCAACCCCAACTAAATCATCCCAGACAGGGCTTTGTTAAGCTGAGCCTTAAAAACCTCTAAGGATGGAGATTCCACCACGTCCCTAGGTAACCCATTCCAGTGCTTCACCTCCCTCCTAGTGAAATAGTTTTTCCTAATATCTAAACTAGACTTCCCCCACTGCAACTTGAGACTATTGCTTCTTGTTCTGTCATCTGCCACCACTGAGAACAGCCTAGCTCCACGTCTTTGGAACCCCCCTTCAGGTAGTTGAAGGCTGCTATCAAATCCCCCCTCACTCTTCTTTTCTGCAGACCAAATAAGCCCAGTTCCCTCAGCCCCTCCTCATAAGTCATGTGCTCCAGCCCCCTAATCATTTTCGTTGCCCTCTGCTGGACTCTCTGTAGTGGGGGGCCCAAAACTGGACGCAATACCCCAGATGTGGCCTCACGAGTGCCAAATAGAGGGGAATAATCACTTCCCTCAATGTGCTGGCAATGCTTCTACTAAAGCAGCCCAAAATGCTTTTAGCCTTCTTGGCAACAAGGGCACACTGTTGACTCATATCCAGCTTCTCATCCACTGTAATCCCCGGGTCCTTTTCTGCAGAACTGTTGCTTAGCCAGTCGGTCCCCAGCCTGTAGCAATACATGGGATTCTTCCATCCTAAGTGCAGGGCTCTGCACTTGTCCTTGTTGAACCTCATTAGATTTCTTTTGGCCCAATCCTCCACTTTGTCTAGGTCACTCTGGACCCTATCCCTATCCTCCACTTATCTACCTCTCCCCCCATCTTAGTGTCATCTGCAAATTTGCTGAGGGTTCAATCCATCCCATCATCCAGATCATTAATGAAGATGTTGAACAAAGTAGAGTTATTATTTAAGTTTTTTATGACTATTTCTTAAATACCATAAACTACTTTGTCACATTTTCTACAGTGTTACCACATGAGAGAGAATTTCAGCATGCTGCTAAAATGAACAATTTGGAAACCATGGAGAAGTTACTTAGGAAGAATGTTAACATTAATGCTGTAAATACAGTGAGTATAAAATACTGTGTATAACATTTTAATTACCAGAAATATGCCTTGTGTATGGTCACTAAGTGAAATCTCAAAAGTATTAGTGTATTTGACTGCAAGAGGAGGAGGATAAAGATACCCTTGTAGAAAATTCTCTGAACAAGTAGTATTTCAGGTGTCCAGTTGAGTGCCCAAATCTTGTGAAGTGAAGAGTGCCCTCCACTTGCACTTAACAAGAGTGCAGGGTGATCAGTAATTCACAGGTCTAGTGATCAGTGTATAAGAGTGGGACCAGGAACTTCTGAGTTATAATCTTGATACTCTGTGACCTTGGGCAATTAGTTTAACCTCTGCCTCAATATCCCCATCTGTAAAATGGGTATACTTAACCTCACAGGCATTTTTGGTTCTTGTGAAATGCTTTGCAGATTAAAATGCACATAAAGAGTTGTGTTGTTCAATGTGTGCTGAAACATGACTGCACTTGTATTCTGTGGCTACACGGTGAGGTCAGAATTCAGACCTGGTGCAAGCAGATGGAACTCCATTGATATCAACAAGAGTTGTACCCTTTTGGTGTAGATCTAAATTTGGACTAGAAAATTCTACACAAAGTGTTGCAGCATTTCATGGAGAAGGATGTTAGTCCAGGGCATCCTGCAATAACAAAGAGTGTCCCCCTGTAGTGCCTGTCCACGGCAGTTCACTCCCCTTGGGCAGCCCATCCAGGGGGTTGGTACAAATGGTCGCCAGCCTGCATCAAACTTTTAGGTGTAAACTGTCTGACTTAGCACGTCCTAATACTTAATCACAAGTTCTGAAAAAAATGTGCTACCTTTTCCACGTGCTTAGTTTGGAACTGGGGAAGTAAGAGTACCTGCAGCTGGATTCCTGAGTCCTCCTTCAGAAAAGAAAGAGAAAAAGGATCCTTTTAAAATTACATTCTTTTGAATAAGAATATTGTTTCCATGAATACATACTGCTATTAATGGTACTCCGGGCATGAAATTTTTGACAGCCCTGAGCGATGTAACTAGGTTGATCTCATTTTTAAGTGCAGGCCACGCCTATTTCATATGGGTAGACCCATTGAACTCCTTCAGATTATTTGCATGTGTAAAGTTATTTATTGAGGGTTGGAGGATGGAAACCTTCGTTTGCATAAACATCAGACCAAACTGAAATGGTGACTAATACCAAGTAAGAGGAGCATTCGAGTTATGCATTAGAGAGATAAAATCAAAAACAAATATGTAGCAACCAGGATATCACCAAGAAACAAATCGAATTATGTAAATTTTAGGCCTGGTCTACAGCTATTGCATAGCACTCATAGTATAGATATCACCTAAATCTTTGCTTTTAAAATCAAACAGTAAAATAGAAATTGTGAAAATGAATGTTTTCTGCACAGCATATCTCCTCTCTCTAAGCAATGTGTGTTTACTTAAGCCCTGTTTATGACACGTTAGTGAGTTTCAGGGAAGGGATTAGAATGGCACATAAATACCTATTGTACTCTGGTTCTACTAGATTTCATTAAACACAATATTTAATTTAGATACAAGGGAACAGAAATACAGATAATGGCAAATTTTGGCTAGAGAGTGTGCAAATGAATGTGTGCTGGGGAGCTTTGATCAGAGGATTCAGAAATCCTGATAATTTGTGTAATAAAAATAACTATATTACATACCTATCCACCCAAGCTTGTTTTATTTCAGCTGCAGCGCACAGCTCTCCATTTTGCTGTTGCAGGAAATCATATATCTACTGTGGATTTTCTTCTCCATCACAAAGCTAGAGTGGATGTTGCAGATAAGGTAAGCAAATCAATACTGTCAGATCAAAAAACGTGGTCTGAACCCTTGGCTGCTACAGTTGCAACAGTACAGCACAGGGTGTGTGTGTGTGTGTGTGTGTGTGTGTGTATAAAGGTGATTTAACACCAATCCTGGGGTGGGTGTGTACCAGTTTGGATCCTTGTGTAAATTAGAGCAGCTGTTAGACTGCTCTAATTTACACCACCAATAGCCCCAACGGGCTGACAAAGCAACCAGGGATCACTGGAGAACAGATAACCACTGGCCACATCCCTTTTCCTCCAGGACCCCCGCTCCAAATCTGGCAGCTGAGAGGGGAGTAGTATAGTAGCCACTATGCTGTCTCTATGCCATCAAAAGGACTCCCTGCACTGGGGTGGGTGGCTAGACTGTCAGTTTTAGAGCCACTTTGGCTGGCAGTATGAGGCAGAGTGGCTGCAGCACAGTGGGAGATCCAGCCCATATAGTAATGAAGCAAAATTCCTTATGGGTTACTAAGAATGAACAGATTTCAAATGGAAAGAGTTTTAAAAATGCAATTCACTTTTCACCAGATATCTGTTTGTTTACTTTTGTACTTCATTCTGCTTGGATATGGTGAAAATAGATTAGCCATTTTCAATTTTGTTTCTGTTTGTTTCACTGTCTCCCCATACACTAACACAGTGCTGCAATGTTTGACTTACAAACACTGAAGGGAAATGTATACATCCAAACAGCTGGGTTACAAGTTATGACTTGTAATTCATGACAATATTTCTATGAATAATTGGATGTTGTAATTTTTAAAAAATGAAACCGACATTTTAAGCCCCTGTCTCTCTCTTGTCTTCTAGAATTTCTCATTCCTGTTTAAGGGCCCAACAGAGCAGTTTTGGAGTTCTTAAAACATTATATTAGAGATGTTTTTGTTTAAATTCTAGAAATATTTATACCCTTTTCATGCAAGACTTCTCCTGTTTTATACTTTTTTTTTTTCTAAACTAAAACTAAACCATCGCTAAAAAGAACGTAGAGTGCATATCCTGATTATGGACGAGAGTAACAGAGTGGCTGGGCCATTAAGAGGAACGGGGCTCAGCGACCCTGTTCCTGTCCTGATGCTCCCAGTTGGGCCACTTAAGAGGGTGGGGCAGCATCTAGGATACTCTAAGAGGTCTGGTGAGATCCAGTGCCTCAGAACGGACAGAATCAGTCAGGAGACAGAGCAGGAGATGAGAGCTACCAGAGAAAGAAGGTTCTCCCTGAGAGAGGATGAAGGCAGGAGATCCGCAAGGGGATTGCTGGCTGGTGTTCCCAAGCCAGAGAGCCAGGGCTGGAGAGCGCTAAAGGCAGGAGAAACAGCAGAGTGACATCCTGCTGGCTCTAAGACAGAGGGCTGGAGCCAAGGGCCAAAGAGGGCTGAAGGAAGGGAGAGAAGTAGAGGAAATGACCCACTGGTATCTCCTTGCTGGAGAGCTGGGGCCCAGAGGAACAATGAGAGGCTCCCAATAAAGAGGCTGTGGAAGTTCCCACTGGGAAGAGTGGGATTGTACCCCAGAAGGAGGGTCGGGGTGACTGTGTCAATAGAAGGACAGAGGAGGACTGACAAAGAGTCTGGGTGAGGCAGAGGCACTGGAAAGTGGTACGTGTTATGTGAATGGCCAGGAGGATATATGATTTTTAACGCCTACTTGCACTGGGTTGATATGGACTATTCTTGGAGACTTTTGTATTATGTTTGGTTAATAAATTATGTTATGGACTTGAGTGTGTGCTGCTTTGGAATTAGTGAGAACCCAAAAGGGAAAATGAGGCAAGGGGCTACTTGTAGGGCTGCCCTAAGGCCACAATGAGGCACCTGGGAGGAGGCTACTTGCAGATAACTCATGCACTCTTTGACAGTCAGTTGTAGCTTGCAATTAATAAGAAATTCTATGATATATCAAATGTTCTGACTTTGTTTCTGAATCTGGTATGAATTTCATCTTCATTCCAAGTAAATAACATTCCAAATAAATAACAGTAGGGTCCAAGGTGTTCTTAAAAATCATTGTTTGTGTAAAATTTAAGTTGGAAAAAAAAATAAAACCTTGGAAATAAACATAATATTGTTCTTTATTTTTCAGCTTACCTGTTAAAAATGATATATTTAAAAGCATTTTTCCTTTTTATTCTACTTACTCGTCCACTATGGAAATAATGTCTAATACTATGTCTGTGGAGATGACACAGTGTGTTCTGGCCTTATTCCTGGAATTACAACATCTAGAAAGTATTATTGCAGGTGTGGGAAATAATGCCGCAGGCAGTTTAACATTTCTGACATTACACCAGCCACCTCTAAAGTACAGCTGTGTTCATTGAGGTAGATTCCAGAAATGATTAAAGGCACACTTTAATCTCTTAGTTCCTTGGCTGTATGGCTCTGGAGGACTTTAACAGTCCTCTTGTGTAGCCTGCTTTTGTCTATTCTCACTGACTTCAGAGAACTAGCATCACAGATTGAGGAACAAGTAGCCTGGTTTGCTTTGCAGAGGGGAGATGGAGTGGGATTGTGACAGGGAACAAGGGGTAGGACTGAACAGAGAAAGCTTGGTGGCAGGACATAGCCATTATGTGATTTCCTTATTGTTTCTCCATACTCCCCCGTCTGTTTGTATCCATCGGTTGTGTCCTGTCTTATACTTATATTACAAACTTTTTGTGGCAGGGGCTGTCTTTTTGTTGTGTGTCTGTCCAGCACCTAGAACAATGGGATCCTGGTCCATGACTGAGGCTCTGGTATAAATAATAATAATGCTAATTAAGGAAGAGAGATTGGGGACCCAAGGAAAACAAAAGACAGAATACCTATGCGAATGGTACCAGGAAAGAGAGATTAGAAGCTCCTGATGTGTATTCCTTTGGTGGGAGTGAGGGAGGAGGAGGAGGCACAAAGAGAGAGAGAGAGAGAGCTCAAAGAGGTTTATCAGAGATGAAGAAACGCAGGACAAAGGAATGAAAATTAAAAGAGGTAACTTTTATTCACCTGGAAAAATTATGGCTATATTATCCACAGTTAGTCCTTCAGTGTCTGGGAATAGTGTTAACAGGGCCAGTTTCACAGAGTCAGCTCAGCACATTAATCATATAAGATCATATAGTGCAATTTGAATGGTAGTCTGGGGTATTTTAATGGTAATTTCTGCCTTTTTAATTTTATTTGAAGCACGGGTTGATGGCGATTCATCTTGCAGCTTGGTCTGGAAACCTAGACATAATGCGAATGTTAGTTAAAGCAGGTGCTGACCAAAAGGCTACGGACCAGGTTTGTTGATGACAAATTTTAACCAACACTAAACATATTCATCTTGAGAAGAAGTGTAATATAATCTTACAGAACAGGCTTGTGTTTTCCTTAGGAGGGAATGAATGTCCTGCACTTTGCAGCTCTGAACAATAACGTTGACATAGTGGATTATCTTCTCCAGGAACTTCAGCTGAAGGACCTAAACAAGCCAGATGAGGTACAGTATGTGTCTAGTTACCTACAATATATAGGGGCTTGTTTCCTTCATATTGTGAGGTGAAGTACAATATGACCTGCATCTCACAGAGACTCCTTGGATTTTCTGGAGTGTCAGGGACGGACCTGAGCTTTTTCCGATTAGCCCTTTGCCTTGCTGTGTCAGGATCCCACACTGAGGGCTTACCTAGCCAAGTGCTGTATTTTTATCTTTGCACATGGGAATGTAGTCATCTAGGATCTGATCATGTCGGGTGCTGAGCTCCCACATCTTCCTTTGAAACCAGTGGGCCATAATAATCTGACTGTGCAAGGTTCTAAGCACCCTCAGTTTGCACTGAGGTATCTTTGGGCAGGTTATTCCATAATTGTCTGTTGTGGAGTTTCATGCATCTCTCTCTGAAGCATCTAGCTATCCCATTGGTGGCTGGCTAGATGGCCTGATCTGGAAAGACAATTCCCACAGTATTGTTTCAGGAGAGTTTGCTAGGACACAGTTGTAAATACTATGGCGGGTTAAGATGAATAAAAATGCTCTAATTCCCTCTCCACCTTCCCCACCCCTCTTGATTTCAGAGTTATCTAGAGCTGGCTTTGTTTTCAAAATTCTGGTCACATACAGCATATAACAAAAATAATACTTTTTTGGACTTTTAGAGTGCCTCTTTCTGAGGAGCTCAAAAATGATTTACAAACATTAGTGAAATAATCTTTCCAACCAATATTTGCATCTCAGGAAGATGAAATGACTAAATATTAAATATTTGAAGAACAGCTTCTGTTTCTAGTGTTGTTATTTCATGATTTCTGGTCAGTTTAGAATTTTTTTTTTTTAATTATTTAATCCAGATTTTACACTGAAGAAATTTTACTTCTTTTTCCCCCGTCATGGGTGGATCTAGACTCCAGTTTTTTGTTTACCTGTGCACATGACATGTAAATATTTATTCACAATATATGTGCACCTACATATGACATGGCTCTTCTAATAATTGGTGAAATTTCTGCAACAGAGTGACTTAGGTTTTGTTATTAAAAATATATTCTGATGACTGTTTCCTATTAGAAAGGTAAAAGGGCATTTCTTCTGGCAGCTGAAAAAGGCCATGTTGAAATGATATACAGTCTGATTTCTCTCAAGCTGTTCACCTCTGAAAAAGACAAGGTAAGCCTCCCCTTTTCATACAAATCCAGATAAAGGGTGCTTAAGAGTCAGAACTGACCCCAATGTAATTACTTGTGTAACTGAAGGTCATACACTCATACACAGTGTTCGGATACCATGGTACTGGATGTGGTATACAAAATGTAGACAGACAAGCACAGCCATTTTCAGTAATCCAGAGAGAATAGTGGAGCTGTCTTTGATTATTGCCAGTAAGGTTTTGTATGCGTATTAATAGGAGACGTGATGCAATCTGAAGTTAAGCTTTCTAATGCTTGGAGAGGAAGGATGGTCTAGTGCATAGCCTAGAACTCGGGAAACTTGGGTTCAGTTGCCTGCTCTGCTGCAGACTTCCTGTGTGACCTTGGGCAGGTCCCAAAGGGTCAGATTTTCAAGACATTTAGGTACCTAATGTTGCAGAGAGGTGTCTAGGAGCATAACTCCCGTTGATGTAACTTTTGGAAACCTCACTGGGTGACTTTCTGCATTTTTTAGGTGCCCAAACAACTTTAAATATCTGGCTCTTAGTCTCCTTGTGCCTCAGTTGCCCATCTGTAAAACGGGGTAACAACACTCCCCTACCTCAGATACTATGGAAATGGGGGCTCTATGAGTACTTTGGATAGATAAGCATCCATTAGCTTACATTCCGAACAGAAAATACCATAATGGTGGGGGAGGAGAAGGCTGTATATAATATGAAAGCCGGGCAAGCAAGGTGATGGGTGGCCAATGCCATGTTAATTCTGTGAGCTGCTTTTAGTTGTTTTCCTTTTTTAAATTTTATATAGTAGGGGATGGTGTCAGTAGGGGGAAGATGACTACAGTGTCTTCAGTGGAGCTATGCCTACTTTCACAAGATCAGGTTTTGGCCCTTAATCTTTATATTGTTTTTCAAGGGACTGTGAGCTAGGCCCAGTCCCCTTCCATGGAGAAACCTATGGAAAAAACTCACTGGAAGTTCCAAGATTTACTTCATGGATTTTCTACTGAATTGTTCATGCATGGATTGTGGTTTTGTACCCTTGCAGAATAGGTAGGAATTTCAGGCCTTTACATCAATGGAAGTCCTGAGAACTGGAGGGAAATTGAAGAGATATTGAGACATCCATTAAATCCTCAGAGCTCCTTTCCCCCTTGTTAGCATGGCTTCCTCTGTGTACATATGGAAGGACTTCCTTAGAATTAGGGCTACGTCAGAACATTCTATAAAGCTGCTTCTTTTCTCTCTGTTGCATGAGGAGGTGGTTTCACTAGGTTTGCATCCCTTCTGTGCATGCTGGAGGAAGAGACCAAAGGACCTTGTATTAAAGTACTTGTACACAGTCCATAGGTGGTTGTTTTTATTAATTGCAGCACGTTCTACTTAATTTGGGCTTTACAGTATGTTTCTGGCTGTTTTCATTTACAGGAGGGAAACACAGCAGTGCATCTAGCTGCTAAAAATGGTCACTGTGAGTTGCTGGAAGTTCTGTTAAATCAATGGGAAGAAATAAATGAACTCAATCAGGTAAGGACACAGAAGCTGCTGAGGGAGATAAAGAATAAAGGTAAAAGGTGTGCAAGACAAAGTGAAAACAAAGTATTAAAAAAAATACCCAGAACCTACAAATATCTGTAAAAATAATCTCATTTCTGGGGTGGTCAAGCTAATCAGCACAAAGCTTGAATTCACCAAGGTCCCTTTAGACCTAGAGCTCTATTTTTGAAGAGGAATGACTAGTAAGCTATAGTCTTTCTCCAGGTCACTGATTGGAATCCAGCTCACGTCAGTAGTGTCTGAAAGACGCTGTTGGCTGATCTGTGGTGCATCTGAAATGAATTGGTTGGATCAGTCCAATTCCTGATGGAATGTGCATCACAAAAATCTCTCTAACAGCTTGAACTCCATGTTGTAGTCTCAGCGGAGAGGTCATAGATTAAACAGACACAGAGACTTCACTCCTAGAAGTGGTCCCTTCTGATGTGGAATACCACCTCCCCAAATCACAGTAGGTAGGTTGATGGAAGCATTCTTCTAGCAGCAGAGCTGCATCTACACTTGGGATTAGGTCGACATAGCTAGGTTGGCCGGGGGGGGGGAGGGGGTTCCCACACCCCTGACCAACATATCTATGTCAACCTAACTTTGAAGCGTAGCCCAAAGCTGAATTCCGTTGGCAGAGTAGTGTGAATGGAGTGCTGCTGCCTGGGTTGTATTTACCTGCTCTTTTCTATGGATGGATAGAGAACTTCCGCCTCCACAGTTGTCAGGGTGGTGCCTTTCATAAACACTAAATTTACTAAAACAACAACAAAAAAATCACCCAGAGTTCAAGTGCAGTAGAGTTAGAAATTTTTAATACTGCAGTGAATGTGGTGATTTGGAATAGTTTCTGCATTCGTGATCTGTGCTTGATGGTTCACACAGTAATGGTAATGTTTTACTCTAGGAATCGGTCATTGCAAGCTGTTGTAACTCTGTGTTAGCATGGGCTGTTTTTTTAAACACAAGAACTCATTAAAATGTTAAATAGTAGCTTGTTTGTGTTAGAAATGTTTGTTAATCATCATTGTATCTGAATGCTAATATTGAAAAATTCAGATTACAGTAAAAGCTGTGTTATCCGGAACTTTACCAACCAAAAAGCTCTGTAAACCAATATTTCTGATCTTCAATAGGGTTTGGTTGGTGCGGGGCCAGCAGGCTCTCTACCTGGCTCCATGTGGCTCCCTGGAAGCGGGGACATGTCCCTGCTGCTCCTAGGTGGAGAAACGGCCAGGGAGGCTCCGTGAGCTACCTCCACCCCACCCTGTTCCGAGCGCTGGCTCCGCAGCTCCCATTGCCAAGGAACCGCGGCCAATGGGAGCTGTGGAGGCAGCGCCTGCGGGCAGAGGCAGCGCGCAGATCCACCTGGCCACGCCTCCGCCTAGGAGCATTAGGGACATGTTGTCGCTTGTGGGGAGCCACCTGAGGTGAGTGCTGTCCGGATCCGGCACCCTGCACAGCCTCCCGCACCGCAACGCCCTGCCCCAAGCCCTCTCCTGCACCCAAACTCCCTCCCTCTTTGTTAACCAGAATTTTTGACTTACTGGCACCCCCATTGCCCCAACATGCCGGATAACAAAGCTTTTACTGTATTGACATTTGTGACCAAATCTTATTTTCCCTTTACACTGTATCAGTCTGGCTAAGCTTGCATACTGTCTGTACCAAATATCATGGTGTAATAAGTCAGCTTTACAATTGAACAGTTTGAATTTGAACAAACATTTTTCTCTTCCATTGTGTTGGGCCAGAATGGAGAAACACCATTTTATTTGGCTGTTGAAGGAGGTCATGAAAAATGTGCTGAGCTGTTACTGGAAGCAGGAAGTGACATCAACGTTTCAAATAAAGTACGGAGTTAATATTCCCTCTGGCATATTATCGGGACATCATAGACTCTACAAAGATCCACATCCTGTCTGTTCTCTGTGTATTGAAGGCAAATGTGACTTACATTGTTTAATAATGCATGTTGCATCTGATGAAGTGGGTATTCACCCACGAAAGCTTATGCTCCAATATGTCTGTTAGTCTATAAGGTGCCACAGGACTCTTTGTCGCTTTTTACAGATCCAGACTAACATGGCTACTCCTCTGATTGTTTAATAAGGGCATTACTCAAGAATATGGAGAACTTTTAATATTTTAAAAACTGTATGGAAAAAGAAAAAGAAAAATAGATTTATTTTACATAGTATTGTGTTGGAGCTTTTTTATTTAATGTATGTGCAATAATACAACATATGGCTTGGAAATGTGACAAAGAGAAGTAATTGAAAAATCTGCATTTTTGGCAGGATATATAACTAAGCTAATAATAAGCCTGTTTTCCACATTTGGTTCCTGGACTTGTGGTCCAAGTTTGATTTGTTTTATGGCTCACATGCTGTAGGAATTTAAGGTGAACCTTTTGGTCCCTAGCAAATTGAGAAAAGAAGCATGTGCTGATAACAAGCAGGACAGTGACTGTTGCTCATGTTAAAATATGAAAGAATTTCTGATATGTTTTGACTTGGAAACCATTAATAATTACAGTATTTGATAATTCATCAGCAGGGTGAAGTCTCGTCTGCAGCACAAATGACTAGTTTTGATCCTCAGGAAAATTAATCTTTGCTGCCTTTAGCAGAAGTATTAAAGGAAAGTTTTTCAGTGATTTTCAAAGTGTGTAAATGTGAATGTAATTACTTGTTAAAGGTCATACCAAGCGACAGGATTGGGAGATAAATTGAAATCCTAATTTTCAGTGGCACAGGGTGGCTGATCAAACTGATTTTTCTCTTTTTTATGGTAGATTAAAAAGGAGTAGTAAATTATTAGCATTGCTGGATATGTATTTTGCCAACTACCTGTGTTGTAGTCTAGTAATGATTTATAGTACCTTTGACAGTCATAAAAATGTTATGTGAATTTATATCCTACTTCATCATTTAACTAAAGGGGGACTAGTTTTGACAGTAACACAAATTTAAACTGAAGCTTCATCTGTTTCAATAGATGTTTTAAAAGAACAGTTTTTCTAAATTCTCTGAATTCTTTCCAGTGGTAAAAAGTCTTTTTCCCTTTCCCAATGTGTTTCTTTCAGCACAATAGTAATGCTTTGCACATTTCAACACAGAATGGACATACATCCTTGGTCACGTTTCTTATCAGTAAAAATATCGATCTGGTTCCTAAATCTGAGGTGAGTCTATTACAGTTACTGTTTTAGTGTTACTTCCATTGTTGTCAAGCGTGTTTCATCTTTCTTGACTGCCTTTTCTGAGATTTGTGGTTGTTTACCTATTACTGTTAGAGTCATAGAGTTTAAGGCCAGAAGGGACCGTCAGATCACCTAGCCCAGGGGTGGGCAAACTATGGCCCGGGGGCCACATCCGGCCCTTCAGATGTTTTAATCTGGCCCTCAAGCTCCTGCTGGGGAGCAGGGTCTGGGCTTGCCCATCTCCGTGTCGTAGCTCCGCACAGCTCCTGGAAGCAGCGACATGTCCCCCCTCTGGCTCCTATGCGTAGGGCAGTCAGGGGGCTCCGTACGCTGTCCCTGCCCCAAGTGCTGCCCCCACAGCTCCCATTGGCCAGAAAATGCGGCCAATGGGAGCTGCAGGGGTGGCACCTGAGGATGGGGCAGCATGCGGAGCCCCCAGCTGCCCCTATGCATAGGAGTCTGACGGGGGACATGCCGCTGCTTCTGGAAGCTGATTGAGGTAAGTGCCGCCCGGAGCCTGCACCCCTGACCCCCTCCTGCAATCCAACCCTCTGCCCTAGCCCTGATCCCCCTCCTGCCCTCTGAGCCCCTCGGTCCCAGCCCCGAGCACCCCCCCGCCCCCCCCACCCCCCCTTTCCCGCCCCCCCCCCCCCAGAGCCTGCACCCCCAGCTGGAGCCCTCACACACACACACACACACACACCCTGCACCCCAACCCTCTTCCCCTTCTCTCACCCTGAACTCCTAATTTCTGGCCCCACCCCCAGAGCCCTCACCCTCTCTGCACCCCTACCCCCAATTTCATGAGCATTCATGGCCCGCCATACAATTTCCATACACAGATGTGGCCCGTGGGCCAAAAAATTTGCCCACCCCTGACCTAGCCTGACCACCTGTGTATCACAGGCCAACAGGAGTTGGTCCAATAAAAAATATTGTCTCATCCACCTTGTCTCTCTAATATCCTGGGACTGACCCGGTTACAGTTATGCTGCCTACTGACCATTTGCTGTTTCTTTGTTTATCACTGTGGAGGAGGTGAAATTATATAAATAATATTAAAGTCTTTGAAACAGTTTATTTTATTAGTTTAAAAACCAGTCAGCCATAGTAGCACTGCTTATTTCCATTGCCTTTCTGTGGCTGCAGTAACTTATCAAATGTTAATATCAGTGGTTTTTTCTTTGAAATGTTTTCAGTAAAAAGCTGGGTAAGAGCTTTATTTTTCTACAGCCTTGAAGAAATGGGTATTGTTTATAAGGAGAGTAATGAACTGGAACTGGTTCTGATTTTTCTAAAAGATATTTAACAAGAAACCTTCCTGGTTTACAGGTTCAACATACAAACTGATCTGATCAGTCTCATGGTTCCATGGTGACTAGAGTTGGGCAAACGCCTCATAATTTTTTCCACTAATAATCACTTGAATAATAAAAACTGAACTCACTTCCAGCTGCGTTCACTTTCCACAGATATTGTAGCAAACAAGTTCACTGGCAAGAGTGCTCACCGAAGCAGCAATATTTAAGTGAATGTTAGAGAATATTCCTGGAAAGTGGATTTTGAATGTGTGTTCTTGAGAACACCTCTACCCCGATATAACGCTGTCCTCGGGAGCCAAAAAATCTTACCGTGTTATAGGTGAAACCGCGTTATATCGAACTTGCTTTGATCCACTGGAGTGCGCAGCCCCGCCCCCCCCCCGGAGCGCTGCTTTACCGCGTTATATCTGAATTCGTGTTATATCGGGTCGCATTATATCGGGGTAGAGATGTATTTTCCCAGAAACCTGATTCACAGCTATGCACAGTTCATTCAATTTGATTGAATGGGTGCAACCTCAAATCATGTTGCTGGGGCAAACAGAAATAATACCACGTGACCTATGTATTCAAGCAAAATATATCAGCACTTCTTTAATATGAAATACTTATTATGAACTGCTTGCAGACAAACTACAGACCAAGAATTATTCATAGACATTATGCAGTGAATAATTACATTTTTCTCATTCTGTTTGTTCTTTGTAAGCTGCTTTTGGGTCATTTGTAAGTGGGAAGGGGCTAGGAACTGAGCCCTGTGACTAGATCTACCCCAGAACCCTGCACCTCTGTGGTGGCCTGCATCCTGGTGGGGACCAGGGCCCAAATGTGTCAGATACCTTCTCTAACACAATATAGTCACTCAGCTCTAAGTGCAGATGATTTTGAATAGCTGCTTAATTTCTTTCTTGGCAACCCTAAAAGGACTTTTTAGTATTACAAGGGTGAGGAGGTATCCCTAAATCACAGCTTAATTAAATATGGGGAAAACAATAGTTATTTAGAAAAAAAGTTTTTTTTGTTTTTTGTTTTTTTTACTATATAACAGGGAATACGTAATCCCTGAGGCAGAATTCAAGTAGTTTTCTTTTGCATGGGCCCTTCCCATGCACAGTACCACTTTGTGTAAAGCAGTGGTTCTTAACCATTCCAGACTACTGTACCCCGTTCAGGAGTCCGATTTCTCTTGCATACCCCAAGTTTCGCCTTACTTTAAAACTACTTGCTTTCGAAATCAGACTTAAAAATACAAGTGTCACAGCACTCTGTTACTGAAAAATTGCGTCCTTTCTCATTTTTACCATATAATTATAAAATAAATCAATTGGAATATAAATATTGTACTTACATTTCAGTGTATTGTATACAGAGCAATATAATCCAGTCATTGTATGAAATTTTAGTTTGTACTAACTTAGCTAGTGCTTTTTATGCAGCCTGTTGTAAAACTAGGCAAATATGTAGATGAACGCATACCCCCTGGAACAGTGGTTCTCAGCCGTGGCCTGGGGGCCGCAAGCAGGATTCAAGGCATCCCCCAAGTAGGGCCAGCATTAGACTTGCTGGGGCCCAGGGCAGAAAGCCGAAGTCCCACCGCCTGGGGCTGGGGCTGAAGCCGAAGCCTGAGCAACTTAGCTTCACAGTGCCCCCTGTGGCGTGGGGCCCCAGGCAATTGCTATCCCCTAACTCTGGCCCTGGCTTTTATACACAGAAAAACAGTTGTTGTGGCACAGATGGGATGTGGAATTTCTATAGTATGTTGAGGGGGCCTTGGAAAGAAAAAGTTTGAGAACCCCTGCCCTGGTAGACCTCTGTGTACCCCCAGGGGTACACATACCCCTGGTTGAGAACCACTGGTGTAAAGCAATTGGCTGCCAACGAGATATGTTTTGACTGAAAAAGTAATTCACAAATATAGGTTTATTAGCAACTAAAAGCTCTTTAGGGAATCTGACTTTCTTCTAGGGCTGAGAGAGCAGATTGTACTTCTGCATTTTGAAGAACTATCAGGGAAAAATGTTACTGAATCGTGGCATGCGTTTCAAATCTGAGCAGCAGGTTTTAATGGGACTCTCTTGTATTATCTGAATGCTATTGTTAACGAAATTGTACTAGTCTTACTGTTCATTTGTTTCTCTCTACAGCAGAATTCTCCTCTCCATTTGGCTGTCCTCAATAATCACCTTCCTATAGTAATTAGCTTCTTGGATGCTAATTATGATATAAACGCCTTGAATCAGGTAAGCAAACTGAATCAGAGACTGAAAGAAGAGATTGTATTTTCTTCACTTTAAATACAAGTGTGTGTTTATTTTACATATCTCTTTAAGAGGTCAAAGTACAAAAAGGGGGAAGAAAAGGCAGTTGCCTCCAACTTATTCATGAGTGTATTATTCATTCCACACATTCTGCTGATACTGTTTTAGAGTTGGATAGCAATGTGATATATATTCAGAAAATGCTTTCATTAATTTCTGTTGAATATTATATTTTATATTTAATACATTGCTAAAGCGTATCGCTCTTCTTGAGCCTAAAGACAAACCCGCTGCAGTATGTCAGTTAACTGGAAGAACATTTTATTTCCTCAAGAAAAAACTCTAAATCCCCCCCCCCTTTTTTTTTTCCTTTCAAAGTGATCTTCTAAGGTGCATGCTAAATGAGGCAGAGGCTTGTAGGATCCCAGCCTCAGTCAAGCTCCAGTTAACTCACACAGTTGAAAATTTGATGTGATGCATAAAGTTTTGATCTGCACAGGAGCCCTTCTCTTGGTTAATGGGAACCTTGTGGAGACCCAGTCAGATAGTTCCAGATTAGGTGTTTATTTGTCCTGGAAAAAAAAAAAACAAAAAAAAAAGCAATGAAGGAATTCCATCAAAACAACTACATCAAGAGAAAATTAAAATTGCCCAATTAGGCATTCAGGAGTCAGAAAATACCAGACTTAAGATTGCTCTGCCTCCTTGTGCATATGTTGTTTTCTGAAGAAGAACTGGGTTTTGTGGGATCTGCTGCTTTTTCTCTGTTGTAGCTCTTGGATTGTATTTGTAATATTGTTACAAATCACCTGGAACCTGAGAGAGGCAGCATTTTGCATATTTTTAAATCTAAACATTAAAAATAATATACAGTTTAACTACAGTAACTCCTCACTTAACGTCCTCCAGCTTAACGTTGTTTCGAAGTTAAGTCGCTGCTCAATTAGGGAACATGCTCATTTAAAGTTGTGCAATGCTCCCTTAGAACGTTGTTTGGCTGACTTTACAAGGGAGCACTGCACAAGTTCCTCTTCTCTGCCTCCTCCCCCTCCCTTCCTCCCTCCCTCCCAGCGCTTCCCCTGCCGCCAAACAGCTGTTTGGTGGCGTTTAGGACTTTCTGGGAGGGAGGGAGGGTGCGAGCGAGCGAGTGGGGAAGCTGCCCTCCCCCCCTGCAGGCAGGGACATCCAGAACGGAGGGGCTTTAGGGGCTGCAGGGCCCTGGGATAAGGGGGCCCTGGAGCCCTGGCCTGTAGTTCTAAAGCCCCTTTCGGAATGTGGCCCTGCGAACACGGGCCGGAGGACTCAGGAGGAGCAGGGGCAGCCGCACAGCCAGGTACATTATTATTCCTTTCAGCTTAAAAGGGAATTAGAGGTCAAGCTATTCATTCCTGGAGAAAATATGACAACAGAGATAGCACTAAAGAATACTCCTTTCGATACATTTACTTAACTGTCTGAGGAAAAGAAAAGATGTTTAAGCTCCCCTTCAAAGCCGGCCAGAGAGAAGCGGCCCCTAAAGGCCCTGCGTTCTGGGTGGCCCTGCCTGCCAGGGGTGAGGGGGCAGCTCCCAGAATCGCGGCCATGGGGGCGGTGCCGCGCTGCGCAGAGCTACCTGAACACCCCCTGCACCAAACAGGAGCTGCCCCAGGTAAGTGCTCTGTACCTCATGCCTGCCCCAGCCCTGAGGCTCCTCCCGCACCCCCACTGTGAGCACCCTTCCGCACCCTAATTCCCTCCCAGACCCCACACCCCCACCCTGAGCGCTCTCCTGCACCCTAACTCCCTCCCAGACCCCACACCCCCACCCTGAGCGTCCTCCTGCACCCTAACTCCCTCCCAGACCCCACACCCCCGAGAGCCCGACCAACACCCTAACTCCCTCCCAGACCCTGCACCCCCAACCCTGAGCCCCAGAAGGAGAATGGAGAAAAAAAGAATGAAAAACAGGGGTGGGGGGAGATAAGAGAGAATGCTCCCCCCACGGGGGGGCCCCAAAAATGAAGCTGAGCACAGGGCCCCACTAACTCTAAATCCACCACTGGTGGGAGGGGGAGGAGCGGGGGGAAGTGCCATGTCTCTGCTCCTCCCCCTCCCTCCCAGAAAGTCCTAAGTGCTGCCAAACAGCTGTTTGGCGGCAGGGAAGCGCTGGGAGGAAGGGGGAGGAGTGGGAACGCAGCGTGCTCTGGGGAGGAGGTGGAGTGGGGGTGGGAAGAAGTGCGCCTGGAGTGGAGTGGGGACGGGAAGAGGCAGGCCTGGAGCATTCCCCAGCAAAGTCAGCACGTGTTCTTCTGGGGGGAAGCTGCTGCTGCGCAAGGTGCTTCCTAGCGTCCTTGCCTGCATCATTGTCTGCAGCAAAGGCTGTGCCTGTGTGGGGTAAGCCAGGAGCCACCTCCCCACCACAGCACAGTACTGTACTGTACAGTATATAATGCCTTTTGTCTGCTCCCAAAAAATTTTCTTGGAACCTAACCCCCCGCATTTACATTAAATCTTAGGGGAAAATTGGATTCGTTTAACATCGTTTCACTTAAAGTTGCATTTTTCAGGAACATAACTACAACGTTAAGTGAGGAGTTACTGTACATGATCCATGCTATTTCTCAAGTAATACAAGAGATAAACACGTCTGCAAACTTTTCTGGCCCATCTTTTATATATAAATTACTTTTATTGTCTCTGGCACACTCAGATAAATACATGCTAGTAAGAGAAACTATACTTGTATTTTTAAGATTGTAGAAAAAGTTGACATTTTATGAAGAAGAGTGATCATGAAATCAAAGACTGTATCATGGTGCATAAGCACAAGAAGGCAGAGTTAAGGTTGCATATGGAAATGTAACTCTGGCATTTCCTGATTCGTGAGCGTTTAGCCATGCAATCTTAACAATCTTTTATGCTAGATTTATAATGGATATATAAAGACATAAAAATCACTCTAAACAGACCCATAGACTTCATAAATTAGACAGGAACATAGAATCAAAAAATATTCAACTTACAAGGACCCTGTGGACAAAATGAGATGTTTCAATCCAAAGGTCGGTATCAGAATATATTGATTCTTATATGACACGCCCATAAATAACATACCTTATCTGCAGTGAAGTGGCACTGATAGAGGTGTTAAATACTTTCCTATACTTCCAAATAACAAAGAAAATCAAAGAATTACCTTTCAATCTGATATAAGCAAGGGGCAAATGGTTCATCATGAAAAGAAAGTGGGAAATTCAGTTTGATTGTTAGTGGAGTGATTACTAGAACTGAATTCCAGTGTATACACTGAGTTAAATTTTTGTTTAGAATGTAATGCTCCAGAAAGGCCAAGTAATTAGGCTTTATGTGGGTGAGGTGAAGAGCATTGTGGGGGGAGGGGACGACAACAAGATTCCCATCTTCAGGTTCAGGGAATGAAGCTGAAGTGTAGCATCCGTGGGGCCACTGCTCCAGCCTGTATGCCTTTGCTCACAGTTTGAAGGCCACTGGACCTGCATGATTACAGATTCTGTGACTCTTCCTCTGGCTTTCCTCCAACACCAATTTCAATGCCAGGGCTGGTTTGGAGACTTCTCTCCATAGTGTATGCTAACTTACTTAGGGAGACAGTGGATTCTCCATCCCTTTGAATCAAGACTGGATGTCATTCTAAAATATATGCTCTAGCTCAAACAGAAGTTATGGGCTCAATACAAGAATCGCTTGGTGAAATTCCGTGTCCTGTGTTATACAGGAGGTCAGACTGGATGACCATAACGGTCCCTTCTGGCCTTAAAATCAATGAATATATGAGAATTCCAGCAAGACTGTCCCACTGCTTTCCCTCTGTATAGCTTCACTACACGGCTTAAGTAGTATGCAGGGCCTTGAACAAAGCTTCCTCGCAGGGTGAATTTCACTCATATTTACTGTTCGATGGTACTTAACTTATGCAAGCTGGATTCTCATTCCATCTGAACAGTCAGTAAACAAAGTATAAAGTCCTGCTAATCTGCTTGTAATTCTCTCTCTCAGAAAATGTACCCTCCATGAAGCTGGTCAATTAAACAGGCAAAGGAAGGGTAACATGGGTAGTAATCATGATCTATAGCTGGGCTTGCTGCTACTTTGAAACAGACATTTCTAATGCAAGAAATTTTCTCCTTTGCCAGTTCTCATCTATGTAAACACAAGTCATGTATGCAAAAAATTTCTGCATATGTGACATGCATTGCTTTAGAGACTCAGTCACTCTCGTTTGTTTGAAAGAAAATTGACAGTTTGATCATTCAGCTGTTACATGCCTTCATTCTGTTCAGGGTTTTCCAGTGAAGTGCATGCTCTCATCATAAACCTTTGGATTTTAATCGTGTATGTTTTGTTTCTAAAGGGACACTGGTTTATTTCACTTTTTTGTTTTAATCCCTGCAGAAGCAACAAACCCCTCTCCACCTGGCAGCTGATCTTGGCAATGTGGAACTAGTGGAACTGCTGCTAAAGGCAGGCTGTGATCTCAAGATTGCCGACAAGGTATACAGTACTGCATTATTCACATCACGACGCGGTTATGTGATCATTGTTTTGATGCCCCTCTCGCTGAAGATATGGAGGTCACTGTTTCCAAACATTCTTCATAAAACGAGCATGACTAGAATGTAGCTGTTATGAAGAGAGTTTCCCTTTAATACTGTCATGGGGCAACAACTCACAGAGATCTGAATGTTTCAGTGAATAGCTAGTTGTGAGGCCAAATGTGACGAAATCCAATGTACTTCAAAACTAAATCCACTGAGAAACATGCAGCAAAGGCCTACTCTGTTATGGGGTTTGTGTTACAGACCTTGCTATCAAAGAGCACTGATGGAAAAAACATAAGACTAACAGGACAGAATAACAGTTTGCAGATGTAATAGCTACATGTCTGGAGCCAGGTTCACTGCCAATAGAGGCATGTGCTTTTCTAATTAATTTCAGTGGAGTTGTTCCTGCTTACACTGCTCTGGTGCCTCAAGCCATGTCTTCATTAGAGACTGCTTTGGAAAAACAGAGCCATAATTTGTAATGATTTGTATAAGCACCAAAACAAACAGTCTATGGAGAAATACCATAGTAAGCAAAAAGCATCAAGTGTTTTCTTGCCCGGTTATTAATTTGGTGATTGAGCTGGATACACTGATGGCTGTAGGGCCCTGAAGTGTCTGGCAAGCAAATGTAGCTCTTTAGTAGCTTTTTAAAAAATTAAGAATAAACCAAATTGTTGACAATTCAAGTTATTTCCTTACGTAAAGCTGCCCTGACTGAGTTTGAAACTGATGTAGCTTGGCAGAAAAATAAAAAGCCAATATTGATTCTACAAAAGCCACTTGTTCCCCATGTGAGAAGAGACCCATGACTCAGAGGGAGGATTACGTGGCTGATGTGTTCTGTGAGGCTGCGGTAAGATACTGGTATGAGATGTAGTCTTCACGTTCGATCAGCCTGTGGTCTGTCTACCCTGAGCCAAGAATTGTGGTTCCCATATCAGGCTTAAACCAAGATTAAACCCTGTTTGGGTAACACAATCCCTGGCCCATTGCAGACAAGCCCTTCGCCACCTGAGAGATCACAGTGCTTTAAAGGTATAGGTGAGAAGGCGAACAATGAAAATAAATATTTCATGCCCACTTCAGCATGAAATACCCTTATCCTTCTGTGCCAGGTTACACCCAGACTAGAAGTGCTTCTTGGCTGTGAGTTGCAGAGTAGTGTAGAAGGAGCATCACAAATGCTCTCCCCAGCTGCATTCCTGTTAGTTCTTGGGCTAGAAGCTTCCCTGTCTGTAGGCTGGACAGGTTAAGTGGTTGGGGACATTGGCAGATATGGGGGTTTGGGGACTGGATTGGTTTGGAATGGGGTGAGTGGGTTAGGGGTACTCCCATCCCTATGTTAGGGAAAAGGCAGCCTGCTTGGATTGACCTTGTGTTGTTGCCAGGCCTCTCTCCCCTCCCGCATCTTGAGTCTTCAGTTTTTCTGGCTAGAAAGGAGGTGATGGGATGGTCCTAGATGCGTGTTGTTGCTTCTTTGTGCACAGAGGATGTTCCGTTTGAACCTGTTTCTTTCTCCAGATTCATTAAAATTCTACCTTGGTTATTGGCCTCTTCAGTGGCCAGGAAAGAACCCCCCATTTGTCAGGATGTCAAGTAACTTCTTGAATATAGTAACAGGTGTCCTAATGGTATGAACATATATTAGAGAAGGCAGGATTGCTCTCCTGTGAATGGGGAGCGACCAGGCAGATGTGAGTTCCAGGAAGTTCTTAAGGCTCTTTGCTTTTCTCTTATGTAGAATGTTCTCTATCTGATGAGGATTTTGTGAAATGTAAATTCCTGGGCTCCCAAATGGGCTAATTATAATGATATTGAATAGCGCTGGGAGCTAGAATTCAGAAGGTATATATTAGCGAACTTTATAATAGCTGGAGTGTAAAAGTGCTTTGTAATTTAATTTCTGAGCCCTCTAATTAGAGGCTGATTTCTTTCAGTCCTAATGTGAAAGATCACCTTCACCTTAATAGGTGGAAAACATCTAGAATACTTATATGTAGGGCAGCTGAGCTCAGTGCAAATCCAATGACATAAAAGGATTACAGAGATAAACCAGTAAAGTCACAGAAGCATTTACATGGGCTTTGAACTGTTAGTAGCAGAGATGTATTCAGATAGATTAAACAGTGCTCTGTGGCTGGAATGAAAGCAGTGGTTCTTGTGTGTTTTGGTGGCTGTACCAGACGTTGAGCACCACCTTCTAGTCAGGTATGTATGCTTCAACCTGCCAAGAAGTTGCTCCACCCCGTCATCAAACAGCCCATGTCCTTTACAGGCTAGAGTACATAATAGAGAATGAGAGGTGAGCGGCAGCAATATACCAGGGTCCAGGACATAAGCTTGTTCTTATGCTAGGGGCTTCTCATCCCTACCTTAGCAACCACAAATATCTGAAATGCTCTACTGGTCCATTTGCAGGCATCTGGAATGCACTGAACTAAAGGACTCCAGTTCACCCAGAGCAGCGAGGAGATTTACTTACTGTTACTCTGGAGACATAAAATTATATTGAAACATTTTCTTTGCAAATGTCAGGGCTCAGTAAACAGACTCTAGATTCCTGCTATTCTGCCCGTCACCTGGACACATGCTGTAACTCACTGTCTCTGTTTTCAGCAAGGAAAAACTGCGCTGGCTGTCGCATCCAGGAGCAACCATGCCCTCATTGTTGATATGATTATTAAAGCAGAAAGGCATTACACCTTGAAACAGGTACGAAACAGCTCTGTCTTTCCAAAGGGGACAGTAGCTGAAGAAGCAGATTCTAACCAAATTTAAAGCCCCTTCTGCCTCAGCTGGTTCCCTTCTTGCCCATCACCAAGTGTCACCCACCGTTTACAAAATTCAGAAGAGTGAGTGCAGGATTGGAGAGTGCAGAGTTCTAGTCCAGGTTTTGCCCCTGACATGAGGCCTTGGGCACATCCCATCCCTTCTCTGCCACATGGAAAAAATTGCAGAGGTGACAACATTAACCAAACTTCAAATTGTGGCCACGAAGTCCCAGGAGCCAGGATGTTCCAGATCCAGGCTGCTCCTCTGAAAATCAAGCCCCACCTATTAAAAAAAAAACAAACCAACCAGCCAAAAGCATTAACTAGGGGTATGTCTACACTGGAAACTTCAAAGCGCTGCTGCAGGAATGCTCCCACGGCAGTGCTTTGAAGTGGTCGTGCATGAGCGCTAGGCGAGAGCTCTCCCAGCGCTCCTGGTAATCCACCTCCATGAGGGGATTAGCTCTGAGCTGGGAGCGTGGCTCCCAGCACTCGCAGCCTGTCTACACTAGTGCTTTAAAGCGCTCAGACTTGCTGCACTCAGGGGGGGTGATTTTTCACACCCCTGAGCCAGCAAGTTAGAGCGCTATAAAATGTAAGTGTAGACAAGCTCTAAGCTTCAGTTCAGTTAATGTGCCTCTCTCTGCATTCTCACCCGACCCGCCTCCCTTTCTTGGCATCCAGCTTCCAGTGAGACATTTCCCCTTGCTGAGAGGCCCACTCTCAGATAAGTATCAGGAAGTGGACTTATTTCACTACTTCCAATAAACACACCTAATCAGACCATGGAACCACCTGCCTTTTGACAATGTTTGCTAGTTCTTACTAGTTCCTTGGAAATATAAATAGACTGAGAAAGAAATTCAGTTGCCTGCCTCTTTGTTACACTTCAGGGTGTAACTCTGCAATCTTTTCTCTGCTTTACCTCTGCCTATCATTGCTAAGCTATTACACAAATAAATTACTTGTCATTCCTTCATACTTCCTGATAATTAATGCTGCAGGGAACAAGTGCAGGTAAAGCAGAGTTCTTGGGGATAACAAGTCCACGGCCTACACAGCTTGTGTGTGTCTGATTGGGTTTGGTTCAGCTGGAATCGTTGTCAGGTACATTATTATTCCTTTCAGCTTAAAAGGGAATTAGAGGTCAAGCTATTCATTCCTGGAGAAAATATGACAACTGAGATAGCACTAAAGAACACTCCTTTCGATACATTTACTTAACTGTCTGAGGAAAAGAAAAGATGTTTAAGCAGGTGTTTCTGTGAAACAGTTGAACAGATGTTAGGAAATAAAACCATAGTGCTTCTACCACATTAGCTGTAGCCAAGTATCTCAGTACAGATGGGCAAGGGCGTTGGAGTAGCAAAAATATTACTAGTATGGAACATAAGCTGCTAGGAAATAAACAAGTGGTGGTGTTACAATATTTTAACTATATTTTGAACCATAATTTTAGAGTAGCACTTTTATTAAATTAAAATGTCCTACAACCCTAAGCCATACTTTGGATGCTTTAGACAGCTAATATCTTATTCTCCTGGCACACTGTTCTGGGGTTTAAAATATTCATCCCACTCCATTATGAGCAGAGTTAAGCACATACTTTAGTCCCATTGAATTCACAGGCTTAGATGCTTTGCTGAACTGGGGCCTTATTGGATGTCTGCAATAGAAGTTCAATTCTGGCCTTTTGATGTCAATGACAAAACTCCCTTATTTTCCCCCCCACCCTTCCAAGATTTCCTGCTGGTGCTGCTCCATTAGTAAGAGCCTCAATGCAGTAAGGGCTCCAAGGGTCCACTGTGTTCTACTTCTAACCATGTCATCTAACGCTGAGAGACAGTCTACACATTGCTATGGTTAACTTGCCAGCAACCAGCGCATTGTCTACACTAGTGCCCTCACTAAGGAAGTTGAGCCAGTGGTAGCAATGGTGGGAAACTTGACAAAAAAGCCTAATGTAGACAGACCATAAAACATGGCTTAAACTTGTTTTTCTGTCCACAGAGGCAAGAGAAAACATCTTATGTGGCTTAGTCACAATTATGTTTAAAAATTATCATTTTTGTAGCATAGACAGGACCCACCTACAAAAGCATATTAATAGTAAATCTATAGCAAGATTGCTGGTGAAAGTAGCATTTAATTTTACAAGTATCTTAATATATTACATTTTAACTCATACAACAACAGGCCTTAGGTCCTGTCCGCTCTACAGTTAATTTTGCTCAGCCGTGTTTTGAGATTAGTAGCAGTTGCCCTAAGCAGTGAGGAAAAGGGATCTGCCACCCCCCAGAGCTCTGCTAGCCAAACTATGATAACAGGCTACTCTTTATTTTGTCTATACTAAGAAAATTACCTGTTGCTGACAATGGATGTCAAAGTACACAGCTGAACGTAGTTTAACTGCCAGAGTAGTCAAGTACAAATGTTCACTATTGTTTCTGAACCTGTAGTTAAAATTTGTGCAGCTTATTTAACACCTTTGTTTTCTTTCTAGGAACATCTAGAAAACCAAGTTGATGCACCAGATTTTATTCTATCCTTCAAACAGGATCACAGTGCACAGACTAAGCAAATCCGTTCCTGCCTCTGGAATCTGGCTTACAATCAGTTAAAACCCCAAGAATGGAAAAAGCTGGCCCTGTTCTGGAAGTTTACAGAGGAGCAAATTAAAGCTATTGAAGAACAGTGGACAGGTAATGAAATACACTGATCAGGTACAGTAGTATATAAATAGCTTAGGTGAAGACATGGCTGCTGGGAGTTATAGTCAACTCTGACCTGGTTTTTGACATGGGTTCACAGCTACACATGATTTCCTTGGTCAAATAGGGACATTTCACTCAAATCAAATTCATGATATTTTATCTGATTTTTTTAAATTAACTTTAATTGTGAATTAAATAAATTTCATGTTAACACATTCTGTGAGACCTCACTCATGCACCTGCTTCAGAATGCTCGGGGAATGTTGGCAATATCTCCATATTTTTTAGGAAAGAACCATATAGTGTTGACAGTTCGATTTCGGCAGCACATACTGCATTCTTTGCTAGTACACCACGCTGTATTTTCATACATTAAAACAAGTTAAAGGAATAAATTTATTTTAAGAACCATTAACCTTGATTTTTCCATTTGCTTTAGAGTGAAAACTAGTCTTTCACCTTGGGAAGTCTTAGTTTCCATCTTGCGTATAGGGCAGAAAGGAAATGAGTGCATGAGTAGAGTTGGAGGAATGCCGTACAACCTGGGAGCTTTTACAAAAGCAGCTGGGACATCAGGGTATTTTACTCCAAGCATATGACACAGACATGTATGTTGTATATTGCATAGGGAAAAAAAGCTATAAGGAACATGGACACCGAATGTTGCTCATCTGGTTACATGGTATATTGCTGGCTCACCAGAATCCAGTCAAACATATATATGAAGATCTGGTGCATGTAGGATTTCAACAAGTAGCTGGTAAGCTATTGTTTAATATGCAAGACAAAGCTATGTGGGGGAGATGCTCCATAAGTGCAGTCCTGTAAAAGAACAAGGCTCCTTACTAGATCTGTAGTTATGGGGATTTTTGGCTTGACTGGGCAGAAGAAACCATTAAAATTACTTTGGGCTTTGGAGGTGGGAGGATGGACAGACTTATTTTACAAACACACCAGTTACAATTGTAGTGGCATGCCTGACATGGGCAAAACTGTCTAACTGTAGACCTGGGAAGGAGCAATGCCTGTCTATTAAGAGCATTTTTCCTTCTTTCTTTACAGAAAAAATCAGAGCTGAAACGAGCAGTGAGATGGATTCGAGGAAATGTGCAGTTTCATGAACTTTTTAACAGAAGCTGTCATAGGCTATGGACTATGTTCCAGATGGAAAGTCATTTGTAAATACTCTTTCCAGAAAAGATCTTACAATAGAACCTCAGAGTTACCTTGGGAATGGAGGTTGTTTGTGTTTGTAACTCTGAAATGTTTGCAATTCTGAACAAAACATTCTGGTTGTTCTTTCAAATGTTTACAATTAAACATTGACTTAATAGAGCTTTGAAACTTTACTGTGCAGAAGAAAAATACTGTTTTCCCTTTATTTTTTAGTAGTTTACACATTTAACATAGTACTGTACTTGCTTTTTCCCCCCCCGTCTCTGTTCCTGCCTGATTCTCTATTGCCGGTTCCAAATGAGGTGTGTGGTTGAGTGGTCAGTTCATAACTCTGAGGTTCTACTGTATTTGCAAAATGTAGCTCACCACCTATGAAGTTTTTCAAAGCTCGATTTACAGGTTATTAGTGGTACAACACAAACTTCTATACCTGAGTTATTAATTTGGTTAGTTCCATACTCTGCCTTTTTCTGACATTTCACCTTTGAGAGAAATTACACTGCCATAAAACATTAAATTAAAATTAACGTTCATGTAATTGTAGTGGCCACTCTCAGTAATTTGTGACTATCCTGCCAAATGAGAGAACATGCTACAATGTTTTTGTATGTGACTTACACTAATTCCATATTGGAACTGCAGTTAAACCAATTTGTGCTTGATACTGAATGTAGTTCTTGTCAGCTAGAAAGCAAATCACTTGTATTTCATAAGTGAGGATTATGTGGATAAATAATCAATACCTTCTCCAGAAATAGGCCAGCATCCAGCCTAATTTGAGGTTTAGCTCATTTTAAAGTAAATTGCAAAGAGAGACACTTTCCTGTTTTGACTGGCTTTGTCTTGTTTAATGACATGATTTGGGTGGATGTTTATTCTTAAACTTTTTTTGATTATACAGGACAAAAATACAAGATACAACTTCAATAAAACATGGGCAGGTGCCTCATGTTAGGAATAAACTTATCCAACAAAAGGACATGTAACACTATATACTGATTACTCACTCTTGCTGTAAATCGAAAACAGCTAATGGATGCAACTGAACTGTTCCTTTTTCTAAAAAAAGCAGCTTTGTTATTTGGAAATGAATATTTTACTGTAATACGTGATGGTAGCCTCTCTCTATAATGAGAGCACTGAACGTTTGTTGTGAGTGACATTTGGTTCTGCAGAAGATGCTTGACTTGTTCATTTAAAGTATCTGTTCATCTGGTAATTTTTTCATATATTAAATTCTAATGACAAAATTGAAACATTCTTTTCTAGTTGTACTCATCTGGAAAAAAAAAAATCTCCAACAAGTGTAACTGTAGCTTTGGTAAAGGTGGCAATAAAACAAATTCTGAATTAACAGCATTCTGCAGTCTTGGGCATTGCACCTGTGTAAGAGAGTAGGACCAGGTTCCCTTTCACTAATACATTAGACCAATAATGACTGTGTTGTAACATGAGCTTAAATTGAATTAATGGAGATATCCTATCTCCTAGAACTGGAAGGGACCTAGAAAGGTCATTGAGTCCAGCCCCCCTGCCTTCACTAGCAGGACCAAGTATTGATTTTGCCCCCTCAAGGATTGAACTCACAACCCTGGGTTTAGCAGGCCAATGCTCAAACCACTGAGCTATCCCCCACCCGGGAGAGGTTTGGTCTTAAAAATGGAAAGAACCCCAATACTGATTATGGAAACAGCTAGGAGGCTGCTATGTTGAATAATTTTTTTCCTTGTAAGATCTTGGATCTCTGTTTGCTAAAAAGTTACCTTCATACTCTTTCCCTAGCATTAATCCATCCACCTAATTTCAAATGTTACGGTACTACAAAGAATCTTAAGTCTTTCATTATATGACTGAATCTAATTGTTTTTTTTTTTTTAAACTTAAATCTACATGTAATTAACATTTTATATAAAAGACCCTGGACAAACATCTATTTTGATCCTTTATTAAAAACCGTATTCAACAGCTTCCTTAAATAAAGTATACATGTAATAAAATAGGTTTTCTCAAATAGACATAGCTTGCACTTACAGAGAACTACATTGTAAAGTCAAATTGCTATTTTTCCCGCCCCTCACAACATTTGAGTAGGTCTACAATTTGATTTTTAAAAGGTAAAAACATGATGTATCCTTGAGCCTTGCTACATCAGTCTGGAAACATTGGGAAGAGCTTTACTCTGCAACTTGGTAAAACTCTCCACCTGGAAGGAAAAATTCAAGCATTTCAAAATATTCCTTAGTCCACAACTTTTATTGACTGAATGTTAGTATGAGACTGGCTATGAGGTGTTCGTCCACCGTGTCCAGGAGGTCTCACACTGGTGGCACTAGAAGCATGGTGCACAGTTCGAGGGTATTTAGCAGCAGTGGCTTGGGATATAGTTTGCTGAAAAATAAAACAAGATACATCTATGAACATTTAAAAAAATACTCCTAGAAACTGAATTCCCTATTAAGTTAGCTGGAATGCAGTAAACCTGAACCTAAAACTGAGAAGAAACAACCAGTGATGGATAGAGAGTAATACGGGTCACTGACCTCCCTTTCTCTTAGCCATTCATCACCATCTATGCTTTAACTCTTTTCAAAATAAAAAAAGTTCTCTTATTTGTGTAGATGGCTTTTAATAAACAGTGCAGACAACAGTGCTAAGCTTCTGTAATTAGCTTAGAAAAAGATCAGCCTGTTTAATTCAAGACCCTTGGTTAAGTTATTCTGTTGTGGTCCTATTTAGTTACTGCAACATTCCTTTAAAGTTAGGATAGATTCGGAATAAATCAAGATGGCTTCCTCCTAAGGAAATACTGAGATGTCAGTTACCCTTAGGTAAGAAGACAATTGCATTTCCATAACAGGAGTTTCCTCACAAGGCTTAAGGCTGTTTTGTTACCAGGCAGATGGCCTCCCTGTTGCAGTAACTATGGTCATTCTCTTTTTAATCACACTAATGACTCTCCAGCCAGAATCTTTCCCTTGCCAAAGATTAATTCAATCAGCAAAGCACTTCACTACAGCTGATGCTGCGTTATGTATTTATTGCCAAATGTACATGACAAGTGGTAAGGTATACGGGACAGAGGCCTGAAACATCCCCTGGTTCAGAGAGCTTCAAGGGGGGGGCTAGTTGTTTCCTTTTCTAGTTTGAGACTGAACAGAGGGTGCACATGCCTTCCAAATTTGCTCTCTTCCCCTGCCTCTTAAAATTCCTTTTCCAAGCTCCAGCCAGCTCATATTTAACACATCTACAAAAATTAGTCTAATAGTTCAAGTGTCTGTCTAGTCATACACTCTGCATCCAGTCCTCGCCTTCAGAAAAATAAAGCAAACAGCACACCTCTGGAGCCCCACGGCATAGACCACCACTGCTTAATAACTTGTATCTTTTCCAAAAGCCCATGGAAAAGGTCTTGCCACATGCTAGAAGGTTAAATCCAGGCTCTGGTGGGCCAAAGGAGCTGGAAAACCAATGCAGAGTTGAGGAAGTGTTTTGTTGGCAACCACAGCTGCTTATATCAAGGAAGCTCAAGTACATCACCCCAGGAGGCAGGTGATCTTTCATGTAACCAGACCCAAACCACTTAGGACTTCACAGGTTAAAGCTAACATCTTCAGCCAGATTTCTCCTTCATATACATCAAAGTGATCAAAGGCTCTTGCTCTGATGGTGGTCAGCCTATTACGCTGGACAAATGACTTCGATTGATCTTTTTATGCTAATAAAGCCACTGCTCAAAACCCTTTTTCCTTGGTGTATATTGGCTATCCAGTATTCTATTACTATAGTCATTCAATTCACCATCACTGCAATATACTGCATAGGAAAGGGATGTGTGCGTGGTGGGGAAGGAGGTAGTAAGAATCAAGTACAGCAAAAAGCGGGGCGGCTTTGTTGCCATCCACACAGTTGTTTGGCTAGGGGCATGACATTAAAAAAAGTGATACATGCTCTAAGCTTGTCAGTCCATCCTGTCACTACTGCTTTTGGCCCAGCCACATTTCTCACTCATTAAATCAAGTTCATACACAAGTTCTAGCTCCACAATGACTGAGGAAGTATTGCTTCCAAAAAGCTATTTAACCTCAGTTGTGCAGAGGGCACTGGCAGCAGTAGATGTACAATGAACCAACAAAAGCTTCAAAACCTATCAGAAAAATTATTACAATCGGAACAGGCAAATAGGGGTAGAGTTTAAGTGGGATTATTCATTTCCAGCCCTCATCATTTTGACGTGAATCTTTGTTGCTAGAACACACACCCAACAGAAAAAAAATACTGCTTATTTACTCTAATAGCGCTCACACGTATCTGTTAAAACAGAAAGATAAAAGCTCATCAGGGAGGGGTCTCAAACTACTAGTAGACATGGTGTAACAAGACAGTTATTACCCTAATATCAGTTGGACTTACTTGAGTGACTGGATGATGCTTTTCTACAATGACTGAACTCATGGGTGGTGAGACTCCCATTACAGCTAAACTACTACAAATTCTGTTCTTTTGTCCCAAATCAGATCGGCCTGTGATTCGAGCAGTGATTGTTCTTCCTGCCTTCTGCTGAGCAGATGTCACTACTCTTGCCATAGGCTACAAATAAACAAGACACATTAGTAGAGATGCCTACACACAGTATGTACAATGCAACCAGGCAACTGCTTTGCTTTATTAGCTACACATATGAATAGAACTTATGGGTACTGTAGGTAAACTAGAGTCCATAATGGTATAGAAAGATTCCATACAGTGGGCACAATTAAAAATTAGGTATTTATTACCTGCAGTTACATTTACCATGTTATTTCCCATTCTAAATAAAGGCAATACTACAGTTATCATGATAATAGTAAGTACTGTGATGTGGTTAATGAATATTGTGCTGAAGCACAGCAAACCTCGATCATGAAAGGGCCCTCTGTCAGCTATTTCGACAAATCTAGCAGTGTGGAACAATTGTAGCTTCGCTTTCTGGCTGCAAACTAGTGACAGCTGTAGGTACCCACATCAGCCCAGCAGGGTCCTTGAATCAATAATATACCAGGCACAAAAAAGGTTACACATAATGAAACTGAGGCACTGCAATTTTTCAATCTTTTATCCTTCCCCAGAGAAGTACTGACAGCAAACTGCCAGATAGGTATGAGCTTAGCAAAAAAGAAGATGGAGGAGGAAGAGAAACAAAAAGGAGTAGGTTAAATGCAAGAGCAGAGGAGGGAACAAGGAACAGATTTCAACTAGTAAGCTAAAAGCGAGGCAGATTTGTTTAAAAAACCCAACCCAACCTTTCAGCTGTTGAAATGTTAATTGCTCATGATGTGCTGTATACAATTTTGCACAAACTTCTCCTCTCATAAAATGGGGATGATATTTCCTAACACCACACATTCCTTTTCCTAAAAGCCTTCCCCATTTTTAACTTCATTTAATATACAACAAATAATCCATTTAAAATGAACTGATGCATTTTCAAGTTTCTCTCCAGGCCTTTACTTAAACTCTTGGACAAACGCCTCTACTTCATACTTCTGTATGTTACCCCAAATTCTCACAGTAAGAAAGGATCCAAGACAGACTTTAATAGCTACAATGATTTCAAATATTAAATCAATCAATTCTAGTTTGTTACCAGTTTTTGAGCTGATGTAATGCCAGATCCTACAGCTGCACTAGCGACTATTACTGGAGAATTTGATTCTAATCTGGTCTGAGAAGTACTTGCGTGGCCCAGATGGGATGAAAACTGTAAATAAATCAAAGCGTTTTATATAGGAATGAATTGTAGTTTGGATCATACTTAATTCTTTACTGAAAATGCAGTTTTATTATTTGATTAGTCTGACACTTCAATTAGCTGCTGAATTTTATTCTTTACAGATTCTATACTCAAAGCTAAATAGAGTCACAGTCAACTTAAAGTATCAGAGGGGTGGCCGTGTTAGTCTGAATCTGTAAAAAGCAACAGAGGGTCCTGTGGCACCTTTAAGACTAACAGAAGTATTGGGAGCATAAGCTTTCTTCAGACTTGCATCTGAAGAAGTGAGGTTCTTACCCACGAAAGCTTATGATCCCAATACTTCTGTTAGTCTTAAAGGTGCCACAGGACCCTCTGTTGCTTTTTACAGTCAACTTAAAAACCACCACGTTGTCAGAAAGTTGGGTACCTATAGAGATCTGAGTAATATCCAAGATTCTGTAACAAAGATCAGAAGGAAAAAATGTTGACATTTTTTCAGTTTGGTTATTTTGTGTGTAGTCCATTTCACTATTTCCCCTGCTTGGGCGGGTCTTTAATAAAATGGAAATATTTAATTGTAATCACCACAAATTCTCAGTGGGATCTAAGGACAGATGTAGTACCTGAAACTATTTTTAACTCAGGTTTTGAAAGTGACTAGATTCCAAGTTGGCACTATCCCTTGTAAAAATACATTTCTGAAAATTGACCTTTCAGTTAATGTAAAATTCTATTTTCTCAAACTAAATCAAGTTCAGATATTTTTTCCAAACAAGTCTCAGCAACTGTTTTCCAAAAAGGTACCTTGAAAAGCAGATTCTGCTTAAGATTGTGACCTTCTTTGTCCTATGTAACTAGCTTGCAAATTTTCTACTTACAAAATTAGAACTTTCTGGGGGGAAAAAAAACCCCCCCACAACATGGCAACCATAACCCAACAACTACGTGTATATAGTGTTTTATACTAGAGTACATCCTGCTATATCTAAGTATTTATGTCTCCAAAGTAACCGAGTTCTGACATTTTAAAAAGAAGCTATTTGTAAATTATCCAAGTGCAAAAATATTACTGAAAGTTCTCTCAATGCATGAGTTATTCAGTTTGTTCAATGAAAAAAACCTGATGCCTAAATAGCTTAATGAATGAACTTTTTCTAATACCACATTTTTTAATTCTATTCCTGCTAGAATACTTACAATTTCCTCTTGTGGAACAGTGGCTGCTGCTGGAGGTGGTGGTGACGGAGGATCAAATTGGGAAGGAGGGAGCCTTCCAGTGGCATTAGTTCCAGGATCTTCTCTCCTATTTACTGGATCTATTATTAGAAACACAGATTAAAGCAATCAGCACAGAACCTGGTAAACCCAATGAACACTAGCAAGCCTTAAGGAGAGAAGATGAGTCACAGTAAAACCTTTCTGTTCCTTTGGGATTTGTGTATAATCTTATTAGAAGGATCAGTCTATTACATAGGGTTTTATTTAGCTCTCCTGTATTTAAATCCCTCTCTCAGAAGCTTGCAAATACCATAGGCCAGATCCTCTGTTACACCCCAACCTCTTGGTGCTGGTCAGGTGATGCAAATAGGTAGGATTCTGGACATGACTTGCCAATGGAGAATTCCCTAGGCAGAGGGGCTCCTATATTAGGTATCCCACCCCAACCTTGGTGTAGGGAGCATGGCAACGAAAGGAGGTGGCATGTTGGAGCCCTGTTGCAGTGGTGTAAGATCACTTAGTTACTTACCCTACGGATGCAGTGTCCCTAACTCACATGAGAATTGGCCTGCTACAGATTCAGGGAGCCATAACCAGCTCCCAACACTGCACAAAGCAGAGGTCAGGGAGAACTGAGTCCAGTACCTTTTCCAAACAGGTTTTGTTCTTTTCTTTCAGAACACACAGTTTCTTTAATACAGCAAGCAGGAATATGTTTTTTATTTATTGACTTCCTTGCCCTCTCTAAAAGCAGATTCACAAAACTGAAACTCTCACTATTGGTAGTGCTAGGATAGAGATTTTGATCATTCCATAGACAACAGTGACTCCATGTGGCAGTTAAATTTCCATCACTCCAAGTTTTGAAACAACCTAACATTACTACTTTAATCTTCTGCTTATGTATTCATTTAATAATATTTGCTTTTATGATGCGTTAATTTAAATATATATTTTTCTAGGAAAAACAAGTCAATAAGCAGGACATTTCTGTTAATACAATAATCACTACTGATGTCAGAAGAAGGAATGAAAATATACAAGGATTACTTTTTGCTTTTAGTTTAAGATAGGAAAGGGCCAATGTATGACCATAGGACGAGTGTATACTAGTTACAAAAATAATCTAAGAAGTGTTTTTTGTAATGACATGCATGAGTTCAGATGCTTTGGTTTCTTTTTCTTCAAATATATAGAGCGAAAGTATAAAACTTGGATGATTCTTAGACTTATCTCCAGCAGACCTGAGTGCCATACATCCATGGCAAGGGGAAGAGGAGGAGTTTAAATTAAACATTTTAAAAGTCATTTCCACAGCTGATACTTGTCTTCAAACGGGAGTTGTGCATAAATAACTGATCACTGATTTTTGGCTTACCGTCTTTGAAGCTTTCAAATTCATAGATTATAAAGCCAGAAGGGACACTGTTATCATCTGTCTGCCCTCCTAAAGGAGTATGGTGATCCCTAATGCTATTCTGCCACTCCCTGCTTCACTATAGAACTTCTGCCTAGAACCTTCTCCAGCCCTTTCCTGCTTGGCCTCCTGCTATAGCTTTAGAGAAATTCTCTCTCTATCTCACAGGTATGTAAATTTGTAAATACCCTCTCACTAATGACTCAAAGACCCACTGAACTACAAAATTTTGTAAAACAAGAAGTAAACAAACAAATGTTAATGCATCACAGAAGTTTAGTTTCGTCATTTGTGACAATTAATTTGGTTTTAATCATGAGAATAGTAAATAAAGAGTACATTCAAGTGTAAGAGCATGAAGCATTAACGCTGGGAAGTGAGAGCAAGTAATTTTTTTCTTTCCTTTTGGGGAATTGTGGATTAGAGATGCCCTACTATTATCTCAGATATTTAAAAGAATGTGAAGTAGTTTAAGGCTCCAAATTCTAAACCTAGGGCTTGTCTACACAATTGTCACTGATTGGTCCCTGTAGATTCTGCTGGTGCACACCAAAGGTTTTCCAGTGCGCTTTAACTTAGTACTAAAAAATAATAATAATAATAATAATAATTTAAAAAATGCTGCTACGTTAAAAACAAACACTAAGACCCTGCTGGTGTGCACTAAAAGTTCATTAATGCATTTTAATGTAGTAGCATTTTTTTTAGTACTACATTAAACCCCACTAAGGAACTTTTAGTGTGCACCAGCAAGGTCTACACGTACCAATTAGTGGACAACACGTTAGTCACTTTAAAAATTCATCTCCCCCTCCTTCCCCCCCAAAGTGCACATTGCTGTACCATGTAGGCAAGCCCTTATTTTAGCAGGGAATGTTCTCTAGCTTCACATATTTAGGTTTTTTGTTTTTTTAATTAAATCCACTACTCTGTTGCTAACTAATTAATACACACAGTTTGAGTATGAATAGCCCCAACATTTTCTTGGTTCTGTTGCTGCAGAAGCAGCAGTCCAAGTTGGGATCCCAAGTTAAACTCTATTACAAGAATTCTGTTTACAGCTGTGAAGGTAATGAAGACAGTCAGTGGTGGAAAGGTGATGCTCCAATAGGTAAAAAAATTGCTTGCTGAATAGAAGGAGAAGAGAAGTGTTATAGTCAAGTAAGTGTTCAAGAGATAGTCCCTTTCTACTGTTCTGGAACAAAGATAAAAGTTGAAGTACCTAGCATGGCCCTTAAACTTTTATTCTCAAGTTCCGCAACTGCAAAAAAACAACTTTGTTAAAATATAACCCAGCTAAGAAGATTTTAAAAAGACTTAAATGTCTGCGGTTCCAATTAGTGTTCATTCGGAGTAATCAGTTACTTAAACTGTGCTTTAAAAATAAAGAAAAAAAAAATCGAACATAAGTATAGACTATTTTTGTACCAATATAGACCACCCACTACACGGTAATCTCTAATTAGTTCCCTGAGATTCTGAAAACCTAGTATAGTGGGTATTACTATGCACTACATACACCTAAGATCAGGTGGTATATGAGGCAGAAATCATATTCTACCACCCTGCTCTTTTCTTCTTTTCCTAATTTATTGCATCACATCTCCATTTAGACTACTGTATAAACTGTTTGGTGCATGGACTTTGCTAATTTCTACGAAGGTACCTAGCACACTTTTGGATGATCAAAAATAAAAATTAATAATTATTAGCTTCTATAAGTGACACTACATGTCTAAGACTTTAGCACCCTGAAGCACAAATGAGTAAGATTAGAAGGGGGGGAAAGAGCTGGATGGAGAGCATATATCCCCCAAATGATCACTACAGACTTGCTGTCTTTTCAAAGCCTGCAATATTTTGCTGAAGAATCAGCCAGCCACAGGGGTATTTGTTACTTACACCTCTCCAGTAGACAGCTTATTTACGTATTCAGTGCATTTTTTAAGCATGTAACAAAGCTGATTCCATGATAAGTTTGGTGTTGTCTACTCCTATTTAAATCCCCAAATTAAAAATAAAGAGTAAACTAATCCAAATGGCACTGCGAGCAAGGCCATGCAGTGATATATTTTTACTTTAACTTTTAATACTAACCATGGTCTGTCCTACTTTCTTTGCCCTGAAACATGGTCATTGCTTCTAGATTCAGTGCACACACACCACGCATAAAGGCTTTTTTCATGGTGCCTTCATACTGTTCCCTTTCACTATGCAGTCTCAGGATATCAGCTTTTGCCTCTTCCAGGGCAACATTTAACTACAGTAAAGAGATAAAAAACAAAGAATTATTTTGATACACCTGTGAATACACAAAACCACCATCTTATTCATTCAGCTTTAAAAAGCCACTTTACTAATTTCTCAGTGTAATATTTTCCCTCCATGTCTTCGTTGTTTTAGAAATAAGATTAAATATAGATCTTTCAAACAATTCTTTGGATACCTCAGACTAGAGTGCATACATGGCAAGGATGGAAACCACAGGCGCTACCATACCCAAACAGACTAACAGTCTGTGCAGTCCAGTATTCTGTCCCAACCAGGATTAAAACCAGGAACTTCCAGGTCAAATCCTTGTAATCATTTAACTGTGCTATACAATATTGTGGTGTGGCAGGGGGAAAACACAGCAAACACTTCTTCCTGACCCTACCTAGAGATCACTCTAACTGTATCTTATAATTTTATCTTTGCTCCTGTAATGTAACTCCAGCTGTTATTCTTGTTAGCATGAAAGGCCATACTTCCATGAACTTCCTTAACTGCATCCACAAATACATCTATCGTTTTTACAAATGGTTGTAACTTAATCTGTCCTTAACCAACACAGACCTCGTGTTTGTTGGTTAAGGACAGATTAAGTTAGACATTCACAAAGCAAGGGATTCTGATATTTTTCCTTAAATTACATTTTCAAAATTAACTGTGTTTTCAGGCAGGATTTTCAAAAGCACCTAAGTGTCTTAGGAGCACAAGTCCTCTGACTGTGCTTTTTAATTCCTTTAAATTGTAACAATCTTGAAAAGTAATATCACAGTGGTCTGATGTGTGATGGCTACCTTAGCTTAAATTTTCACACATCTTCATTAGGATGAAGTTGAGAGTTGTAGGGAAAATATCAGCTTTTATCAACTTTTAACAGAAAAGCAGTTATTATACAAAGATTTCTGTTTATACAATATGATAGACTTGCTCATTCACAATCATAATCTTGCATTTCTACAGGACCTTCCATGAGAGGCTCCGAAAGACTTTACAAACATTAATGAATTAAGATTTACAAATACCACTGTTAAGTAGGTGTGTGTCATCCCCTTTTTGCGGGCAGACAAAAGGAGCCAACAGATAAAAGTTAAGTGACTCATCTAATTTCAAACATAGGTTCTTATTTTCCTCTCTGGCATAAAAGTGTTGAGTAACTTCACTTATATTGGTATACAACTAGCTTAAGTGACAGGTGACTCAGGCCTAGAAAGTTGGAATCTATAGCAGAGCTACCTACATAACCCAGATCTCCTGATTCCCAGTCCTGCAATTGGGAAAGGTTTCCTGGCACTCTGAAGAAAAGCAATGCATTTATTTAAAAGTTTGTTTAGTAAGAGGCACTTAAAAAAAAAACAAAAACCTTACCTCCGCAATTTTAGCTTCATAATCCTTGGAAAGCTGAACACAGACTTCCTCAGCCCTTAACTGACAGGCTTTTGCTACTTTCTCTTTCCATCTTGCTTCACTAAGAGAGCGCCAAGCTGCCCAAACCCTCTTCATCAAAGCTATCTGGAACTGTCTGTCCGCCAGTCTATTTGCATATGCCTTAAATAGTAAAATATTACCAAATTATATGTTTCCTATTTCTTTAATGAGCACTATGATCATTAAAGAGAATATAGTCAATTGTTTTGTAACATTAAATGGATTACAGCATAACAGATTATATGAAATATTGTAGTTTATACTTTCTGTTTAAATATACTTTAGCTGACACACCACCACACATACTGCTGCCATTTTAGAAGTGCAAGGCACTTGTATGGAGTTATTGCAGGAACCACATAGCATTTGCGCTCACAATGGTAGCTGGAGAGTCACATATACCAGATATTTTTTAAATCGAGTTTTTATTTATTTTATATATAAATAAAATTCATACACACACACACACACACACACAGCACCCTTTGAATGCTTAAAAGATTTGTACCTTTTAAAAAAAAAATCAAATTATATTTTCAAGTATCCGACACTCAAAATATTTTCTAAAATGGTAACAGTAGATCCACTTATCCAGTCCATCAGTGAGATTAAAACAAAAGGAACAAGCTGAAGAAGGGCTGAGTAGCCAAAAGATGTCCACACCAGCCTCACAGCTACCAGCAAACTCTAGGTGGGAAGGGAGGAGAGAGAAAATGCTCCTCCCTTCCAGCAGCCAGAGGGGTTTTGTGTGATGAGGAGCTTCAGACTTCTCAGACACCATCCAAAACCTTAATGAAAAACGGAGCCCAGAAAGTCCTTACTGACAGCCTGGGGTAAGAGGGGTTTGGGAATCGACCCTGGACAGTGGGGCCCTTCATCTTTCACATCAGTAATTGGTTAGTAGGTTTAGTTAGCTGACTATCAGAACTTCCAAGATCTGTGTGAGTGCGGCTGACAGATGTTTTAGGGCTGAGGAAGAAGTGTGGAGACACAAAATATAGGGGAGGGGAGGACAACACCACAGACCTTAATTGCAAAACCAGCACCAAAATCAAATGGTGATAAGTAATGTATTTTTCACATTTCACATAAAAGCAATGGCTTCTGTGACAGGATTTTAGAATGAACACTTTTATTCATGCTGCTGCAGACATTGGGAAGATGTCATCCTTACTAATATAGGTGGTAATTGACACTGATCAGCTATCAGCATATCCTTCTAATTAGTGATAAAAAAGAGCATAATTTTGATTCACTTGCCCTACCATAATTATTTCTGTAAGTACAGTGTAATGTTCTCTTTTGAATTGATGCTCTTGAACTTGTTCAATATTTTGTCACATACATCAAAATAGAAAAGTTGTCATTTCTTTTGATTGTAACAAGAGCTGTAGTAACTCTAACCCTTTTCAGTTCAGAGGCTTATCTACTATCACATCTTCTGTTTTCCACACATACCTCTTGTCTGGCCTCCACGTGCTGAATCCGCCACCGTGTAAATTTTTTCATTAGCTCTATCCTCTCCTTTTGCTTGTCTATCGCATGGGACAAGTTAGTGATTACCTGCCAAAATATTTATTAAACAGAAGGTTTAGACAGATATTTTTATGCTCTTTGGGGAATGAATGGAAGTTTGCTACCTGGATGGGTTATTTATCATTTTAATGAAATACTTCTAACAAGCTTTTTACTGTGTCTTTTCCTTAAAAGAAGAACAATAATTTAAAGTTCAAATCAGGACTAAAATTAACTCGACTTCATCATTCGATGACATTGCTACACTCAAGGAAGGTTTTACACTGTGTAACTTATCAGAATTAAACTGTTATTTTCTACTACTTCTGCAAACTTATGTCATGAATGCTACACTGTGGCATCACTGAATTAAGAGGAAGCAAAGACTTAGAAGAATATACAAACTTTTAATTACTCACAAAAACAACACAACTCAGCAAATCAGAAACAATAAATGATTTGTATTATTGAAATTTGGCATAGGGATAATATACTTGCCTACCTCACAGAAGAATTATGGAAATTAGTATTAGAAAAGATATACTAAAGGTGTAAATATATGTAGTAACTCAGTGGTTCCCAAAATTTGTACTTAGGTGACACACCAACTGCATTTTATCTTTTTTTGTTTTGCAATCCACTCAGGGTCCAAATTCAGGGCCAAACCTCATTAGTGCTGCGACCACATGCACCAGGTCGTAACACTCAAAGTGGGGAGCCCAGCCAAGTCCCACAGGACAGGAGCTGCCACTGTGGGGTGAGAGTGCAAGGTGGGATTGCTTTCCATGGCCCCAGGCCTCCGCACCAGACCGCATGACCCATCTTGGAACGGTTTAATAATTGGGCTGATATAATTAAGCTCACAATTAGGGTAAATTTAAGAAGATCTGAAAGTTCATAAGATGTTACAATAGCCTACAACAACAAATGTTTATTGAAAGCACCCTGACCTACTTTCTATCATGAATATTATAAACAGGTGCAATAGAACCAGACAAAAAAAACCCCAAGTTAGTCCAAATAAAAAGGCCAAGTTGATATGATTCATGGACTATGCTGAAATCATGCTTGGTTAAAAACAAAAGATGTGGAACTGGAAAGTAATGAACCAAAATTGGGGTGTCAAATATTAGGCCTAAGTAGTGGACAAAATAATGAGGGAATGGGCTATTCCATCCCTCACTCTCTTTTTGGATCCTTAAAGGAAAGAGTTGGAGGAAAAATGGAAGAACAGATAGATAGAGGCTACTTAAGCAAGCTTCACCATCATGGCTGCTACCCCGCACCATCTCCTCAGACCATGGGTCTTCGTCATCCTAGTCTTGAGGGATGTCCTAACCAGAACAAGCCAGAGAGAGAGAGATCCAAATGACATCGCCACCTCTACCAGCTCCATCTTAATCCCAACCACCACCTGAGATGAAATGGGATCAGACTTTAACAGCAACAGCTCCAGCCCATCTCAACTAACTTCTTCTCTTTTCCCCAAAAGGACCATTGTTACCATCTTTGATACCATTTAAGAAACAGTCAAACAAAGCGGGTTTTCCTTCTAAAACTCTCTCCAGCTAAAGGGAAAGGGAACAACAACTGTTAATTGAAAGCCTCACTTAATACTTCACATTTCAAAAGCTTTAATTGTTTTTCCTTCTTTTCTGTATCTATAATAAAGATTAAAAGATACTAAACAGGTAGAGGTCTCTATATACCAAAACCCAGACCTTGTTAACACTATTTAATGCTGGACAGTAACTGTTATGTTAACACCTTTGGCCCATTTATTTCATCTAAATAATACAGCAGTACCCACCACTTGGGAAACACTGTGCTATTAATAATTTCCTACGTAAGTACCACTTTGGAGGAGAGGATTAGAATTCAAAATGACCTTGATAAGTTGGAAACCAGCAAGATGAAATTCAGTAAAGACATACAAAGTACTACACTTAGGAAGGAAAAATAAAATGCACAATTACAAAATGGGGGATAACTGGTTAGGCAGAAAAAGATTTGAGGTGTTAGTGGATCATAAATTAAATGAGCCAAAAATGTGATGCAGTTGCGAAAAAAGAAAATATTCTGGAGTTTATTAACAGGAGCATCAAATGTAAGACATGGGAGGTGGTTGTTCCGCTCCACCTGACAATGGTAAGGCCTCACCTGGAGTATTGTGTCCAATTTTGGGTGCCATGCTAAGAAAGATATGGAAAATCTTTCTATCTGTAAGACTAGTCAAGTACTGGGACAGGTTTCCAAGGGAGACTGAGGAATTCCCATCACTGGAGGATTTTAAGAATACACAAACCCTGTCAGGGATGGTCTGGACTTGAGGACCTCTCAAGGTTCCTTCTGATCCTACATTTCTGATTCATTCCATTAATGTACATTTATCATAGAAGTAATGGACCAGAATTGCTTTGTAATCAAAGCAGTTACCTAGAGACAAGTGCAGTATTCCTATACTTCCATGCAGAATTTAACTCATGCTGTAGTGGTTGTAGTTTGCAGAAAATAATATTTAAGAAAATTATACCGTTTGAGGCAAGTTAAGTTTAGCTCAAAATTACTAAAGACAGCAATAGTAAAAGCCTATTTGAAATATCTTAAGTAAGGCTGATCCTTCTTTAGTTTTTAAACATTAGCAATTCATAATGTTGTATTTTGTGAAATCTACTTTGGTTAAACTGCTTTGTTCTGCCTGGGTGTCATGGCTATTTATAACTTTTTGCTGTTTCAGTGTAAATGCTGAACTGATGTAACATTACAAGGCAATCTTCATGAAGTGTTTACAAGTCAATTAGAAAACAAAACCATTTTTGCATGTGTTTTATTTAGTAGTTTACAGGCTATCTGATTTTCATGTTGGCAATATTTTCGTCTGTTATTGTGTTTACAGTGGCACATATAGCCACTACCAACTTCTTAAAACTGTACAAGTTTAAGGTAGCTGATGTAAATGAAAAACATTAAATACTTCTTGCTATTAAGATAGAAAGTCAGTGATAGATCTTTGTAAGATTTCTAAGACTAGAGCAAAAACCTAAATTATGAACAATTTTTATTTATGAAATTGGTAGGTGATTACTACTTGAAGTCTAAGACTTTGTCAATCTTGTTAGGAGAAAGGTTAAAGCGAGTGAACAATTTAGGTCAATCTCTAAAAAGGCCTATGGACCACTATTTTAGAATTCAATCCACCAAATCATGCACTGAAGTGAGGAAGCAGAAGAACACTCATCTACAGCTAAATCAAAATATGCCATTGTCATTACACAATTAACTCCATAAAGGATAGTGATAGACGTGATTTGGTGAGGAAGAGTTTTGTCTTGTAGGGGGGTAGAGGTGTTAATATTGTAAATTCATCACCAGCAATTATAATACATTCATATTAGTGCTATACAAGTATAATTTTTGCACTTAATTACTCCATCTGGAACTAAATATATCAAAATGGAATACATTGGAACGATGGTGGGCCTGACTGCAAGTGAAATTCCATTGGCAAATACAGGATTTGTATGCAGTTGCAGCAATTGAATGTACATGGTTTGCATAACTGGACTCTGTGTATGTCCAGTGAATAGGTGGAGTGTACTTTTACTCTTTCTATGTAATGTCTTTCAATGGGTGTTTATGAATATAGCTTGAACAGTATTTTCAAAATAAACTGTTAAAATTCAAAATTCAGCTGAAGAGTTCTCAAGTGAAGGTTTTAAAAGCTATTATGTAGAAGAGGGGATTAAAGTGGTTTATGATTGCAAGGTTCCCACAATTCCTACTCTTTTATACCTATTTGTGTAATACTAGTTGAATTCAAGACAATTGGTGTAGGTGCTGCAAGGAAAATATTACTCTAAGAGCACAGAACCATAATGCTCATTTTATATCAGATTATGCTAAAATAAAAAATTCTCCCTAAATATGTAAGAGATTTCTTCCCATTTGAAAGATTATGTGGAAACCCATCCAATCTACACAACAAATTTAATTAAAGCCTTTAAACCAATTTTGTTTTAAGGGATGAGGTAGGTGGAAGTGATCTGTAATTACTAATCCAAAACAGTGTGAATTTCATGAAAGAGAAACCATAAATTAGGGACAAAACAGTAAAATTTCCCTATTAGTATTAGAGAATGCACAGTAATTATGTGGTTTACTGATAATGTAGTTTGATTCTACAATTGCTGAAGTTCATCCTGAGTGGCTTGAAATACTCTGATGCTTCTTTTCTGACTAAGCAAGTAAGTTAGTTTAGAGTGTATACATTACATTACCTGTTGCGAAAGTACAATTAAGAGAGAAAAAGATTCAATCTCAATCTCAGAGAGTTCTAAAAATAGAAGACAGAACAGAATAAGAAAACTGTTACCTCATCCTTTCTGCCAATGGAGATTTCGTAAGTATGTAGCAGCTCTCTCAGGTTCTCCATCTGATTGTTCAGCTGTCTCACATGTGCAGCATGTTTCTCTTTCTCTTGTCTCATTTCCAGCTTGTGATGTTCAATAAAAGTCATTTTCCATTTTCTGAGTTCAGTCAGAACATTTGTCTGAAAAGGGTAGCACTAATGAAACTAGGAAAATTATCCTCTCCAAGTCTTTTAATCCTAGAATGTATGGCAGCTAATCAGACATCAAAATTTACACTGAACCTTGCATGTACAACTTTGTCCAGTTACCAGACACACTGAGACATCTAATTATGATAACTTAAATACATTTCAGTATTAGACTGCTAATAAAAGCATGTAAGAGAGGAGGAGGAGAATCAAACCATGATCAATCTACTAAGAATATTTCATTTTGGTGCCACAACCAGTGACACTTGGAAAAGTACCTGTACCATTTTAATCTAGCCAGTGGTGCCAACAAGGGAGACGAGAGGAGCAAAGCCTGGGGGTTGGGTAACTGAGCACCACTAAGAGGAAGCCACTGCTACAGGGCATCCAGCTCCACTCGGAGCCAAACTCAAAGGAGTCCAGCAGAGCCCACTGATGTTACAAATTCCACTGAAAAGGAGCCGCTCCTGAGAAATCCAACAGAACATGAATGTGCAGATGTTCAAAATATGACCCATTCTACTGTGACTGGAGTCTCATTCTGGTGTCAAGTGGGAGGAGCTTGCTTGCAGGTGGGAGCTGGAAGAATACAACTATTGCTCCACCAATTCCCATCTGATCTGTTTTTGATAGGCAGTTTTGATCCTGCCTGTGCACATTCACAGAGCTTGAAATTTAAGGAGCTTTCTGGGACCACAGATACAGACACTCTTATAGTCGCCACTGCATGAACAGAACTGATTCTTGGAGTATTTAGTGTTCACTAGTCAAAGGCAAGCAGATTATTAGTCCATCTCTGTGCCAGTCCAGTAAGTTTTCAACTGTTTAGCTATCAAGCAACATAAGTTACATCAATTTCCCAATGTAGTTAGATTGGTAGAAGCACAGGAGAAAATACAATGTCACAATAGTCATCTGCTCAATATAAGGATATTACATTTAGCACAAATTTAATACCTTAAGACTTCCACTCCAGAGATCAAGTATGCTTTCTATCTGGGTCACTTTTTCATCTGAAACACTTAACTCAGTCACTATAGTCTCATCAATCTCTCTTGGACCAGATGAGGACCCTTGTGAAGAAGTCTCTCCCGAACGAACAGGGCAAAGTCCTTCCATGTCTGCCTGAGAAGGTCCCTTTACCGGTGTAAAAACTAAAAATAAAACAAAAAGGTTAAAAGTTGATTCTTTGAAGGGTTTAGCTGTTGTATATTCAGGAGGCAAGTCAGAAGTTGGGTATACAAAAGGCATATGTCACCAGAAGTCTTCCTTCTCTATGCACGTAAACCCAAAAGTATGCCTCTAAGTATGCTTCCAAGGGTATTTCCACACTGCATCTGGGAGCATGCTTCCCAGAACAGGCAGACAGACATACTAATTCTGCTCAGACCAGCGCCGAAAATAGCAGCATAGCAGGGGGCAGCAAAAGTGGTAGCTTTGGTCAAGCCCTCTCCCCCCCCCGGAGTACACACTCTTGCTCGGACATCCTAGATACGTGCTCAGGCACCAAGCTAACCCCTTGCTACACTGCTACTTTTAGCATGCTAGGTCCACTCGAGCCGGGAAGCACACTCCCAGCTGCAGTGTAGACATATCCTAAGGGATGAACATCTGTAAAACAGCAGTTGGCTGATAAGTTTTACTCTCAGAAAGAATGAACTATGCTTCCCATGTCAAAGTATTGTTCCCTTTAAAACCAGAAACTTTCAAGGTCATTTGTGCCAAAACATAGCACTGTTTATGGACCAAGTGAATTTTCTAGTGTTGAGAAACTAGCTTTACAAGGAAACAGAAAGCATCCCTCTACTTGAAAGACTTCTTTCAGGAAATCATGTCAAGTGGAGTCCATTTAAACGTTACCCCCTCACCATTTTCTGAATTGTTTCCCCAAGTTTCATAATACAGCAGAACCCCATTTATGCGATCTAATTGGGACCGGGGCCAGATCGGATATACAATCAGGATAAACCAGAGAATGGGAAAGCGCAATGCTGCAGCGCCATAGGAGAGACACCCCCCCCCCCCCTTTCTGGACCTGTGTGCACTGGCTTTCCGTGTAGAGCTGGATAATGAGGGTCAAATAAATAGGGTTCTACTGTATCTACATTAGACCGTAAGCTCCTCAGGGTGGGGAGCATGTCTTGTTTGTTTGCAATGTACAGTGTACCTTTATTTATACATTCAGGTATGTATATGGCCCTCCTCACCCCGGTATCACCATAAACAGCACTCCATAAATAAATGAAACATTACACTGGATTCTCTGTGCCTCAATTCCCCAGCTGTAAATGGAAGAAATAATGCTACCTTTCCGACACCCTTTGACTTGATCGCCTATTATGATTTTTAACTCTTTGGGGCAGGCAGTATCTTACTATGTGTTTGTACCGTGCCTTAACACAATAGGTCCTAACTGAGAGTTGGGGCTACTAGGTGCCACTGCAATACAGATAAATACATGCCAAGAAACTATTGGAGACAGACTGAAGATGAAGTAGGACTGGACTTTACTTAATTCAGGAAAGGCAAATATGCTTATACACAAAGAACAACTAAAATATGCAACAAGTCCCCCAAGTTGACAATATGAAGATGAACAATATTTTTAAGAGCAATTGGAAAGCATATCCATTGGAAAATTTCTGCTGTTAGTGTTATATTTAGAACTGTGATGGGGGAGATCCCCACACTAGCCCTGCAAGAATAGAATAGGGCCAGGTGGGCCCAATCAGCTAATTGACTGCAAAGAGGGGAGCTTTAGACTGGAGGCAGTTAATTAGAGAGATGCTCACCTGTGCAGGAACAGGGAAGGCCTATAAAGACAGGTAGCAGGCTACAGACTGGGCTGCTAAGGAAATCAGGCAACAGTCACTCCCTGGGGAGGGGAGGAGGGAAGAGATGGGGAACCAGAGTGTAGGAATCAGTGCAGGGAAGGAGCAGTGAGGGCAGAAAGAGGAAGCCCAGAACCACTGAGCTGAGGGTCCCTGGATTGGAACCCGGAGAAGAGGGCAGGCCTGGGTTTCCCTACCGGACACTGCATAGCATAGACGTGAGGCAGTGAATGGGAAAACTGCCTAGAACTGCTGATGGACTGTACCCTGGAAGGGGGAATGCTGAGGTACCTAGCTGGAGGGTTAAGTCACAAAGGAGACACCGAGGATCCTGGAACAAAAGAGGAGCTGCAGACCAGAGGGTGTCTACCTCAAGTGCTAATCCCCAGAGTGACCAAGGGGAGGCATCAGTGTAGCAACGGTGGAGCACCGACAAGAACAAATTCTAATTTTTAAAAAGGTATTAAAAAGCAGCCCTGGATAGAACGTCTCTTTTCTTGTACACAGGGAAAGGAGAAGTCTCACACATTTGTGTTTTATTTTAGTATTCAACCTTTCTGAGAATGTGTATGTGTAGAGAAAATTGCAAGATAATGTTGGTTTTTGAAACTTAATATATAAAGGACGTTGTCATGTAATTTAAAAGTTGAGATGTTATAATTACAATCTGGCTGGGGAATATCATTTGGATTCAAAATATTTAGTGTACTGGAAGAGTTTTTGCTAACTCTGAAAGGACCTATAGAAAGTCAGCACGGACAAGTAAAAGGTAACGTACACTGAGCAGAAATATTTCATGGGGAGGAGAACACACAGTCACTATTATCAATGTAATGATCCATTTAAGATGCAACTGCAGTGGGGGGGGGAAGAAGCAAATAAGACAGCCAGGCTCTATTAAGGGAATAGAAAAAAGAATTACAGCAGAACCTCAGAGTTACGAACACCAGAGTTACAAACTAACCAGTCAACCACATGCCTCATTTGGAACTAGAAGTATGCAATCAGGCAGCAACAGAGACAGACCCCCCCCCCCCCCCCAAAAACAAGTACAGTACTGTTAAATGTAAACTACTAAAAGGGAAGCAAGCATCTTAATTCTGCACAGTAATGTTTCAAAGCTGTATTAAGTCAATATTCAGTTGTAAACTTTTGAAGAACAACCATAACGTTTTGTTCAGAGTTATGAACATTTCAGAGTTATGAACAACTTCCATTCCCAAGGTGTTTGTAACTGAAGTTCTACTGTATATAATTAATATTAGCCTTGAATTCTGTGTTCATTTGAACAGCAGCAGCATCTGATAGACTGAGCATACAGAGCCAGAAAATGTGTGTTCCAGCCTACCCAAGGCAAGTTGGCTAGCAGTCTTTTGGGACTAGATTGTGACTCTACATTATGGCCATTCAGGGAAATAAGTTGGGGCACTAAGAGTGAGTGGGGTCAGCAAAAATGCCTTCCCTGGACTGATATTTCCTTTCAAGCAGGCGGGCAGAGCTGACATTATCTCCCTCCCAACCTCCAAGCCAGAAGGGCCGCCAGGAAGGAAGTGTGACTCAAGAGTCAGTCACAATTCCCTCCCAGGCTCCTCTTGAGATGGCACTATATACCAGCTTCAGCCTAAAAAAATCTAGCTGTTAGTCTCTCTGGACCAAATTCCAATTTCACTTACACAAAAGTGCAAGTCTAACTTCTTGTAGTCCACAGACTCACTCCCAATTTACATGTGTGTAAATGGAGGTCAGGATCTGGCTCGGTCACTGTATTGTCATGTGTTAAAATGGGGATAATATTACTTACCTACCTAATGGGGCTGGTTTTTGAGGATTATTTTCTCTGTACAAGACTCTGAAAAACTAACATGCTAAATATTAGTGTTGGTTACCTACTCTCAGTTATGCAGACTCAAATAGGTAAAATCTGGAAAAAAACTACGATAAAAAGAGGTATGACTGACTCCCACCCTCATACAAGGAGAGATTTAAAATATTTGAAACTTAAGATGCCAAAGTTTTGGCAGAAATTCAATATATAAAACAAATGGGATAAAGAACAATCTCTGGCACTCTTGCTTAAACAAAAACAGCTAAAGAAGTCAGTATGCAACAAATGTAAAGGTGGGGGGAGGGGGGAAGTACCTTGATACTGAATTTGTTTGAACTCATTGCTGGCAATAAAGGTAAATAATTTAGTAAAAATCAATAAAAGAAAACATTTAAACTCAGATTAGCATCTGAAATTAAGAATTAAAAAGCCTCTCACACTCTAAGGCATAAACTAAATCACCAAGATGGTTTAGGGAGACGTACATATTCCATTATATGTTTTTGCATAGCTTGCCAGATGCCTTTTATTCTGTTTTCACATTACTCTGAAGCATTTCATATAGGTAATGGTCAGAGACAGGATATTAGGCTAGATGGACAACTGGTGTATTCCTACATTTTAGTAGTATTATAGGTTCTTAGCTTTGATTTTTATTTAATCGTCACTGCAAACAACCTGTACCCATTTACCTTCCTTTTCACTATGCTGTCGTCCTCCTATTCCACCTTTCCCAAGACAATGATTACCCAATACTACTTCTGCACACACCTTTGCTTTTGCTATGCTATGCCATGCCATGCACATTAGAGATAGAAACTTACTTTCTGTTCCTATCGTGCAATTTAACAGACCCCTATAAAAATCAATCTTTTAATAATTACCAATAATTTACATTCCCTGTAATGCTTGAGATTTAATAGGGACAGCAAGTCATGCCAAATTCACAAGTGGTTACCTATGCAGGAAACATATGGAAGAATATTATACTTGCAGTAGGAGAATGCCTATGGGAAGTTATTTGAGAATAATTCCACTACCTGCTCAATCCTAAAAAAACTATACCTTCTATTCTTGTAATCAAAACAGAGGTAATGAAATCAACTGTTTTCCCAGATGATGTTACTACAGCTCCTTTCTATGTTCCTCTAATACCTGACCTCTTCCTGTTTTAGATACAAGTCAGTAAATAGCTTCTGCTAGAGCGGCATAGAAGTCGAAATCAGATACAAAACTGGAAAGGCAAAAGTAACTGGAAGCATTTAAGATATTTTTTATACGAATACATAGTATCCTCATCACTGTAAGGGGTAGAGTAAACAGACATGCCTTGATTAGTTAATGACTTAATTTCTCCTGGCCCTCAACGTTAGGAAATCTGTCCACCTCTGTTTATCCCAAAATAGGATCCACCTAGGAAGTAAAGGCACTAAAAACAAAAACAAAAAAAACTGTTCATATCATGTAAGACACTTGGTCTACGGATCAAAGATCAGCCAAGGTTGAGAGTTCCATTCCTCAATAATAGAAACTAAAATGGCTAAATGAGTATTGTTAATAACCAAGGCAAGAATCTCTCAATTTGCATATGGATAAAACCTCTTCTAGCTAGGTTGCGAAGAAGAAAACTCCAAGAAAACTATCCTTGCCCGGTAGTTTTTTGCTTTTCTGTGTGAAGTGGCCCATTGCACACTGAGTAGATCGAGAGATGGGTGTGGAAGCTGCAAGTTAACCAAACTACAAATCTCTTGCTGAGAGAGAAAAGGTCAAATAAGGCAAACCACAAGTTTTCAAGCCAAATTTGTTTGCACTGTAAATTCAAAATATACCATAGAAATCTGTTTTGCCTTGTCAAAATGTTTCACCCCAAATTAGGAGCTCCAAATTTGCTTGCCTTATGAGTCAGATCTACATCTCTCTACATGTGGATAACGTCTCTTGTTTTGTTGCAAACCCTAAACAACAGGAAGTACTTATGTACAATCAAAGAATGTATGAAGTACATCCATCAAATCTGGAAGATAAGGGATTTTGTTGGTTTTCATTGTAAATAATTAGGGCACTCTAGAAGTAATAGGAATTGTATGGCACAAGGAAGAAGGAATGTTGAAAGATATAAACCAGGATATAATTTTCGATTATTAAAAAGTGCTAAAAGGGAGGCGGGGAATCCAATAATGTGGATCAATACTGAAGTACAGTCCTTGAAATGAATCAGTCTCTGATAAGAAAATGATTGAAGAAATTTGATATACATCAATGCCATCTACTGGATACTGATGGAAACAACAGAGAAACAGCTGAAACCTGAGCACTCAATTGGCATGTGACCAATAGAAATCAAAGGGTGGCCACCTCCAGTGAGCTCTGAAATCAGGGTGTGTGTGTATATATATAAAAAAAGAAGGTCAGCAGGTGAGACTCCAGAGTTGACTGAACCACAAGGAAGCTGTAGAATCCCCATTGCAACAGACACCTGGACCAGGTTAAGAGGAAAAGTGGTGAGATTTCATGTCAAAGATTCCTCTTCTGCTCTTTAGGTTATCTTAAGTCTACACTCTCTATTAGGATCTTAAGTAACCATTTTACTCCTTTAAGTCCAAGAAAATTGGCCTCAAGAGATCTGCACCATAATCTTCATGCAATTTCTTTTGATATTCTAAACTTGTCTCTGTTCCACCAATCCATTCAAAAAGCAGGGACCAAACACTCAAAAGTTCCTTAGAGACAAGTACCTTCTTCCTTCTTGGAGAAATACTGGAAAGGTGATACATGTCTTAGCTACTAAAGAACTGATGTTCGTAAGTAAATGTAATAAGAAATCTTGGTAATTTATATTGTTTCTTGGTGTAACTGTTGAGCCTCAAGCCTAGTAATTGACAATTGCTTGCAAGACTATCAGTTTATTCAGTAGGTACCTAGAACATTGGCTGTGTCTACACTTAATTGGTGAACTGATGGTTGTATATTAATGTCGTAGTGGGTGAATTAAAAAAAATGTTTGGTTATTCTTAATGAATCAAGTGTCCTGATTTGAGAAATATTGTTGAAGTTGAAAGTTGATTTGAAGAGAACCCAGCATTGAAATTATTAAGTTATGCTCCCTGGGCTCAATAAAAAGGAGTTATTATATTAGATTCCATTCTACATTGGTCACAACACTTATCCAATTGGCAAATCTAGTTTGTTAGATTTCAGCTGTAAAATCTAACTGGCATGTTGGCAAATTCATAAAAATTGACCCCCTTTCAGGTTTACACAACCCTATCTTGGAAGCTGTTTGTGTTGAATGATAACTGCATTTATGTAGAAGCTTTTAGGCCAAAGGATTCCAAAATGCTTGGAATTTGATACATAATGCTAAATACAAGAGCCCACCTAATCCACCACTGAAACACAACCACCTTTGGGTGAAACAGGGTAACTGTTTATCATCAGACAGCATCAGGAAATGAGAAATACTATTATCCAGTAAAAATGCAAGAGGAATATAGTTTCATAGTCTGGAATTTGGCCAGCGACAGGGTTAACTCTTGTGAAAAGATTATGTGATCTTTAATGACAGCCACAAGCAGAGGACTTTGATTTTCAGGTCTCAACTATATTTCTACCTCCTTTGTGTATAAGCATTATGGTAGTCTTTAGTTAACGGATTATTTCATTTATCAGATTATACAGATTTTCCAGACCTGTATTTACAGGTGTAGTCTCATCCCATTTTTTCCATTCTCATACACATATGCTATTGCATTGAGTAATCCAATGTAGATCATTTTAAAAATGGTTTTCTATGGTATGTTTTTTAATAATTTAGTCAAAGATGTGTTATACAGTTTCTTTCCAATAAGCAGCAGTCAGTCATTCAGAGTAAAAGGTAATTAACTACAAAATTTACTTAAATATACATTTAAATGGCATATATGTGCTTTCACTATTACTCTGTGTGGTTATACTTTGATCTGTAGTACAAGACTATTTTACATGATCTATTTTTAATGTGAAATACTTTAATGGAGCATCTGGCATCAGATACAACCCATGCCTGCAGATAGTGTGTGTGTGGGGGGGAAGGGGGGGCGCAGAGTGAGGGCAGCTGGCTTCAGCAGTATTACTGCACATGCTCACTCTGTGAGCTCAGAACAAACAAAGCAGCAAATCCGAGTGGGGGGGGGGGGGAACATGACCCTGCATGTCCCCTCTTTCCCCCATGTGTCTCCTCTGGCTGGAATACAGAGTAATATGATGCACTGCTAAAATACATAACACAACACATGTACCTATGAATGTAGGGAAAAAATTGCGTGGGGCAAGGGTCACTTGCTGGAGGATACTCTGCACCTTGAAATCTTTAAACCATTATTTGAAGACTTCAATAGCTCAGACATAGGTTAGGGGTTTGATACAGGAGTGGGGGGTGAGATTCTGTGGCCTGCGTTGTGCAGGAGGTCCGACTAGATGATCATAATGGTCCCTTCTGACCTTAACGTTCCACATAGTCATAGACTTTAACACTAACTTAAACATGCTGTTTTCTAATCACTTATCAATGCAATTTTCTCTCTCTCTTAATGTATACTTATAATAGTATTGGGGGGGGGGGAGAGGTGTAGAGGAAAGGAATATTGTTTTGGTTTTTGTTTTGTATCAAACATATCAGGTACTATTTCCCTATTTTTGCTGGAGAATTCTATGGAAAACAGGAGAAGTAGAGAGATCACCACAAGATACTGAAGCCTGAGCAATTTTTAGTCAGCCTGATTAAAACTCTTTGTTGGATATTTGAATTAAATAAACAAAACTAACACAGGGGAGAAGCTCTCAATTATCAAAACACCTCCATTCCTTTAACTCAAGGTTGAAAGAGCTTCAAGAAACAGAGAAGATGAGACTTGATAAACATGGTATATCTAAATATAAAAGAGCAAAAAGAGAAAACCTTTATAAATACACCTCTACCCCGATATAACGCGACCCCTATAACACCAATTCGGATATAACGCGGTAAAGCAGTGCTCGGGGGGGGGGCTGCGCATTCCGGTGGATCAAAGCAAGTTCAATATAACATGGTTTCCCCTATAACGCGGTAAGATTTTTTTTGGCTCCCGAGGACAGCGTTATATCGAGGAAACTGTGTATCACACATTTTTCAGGCTTCCTTGACACGTGGTAGAAAAACTTGGAGGAGGGAAGAAAAAGAAGAAGAAAAAAAAGGTGGCAGCATAAACATTTCCCCCTCTCCTTTGGTGACCATCATGAGATGCTGCAAGCATTTCCTGGTGAAAGAATGCATTGATTTTGGGGCAGGGGGGGAGAGTGGGAGAGAAAATACTTAAGGAGAAAGGTGTGTTTGGGGGGGGGGGGGGCGTGATTTTGATAGGTCCATCAAATTCTCTTATGATCTGGGAGTTCAGGCCCACTGGGGTGCCCTGTTTACATTCTAAGCACATTAATCAACTTTTAAAAATAACATTCAGGGAGAGAATTTTTTTAAGTAAAACTGCAAATGTGGAATATAATGGGTCAGTATTGTGGACTGATAGCCTAAAGAGAACTCACATCTCAACTGTTTGGAGAGGAGTCACCCCTGTACATCTCTGCTACAAGAAATGTCTTGTTCCAGTCTCTCAGGTTTTCAGATCCAATTAACTATACTGATCACACACAACAGGAAACAATTCCAAAGCCTCTGAACTCTGGATTTAACAGCACAGCATGTTTTATTCTGAGTAGTTTTCCTATTTGACTGGAAACTATTATTATTGTAAAACTATTTTAAACAAAGGTTACTACAATTGAAGTTCTACATCAACAGTATATCACCTCTACAGAGCCACACTCATCGACTTGAAATGCATGCTTCCAAAAGTCCTGGAACTATTTGGAAAAAATAGTAACCAATGGAGCCACCTGCACACTTACCCCTCAAACAAGGCTGTGTTCTGTACGATATGTAAGAGCTGCAATTCCAACTGCCCTCAAGTTCAAAATCTAGTGGGGAAAAAAAACCCTCCAAAAATGAGGGGAAGTTGGGTAAACAAGAATACCGAGAACTCCAGCCATTTAATATTATATACAGCATAGGTGTACACTTCCCCCCTTTTGCAGGCAGTTTAAAAAAAAAAGTTATAGAACCCTGTCTTGAGAATTTTACTGTCATAACACAGCAATAGATAAAGACCAAATGGGAGCAGAGCAGCGCAAGAATTTTTGTTGAAGATCCCCCTTTCTAGCTCACCTTTAGTCTTCTGAAACGCCACTGGTGCTCAGAATGATAAGCTCTCTAGGGTAAACCAGGCATGGGCATTTTCAGAACTGGATTAAGATGATACTGAGTAAAACCCTCTGACTGGGCTACACACCACTAGCATTCCTAGCACTGGTAGAGTTGCACTGGTGCTAAATCAACAGTGGGAGAACATCTGAAAATCCCTAATATATAGACAAAGGCTACGAACAAGTAGGATAATTTCCAGAAGTGTTTGGCCCTATTCAAGGTATTGAAATATGTCTTAAGTCTCTTAGCTTATGATAAACAAAAACTGATCGAGAACTAAAAATTAATAGTAGCTTAGGTACAAGTGATCATAACTTGATCATATTTATAATATGCAAGCAGAATAAAGCCCAGACCAGCAATATACCAGTATATATACACTTGTTGCTTTAATATAGCCAATTTCACAAAGCTGAAAACAATTATGAGCCAAATCCTCTGTGAAGAATTTAAATCCGAAAAAAATGTGAGTAAGTGGGAATCACTTAACACTATTAGATGTGTGCACACACCCCCCCCCAAAAAAAGGGAGAAGGCTGTACTTATTTAAAAAAACCAACCTGGTTCAGAGGGGAAGTGAAGGCAGCTGTAAAATATTTTTTTATTATATATATATATATATATATATATATATATATATATATATATAAAAAAACATGAAAGAAAGAGGAAGTTGATCGTGATGAATATAAATCAGAAGTTAGGACTTGTAGAAAATTGAAAAAGGAAGCCTAGCAGATAAGGACAAAAGGAGTTTTTGAAATATATTCGGAACAAAAAGAACCCCAACAATGGTATTGGTCCATTACTATATGGAAATGGTAGAATTATAAAAAATAATAATGCAGAAAAGTCAGACGGGTTTAGTAAATATTTGTCCTATATTTTTGGGGGGAAAAACAGATTATATATTCTCACCATATGGTGATGATAATACTCTTCCCATTCCACTAGTATATCTGCAGGATGGTAAACAGATGCTAGTAGAGTTAGACATTTTAAAATCAGCCGGTCTGGATAACTTGCATTCAAGAGTTTTTAGAGAGCTGGCTGAGGAGCTCAGACTGTTAATTTGATTTTCAGTAAGCCTTGGAGCACTGGGGAAGTTCCAGAAGACTGGAAGAAAGATAATGTTGTGTGAATTTTTTTTAAAAGGTTAACAGGATGACCTAGGTAATTATAGGCCTGTCTGACATCGATTCTGGACAAGATAATGGAGCAGCTGATACCAGACTCGATTAATACAGAACTAAAGGAGGATAATGTAATTAATGCAAATTGTCACAGGTTCATGGAAAACCGATCCTGTCAAACTAACTTGATTTTTTTGGGATGAGATGACCAGTTTGGCTGATAGAAGTAATAGTTTTCATATAATATACTTAGACTTCTGTAAGGCATTTGACTTGGTACTGCATGACATTTTGATTTAAAAAAACTAGAACAATACATAATGAACGTGTGGGCACCTTTAATGGATTAAAACTGGATAAGTGATTTGTCTCAATGTAATTGTAAATGGGGAACCATCATTGAGCGGGTCTATTTCCAATGGGGTCCAGCAGAGATCTGTTCTTGGTCCTACCCTATTTAACATTTTTATCAAGCAAACAATGTGTCTTATAACATGGTGAAATGTAAACCTGTACATCTAGGAACAAAGAACGTAGGCCATACTTACAGGATGGAGGACTCTATTTTGGGAAGCAGTGACCCTGAAAAAGATTTGGGGTAATGGAGGATAAGCAGCTAAACATGAGTGCTCACTGTGATGCTGTGGCCAGAAGGGCTGATGCGATCCTTGGATACATAAACAGGCGAATTTCGGGGAGGAATGAAGTTATTTTTACCTCTATATTTGGCACTGGTGTGACTGCTGCTGGAATATTGTTTCTAGTTCCGGTGTCAAAAATTCAAGAAGGATGTTGAAAAACTGGAGAGGATTCAGAAAAGACCCACGAGAATGATTAAAGGATTAGAAAACATGCCTTATAGTGATAAGCTAAATAGATTGAGCTCCTTGAGTCTAACAAAGAGATGGTTAAGGAGTGACTTGATTAGCCTATAAGTACCTCCCTGGGGAACAAATATTTAATGAGTTCTTCAAGCTAGCGGAGAAATTTTATAACACAATCAATGGCTAGAAGTTGAACCTACACAAATTCAGACGGGAAATAAGGCATACATTTTTGATGGTGTGAGTAATTAACTTGGAACAATTTACCAAGGGTCGTGGTGGATTCTCCATCACTGAATTTTTAAATCAAAATTGGATGTTTTTCTAAGAGTCGTTCTAGAAATTGTTTTAGGAAAGTTCTATGGCCTGTGTTATATGGAGTCAGACTACATGATCCTAATGGTTCCTTCTGGCCTTGGAATCTATATAGTCTTGCTTCTCCACATAAACTGCATGGGAATAGAAAGATTGTCAGGTTAATAAATCAGAAGGCTTTCCAGGGGAAGGATGTAATGTATGCTTGTGGGTTTTTTTTTTTTTTTTTAAAAAGACCTATGAAAGGAGGATCAACAAGCACCAAAAATAAGTGAAATTTATCAGTTGAAATAACCACAAACAAAACTTTAGAGATGGTATAAGGAATAGTCCCCAGCAGACTCTAATAGTGGAAAGTTGAGTCTAGTAAGAGTTATGCTTAAGTCTGCTGAGGTGGAAGAATTCCATACCCAAGCATAAAGATAAATCATCCCCTTAAGGAATCATTTAACCGTACAAAGTACAGAAATTGAAGATCTTTTAATTGGGTGGGGGTGATGGGTGAACTGCTAATCACCAAATGAGCCTAAATCATTGCAACAGATAAACTATACATCTTTAGAGGTATTAAATGATCCAGGATAAATTAAATGGAGCATAACTGAGAGGCTACATTTTGCATATAGCTCACCTAGAAAAATGTTTCCATTTTAAGTTCAGAACAAATTACTATCAAATTATGAACTCAAAGTTTTTAAAATGACACAAAAAAAAGTTAGTTCACTACCAATGAGGACTGAAGAGAAGTAAAGGTGAATCTCTTTTTCTCTAAAGAACCTAAAGTTTCTTTAGTTCCCTTTTCAATTTGTCAGTTTTAACTGAACCATGAAAGAAAACATTGTTTATCTGGAAATATTTAGTCTAAAGTCAGTTTTTCCTTTCTTACCTGACAATTTAGTAGCTCAGGTTCTACGTTTAGACAGCAAGAATACCCACTCAAACTAAAGCAGAGCTTCCAATTCAATTCTACACTGTTAAGCACTCAGATACAGAGTTGATGAGCACAGTATAAAAAAAAAAAAATTTAGTCAGGTCATAAATCGTGACAAGAGAAACACAGAATCCTGAGCACTGACCTTGGGAGTAAGATTATTTTTAACTAATGAACATTTTTACAAGGATAACTTGCAGGGAGAAAACATCTCTCAGTTTCTTATTTGGTTATTAAGCTTGTCATTCACAAGGTTTTGGCTGTTTTATACTAGAAATACCAGTGTAACCAGTCGGTTTTGCCTGACTGAAAATAAATGCGTATTTGTGGTGTATACGGTAGCTTTAAAGATTCTCAGTATTCTTTTCAGACAGATAGCCTGTTGATCTTCCTATAGTACACTCTGCAAGAAAGTAGGAGCAATCATCAAACAAACTGCTGTCTATGGGCCCTGATTCTGTTACCTTTACTTATACCAAGTATTATCATACTCCATAAACAATCCTGTTGAGAGCAAGGTACTGAACTTGAATAGGATGTCAGCATCAAACACTACATTTGTTCAATTCTGAAGAAAATCATACAATGAACCAGAAAACTGTATTCATGGAGACTGATTTCAATGTAGTTGGAATTGAAATCTCTAGTCAACAACAGTAGTATTTTTTGGACTGGGATTTGCTATGTAATATTGTTCCAAACTGGTACAAAATTGGGACTTTTCCCATTTACCTTCACAAGCTCAGCAACTCGGGGGTTTCCAGCAACTTGTTCTAGAACTGTCCTAGAATTCTAGAGTTTTACAATTGTGTTTGAATCCTATTGACCCACAACATCATGTTAATACCACCTAGCTCTTACTTAGTGCTTTTTATCCATAGATATCAAAATGCTTTCCAATGGGGATGAGTCTCATTACCCCCATTTTACAGAAGGAGAAACTGAAAGATACATAAAACTAACCAATTGTAATTAATGTTTCCCCCACCATCCGCATTCATTGTGCTGGGAGATTTGAAGCCCAGAGAAAAATTCTTTTGAATTCAAATAATTTGTACCATAGTGGATTCTATTCCCACATGTATCTGCTCTCACTTTAGAAGAAGCTGGAGGACAACGTGGAACTCTATGACTAAGGATACGAATTGGTCACAGAGGTCATGTATTCTGTGATTTTAAGAGATCTGTGACTTCTTTGGCTCAGACTGTCGGCACTGGGCATGTTACTGTTTATTACACAGCACTGACACACTTCCCATACAGGACACAGGCTATGTCTACACTACTGCGGTAAGTCGACCTATGCTATGCAACTCCAGCTACATGAATAACGTAGCTGGAGTCGACATACCTTAGGTCGAATTACCAGGGGGGGTCAACTGAAGAGTGATCTGCTGTCAATTTGGCGGGTCTTCACTAGACCCGCTAAATCAACCGCAGGTGGATCGATCTCAGAGCGTCGATTCCAGCTGTAGTGTAGATGTAACCACAAACATTCTCATCACCTCTTCTCATCCCAGAGAGGTCACTTCATGCTCACGCACATAAGCTTCATGAGCACAGAACTACAGAAACTGCATTTGAACCTTTCCATGACAGCATTAATTGTTCTCAAATTCCTTGTGTGTCTGCATTTCAGTATCACCTGCCACTCTTGTGCTCTTATCAGGGTAAAAACCTGCCTTCTACCCCTTCCCACAGAGGTTCTTATGTTCAGAGAATCCACTGTGGTTGTGCTGCACTGGGGAGAAGTTTTGGAGATGATGCACTAATGGCTCAGCTCAGAAGATGACTCGGCTCCTCTTCTAAATGAACAAGCATTTCTTCAAGTGACATGTGTGTGTTTGGAAGGGAGGGGGAGAGTAGGAGCAAGGGTATTGCTGGCCAGAGTGCATGAATGTAGGGGGTAGGGATAGCTCAGTGGTTTGAGCATTGGCCTGCTAAACCCAGGGTTGTGAGTTCAATCCTTAAGGGGGCAAAAAAATATAGTTGGGGATTGGTCCTACTTTGAGCAGGGAGTTGGACTAGATGACCTCCTGAGGTCCCTTCCAACCCTGATATTCTATGAATATGGCTTTCACTACACAGATCAACTGGCCAAACCTCTGTGGAAGGGGAAGTACAAGGGACACAGCTGCTTCTGCTGCCCTGAAAACATGGCCTGGAACATCCAATGAACTGTTAAATTGTTACTACTTGAAAATTTAAAAAAATTAAACAAAAAAGCCATTTTAAAAATTAAACCAGTCAAACATTGTGTACACCCAGCAGATTCCTATTGATAAAAAATGCATCTTAATAAATGCTCTCCATGTTGGAGCATCTTTTCACATTAGACAAGACACAAAATGCTTTGCTTTATCTTATGATGCTTATTATTCTTCCTCAAACTACTCTCACAACAGCTCTCTAACATGAAAAGCTATGTTCTTAGGAAAAGTTAGTACAGTATATGTTATTAATAAGATGAAAGGGAAAATGATCCAAGGTACTTTGAAGTAACACATAGCACTGGTTTCTTAGGTTTAAAGTTGTCAGTTCAAAGACATCAGTGGAAGGGTATTACCAAGTGGCAATACTTGGTCATTGGCCATCAGAGAAAATCATATATTCTCATGGATGTAAGTGTAAAGGAGTCTATTTTATTTTGGTGTCATTTGCTAGTATCTTCACTTCTTAAGAGAAGAACATATAATCTCATAGTATGTATTTGAAAAAAATTGAAAATACTTGTTGTTAATGCGGACCACATCTTAATAGAGTGTGCTTTGTGGACTACCTCCCCTCCCATTACATATTGCAAAATATCCCTATGGAAACTATGGCATTCACCTACAGGAAAACGAAAACTGTTTATGTATTTTTAGTTCTTTGTTGTGATTTAGCAACCACCAGCACCATGTAACCAGCCAGCTTTCCACAAACCATCAGGAGTGCTCCACAGACAGTGGTTTTGGGATCGCCTGTTAGTAGAACTCCCTCCTTAGCTTATTTTCTAACTATTACACAAGGTAGATTTAAGCTAAAGATAGATATAAGGCTGGCAGTTTCTTTAAAAATGTCAAAATCCCCTACAAAACTTAAGACTAGACAAACAATGCTAAAGGCTTTAACTACATCACAACACTTATGTTTTGAACTCCAGAATAGCAGATATTTAAAAGAACCCTTTATCACGAGTTTTTTTTTTTTTCTTAAAGTAACCAAGTTTGCATATTATATCAGACAGTGCAATTCAAATTATGCAATCACCAGATACTTTTATCTGAGTATCTATTTATGTTATGAAAATTCTCTTTATACTCAAACATATAAACACATTTCCCCACACCACCACCACTCCCCACACACTACCTGGAGTCTTAGGGTGATTGATGACTTCATCCATTAAACTTGAAAATCTGTCATGTGCTGTCAGTTCTGCAGCAGGCTCAGACTGCCTCAGGACACACGGTTCAAACTTTGGAGTCACTACAGCATAACGAAGCAGCTCTTCATATTCATCCTGTCACAACAGGATGATAAATAATTATACAGCTACTGTCATAGTTTTTAAACGCAAACACAGGAAGAAAGGAATGAAATGGATATGTTAGCTTTTAAATGAGAGTTTTCTATCACATGGCAGAATAATAATTTTACTTATGTTTTCATGGCTCAGCTGTTTCCCTTCAATTTAATAGGCAGAGTTAATGATTTAGCTCCCTTTTATTTCCTATTTTAGAAAGCCCATACTGTATTCTAGTTAATGCATTATAACGGCCACACAGTACACATTCTAAATAATTCTTTGCTAGCTGAACTAAAATTACAGATCTTATAGGAAGCACTCTAAATTCCTTTAAAAAACAGCATAAGAGTTTGACAAATATTTCTTCAAATCACTTACAGTAAGTTATCAGATGGCCTACTGCTTTTGCGCATCATTCTTATTGTATATGAAGAAATATAGTTTTATTCCTATCACAGAGGTGCCAATGAGGAGTAAATCAGGTTTCAATGTTTGTACAATGAGAATATATTTGGGAGGAATTACAAATATGAGATTTGGTTGTTTAATATCTTCCCGTCTAAATTTGATTTGAATATTCTCACCTACTTTAAAATATTTAAATTTTGTTGCATGTTACATTTATACCTTATTAGAAAAACAAACACCAATCTAGCTTCCCACCACCATCATAAACTCCAGAACTTGGATTGTATAATTTTCAATGTGTGTTATTGTAGCATACAATATGGGTTGTATCACTTTACATAGTATGCAAGCACCTCTAGTGAAACTGTGTTCAGAAATCTGCTATGTATTATAGCAACCCTGCAACACCACTATAGTTGAGGTCGCATCACAACTCCTGTTTAAAGGTTGAGCTTTCTGAGTCCTCTAACAATGAAACGCTAAATTGGATTCTCTTGAAATTTGCTGTGACCGGAGTACAGTAAGATGTCAAGGAAATGAAAGCCCAACCAACAGCTCAAAGCTGTTAGTGAACTAACAACATCACTATTTACTCCTACAGTCCCTTCTGTTTTAGAATATCAAGGCACTACACAATACAAATGATAAATCAAGTTTCATAGCAACCCTGCATGGTGAGTTGGGCAAGGATTAATTATTTGACCAAGGTTAATGCATCTGCTCAAAAATCAGACAGCAAGAAGGTAGCAAGACACACAGATGCAACATAGATGTTTTCATTTCCAGTCACACGGTTTGGCCACACTCTTCTTCTCCTCACTGTCATGCTGCTTAATATGTACATCCCGAGCACTCAAAATATTCATACCAAACCCAAGGGAAAAGTAGAGTATATAGACAGTCCTCTGAAGTTCTCATTTCTCTCAGTAAGACCTCATTAATTACTTGCAAGAACACATATGACAGTATATCCAAACTGATCCAACATGTAATATCACAGAAGTATCGCTCATGTATCTAAAACAGTCACCAAATTTATGGCATGGAACTCTGCCATAGAAAGTTACAGGGCAATGCTGACAGAAAGGAAGTTTGTATTATTTTTTAAATTGAAACAAGCAAAGAGCAAACTATGAGATTTAATGTGGACTATGAACATTTTAAGTGATTAACCAAAAGGAGAAGCCTCTATCCTATTCAAAAAATCAAAACAAAAAAAACCCAACCCTGTCACTGAAGTGCAGAGGTGGCCAACAAATGTGAAGTATATATATAAAAAAAAAAAAGCCCAAATGGTTTAATGTTCACATGGATACAAAACGTTATCCCTCCCCTTCCGCTAAATATCACTCCAAAGCTATTTCAGTGCTGCACATCAACTAAAAAATCCCACTGGAGCATAAAATTGGCTTCTAGAGGTAAAGTGCTGGAAACTGGAGGTCAGACAGGTTGGGATTATTTAGCCTAGTTTTGCAATATTAAAACATTAATATATCTGAGAACACAATAGGCCCATTATTCTATGAGATGGGAAAAACCTAAAAGAGAAAACTCAGCAATAGCTGAATATTAAATGACCCCCCCCCCCCCCCTCCAGCTTTTACCAAAAAGGTTAGCGTGATCGGATGACAAATGTAGCGAACATCAGTGTAAATGGGTAGGATCCAAAGAGGATGGAGCTCGGCTGTTCTCAGTGGTGGCAGATGACAGAACAAGGAGCAATGATCTCAAGTTGCAGTGGGGGAGGTCTAGGTTGGATATTAGGAAACACTATTTCACTAGGAGGGTGGTGAAGCACTGGAATGCTTTACCTAGGGAAGTGGTGGAATCTCCTTCCTTGGAGGTTTTTAAGGCCCGGCTTGACAAAGCCCTGGCTGGGATGATTTAGTTGGGAATTGGTCCTGCTTTGGGCAGGGGGTTGGACTGGATGGCCTCCTGGGGTCCCTTCCAACCCTGATATTCTATGATTCTATGATCTAAGGCTAAAATAGGGAAAGAACAAGTTAAGAATTACTTAGACAAGCTAGATGTTTTCAAGTCAACAGAGCCTGATGGAATACATCCTAGAATACTTAAGAAACTGGCTGAAGAGATCTGAGCCATTAGCGATTATCTTTGAGAACTCATGGAGGATAGGAGTGATACTAGAGGACTGAAAAAGGGCAAATATAGTACCTATCTATTAAACAAAGGGGAATATAAACAACCCAGGGAATTATCAACCCATCATCTTAACTTTGGTACCCAGAAAGAAATTTGAGCAAATAATTAAACAACCAACTTGTAAGCACCTAGCCATAAGGTGATAAGTAACAGTCAGCATGGAGTCATCAAGAACAAATCAAGTCAAACCAATCTAATAGCCTTATTTGACAGGGTAAGAAGCCCTGTGGATGGAGGGAAGCAGTAGATGTGATATATCTCAACTTTAGTGAGGCTTTGATACTGTTTCACATGACCTTCTCATAAGCAAATTAGGGAAATATAGCCTAGACAAACCTACTATAAGGTGGGTGCATAACTGGTTGGAAAACCAAACTCAAAATAGTTATCAGTGATTCACTGTCAAGCTGGAATGGCATATCAAGTGGGGTCCTGCAGGGATCTGTCCAGGGCTTGGTTCTATTAAATATCTGCATGTAAAGAGTACACTTATAAAGTTTGTAGACAAAACCAAGCTGAGAGGGAGTGCAAGCACTTTGGAGGACAGGATTAGAATTCAAAATGATCTTTACAAACTGGAGAAGTGGTCTGAAATAAATAAGATGAAATTCAATACGGACAAATGCAAAGTACTACACTCAGGAAGGAATAATCCATTGCATAAATACAAAATGGGAAATGACTGCCTAGGAAGGCGTATTGTAGAAAAGGATCTGGGGATTATAGTGTCAAACTAAATATGAGTCAACAATGTAATACTGTTTCAAAAAAAAGCAAACATCATTCTGGGATGTATTAGCAGGAGTGTTGTAAGGCAAACATTAATTCTTCCATTCTACTCAGCACTGATAAGGCTTCAACTGGACTAGTGTGTCTAGTTCTGGGCACTACACTTCAGGAAAGATTTGGACAAATTGGAGAAAAACCAGAGGAGAGCAACAAAAATGATTATAGGTCTAGAAACCATGACCTAAAAGATAGAAAAAAATGGGTTTGTGTAATCTGGAAAAGAGAAGACTGAGGGGGTACATAGTAACAGTCTTCAAGTATGTAAAAAGCTGTTATAAAGAGAAGAGTGATAAACTGTTCTCCTTATCCATTGAGGAGAGGACAAGAAGTAGTGGATTTAAATTGCAGCAAAGGATATTTAGGTTAGATAGTAGGAAAATCGTCCTGTCAGGGTACTTAATCACTGGAACAAATTACCTAGAGAGACTGTGGATCTCCATCAGTGGAGATTTTTAAGAGCAGGTTAGACAAACACCTGTCAGGGATGGGCTAGATAATACTTAGTTCTGCCTCAATGCAGAGGACTGAACTAGATGACCTATCCAGATCCCTTCCAGTCCTGTTTCTAGGATTCCAAGATTTAAAAAAAATAATCAGACTCTAGTAGTTCTAAGAAAAGCAGCATCAGTATATAGATGTTAAGTATCTCTGTAAATCTGACCCATAGTGACTATGTCACACTAGACTAGACTTTGAACCAACCGTAAGGATGATTATGATCTGCATGTTGACCTCAGGACCTGCCTGATATTCAGTAACAATTTAATGCAGACACAATCCTGTCTATTTTCAGAGCTTGTTATATGGCAATGCCTTTGTCTTATCCTCTGACTTAAGTGTTGGAAAATGGATGAATTGTCCTTGCTGATAGACTTTCTGATGGTGGATTCAACAAGAGGCATAGCCATATATATACTATACTTGGGGAAGAAGCACATGCCTTGCAAAGATGAATCCCTTCTAAATCTATAATTAAAAGGGACAAATGTATAGATGCCTGACAGGCAGAAACCATATCAGCTCAACCTGAGAAAAGAGCTTCAACATTACACACTTGTTCCACTGAGTGACTGAAAGCTAGGATGCCTCTCTACCAACTGGCAAAACTTTCTTTTGTCGCCAAAATTAGCCTATTTTGGCTACATTCCTATAAGAGAAAATATCTGTTCAAACTCCATAAAACAATTGTGGTTTCTAGTGGCTTTAAGAAGCAAGAGCTACATTAAGGACCAAGCTTATATTGTAGTCCGATTTCTGATCAGGGAATGAGGTGCCATTAGATTGCATTTACTAATGTTTAAAACTTAAACAGCACCTTTCACCTTTAAATTGCTTTACAAACATCTTCAATAGCACACTGTATCAACTGTAAAGCCAGGGGAGCTCTCTAGCTGACCTGTTTTAAGGTTTCAGAACAATACAGACTCAGCCAAGCAGGAATTTAGGTCTACAAATATTTGAAAATGTTAACTCTGGAGATGGAGCAATACACAGATATATAACTAGAAATAATGGGATTACATTAAGAAAAAGAAAATGTCCTTTCATTATCAGACTCAACTCCCCTGTACTGAGATGTAGCTGACTGTAGAATAGATTCTCAAGGGATGTGATAGAAGATCCATTGTTTGGGACAATTAAAGACAAGTTCGGATATACGGTTTCTGGAACTTAAGGTTTCTGATAGGACACTTGTATTGTAAAATCTTTGTGTGAACAAAGAAGGAAAGGTTAGAGGGGATGAAACCATGTGCCAATTAGAATAGACATAAAATAGTTCTGGGTTTGGGTGGGTACTGAAATCTCCCAAAAGCCAGTCATTTTCAACCTCCTTTTCTATTCTGAGAGGGTGTACATGCTTCCTCCCAGATACCATATCAATAAGCAGTCACAAAAAAGGTGGGGGGAGGAAGTATAGTAACACCTGAATGGGCTGACATCTTTAGACCGTAGACCTCTGGAGTGAAATCCTGACCCAACAGACATTAACGGCAGTTCTGCTAGACTTCAATGTGCCACAATTTCACCCCGGTCAGCAGTGATGCATCCTCATGCCATCCTGTCCCACAGAAGGTACAGCAGGAAAAAGAGAGGGATTGTAATTTATTTTGTGGTTGAAGGTACATGTTTTGAAAATATCTCTATACTAAATAAAGGAGAAAGTTGAATCTTTGTTAGTATTGGGCTCATGTTATAGGTGCTGAAAAGATCGAAAGATTAAGAATACAAAAAAAAAAAACTTAACCCATCCAAAACATACATTTTCTTTAATGAAAATAATTCTTGTGGATGAAAAAGACTGGCGATACTGCAAATCCAGGTGAGAGCTCAAACCATTCTCTTCTAAGCTTTCCAAATAATGTTGATCCATCCTCAGCCATGGGTATAACCTATGATGATTTGAGATTTTTTGCACAGCTTATTAGTTTTGTGTGATTTTTAACTCTCTCTATAGCTTTAACAAGCTGCAAACTACATTTTGAATATAGCAGCTTCTCTGTGCACTTTTGCCTCCACGTTGGCCTACAATTCGAAAGGTAGGTGGCAAAGGGCTAACAAAATAGGGCCACTGACTCAAGTATTTGACCACTCAAATGTAATTGCTCTACCAGAAGACAGGCTCTCAACCTGGAGAACTAGTTTGTCAAGGGGAGATCCTCTTAGCAACAGGATCAACAGTTGGCACTGGCCAGGAGGTCACATGACAGAGGGGCTAGAAGGTTATAAAAAGACAGGAGCTGATCCCGTAACTCTTCAATCATTTTTCACCAGCTCAGGCTGAAAAGATTTGCATGTAGGAGCCTAATAAGGTATGAAGAACCCTGCCTTGCTGAACACAGATGGACCCCAAAGACTCCCAAGGGAAGGATGAGCTAGTGAGCAGCATCTCATTTAGGATGTTAGCTGTTTTCTAAATGATATGTTCTCTTGTGCATTAATTGTTAACCAGAGTGCAATGGTGTTAGAATATTGAGCAAAGTGTCTGTTACATGCCACACCTACCATTTGGCCTGTTGAAGAAGGAAACTGGAAGACTCAACGATTTGGGCGGAGTTCTGGGAAAGGGTATATTTGAGTTACTAGGATATCGTATGGGTCAGTGCTGGTCTTTGGGGCCTGAGGCAAGTGGGATGCAGGACTCCATTTCCATGAAGGGGTAGCAGAAACTGCACAGGAAGTGTACCAGAGAGGCTAAGGGAGGAAATAGTGCTCCAGCCGCCTCAGACCCAGGAAAGCATATAGCTGAAATAATAAGAACAACCATCCAAAAGACATGCCAGAGGCAAGGCTAGTCACGAACTAAGCTATGGGGGCAGAGAGGCTTCACTGGGGGAAGAATGCAAATGCAGAAGACTGGGTATTTTGGGGGGCATGGGAGCTGGGCAGACACAGATAAATATCAAAGAAGGATAAGGCAGCAGAAAGTTAAGGACAGCCAGAGAAGTACTTGCAGCATGACACTGGCGAGAAAAAAAGCAAAGAGAACTTTCTGGGTAGAGCGCTGGCTGGAAAAAGAGGCTTGGAATATCGAGCAAAGAAACTGCCTTCTGTTTGATTCCTATTGTGTTCAAGGAAACGGGACTATGTACATCTTTGTAAATAAACAGGATTGCACCAAAGAAACTACTAGCATCGTTTTTTCCTCCTAATGTAAATAACATTCAAGATCTTGAATATTGGTTAGCCACTAGAGTCAAAAGGCAGAATGATGCTTTCTATCCTTAATAGCAGTTTTATTGTTTTAATTTGGTAATTCACACCTGTAAGAACAGCTGTAAGAAAGCAGCACTTTTCTACTTTTGGGATTAATGTGCTGTCTCTTAAGCTTAGTCAAGACACATGCTCCATATATTATTTTTTTTTGTGTGCAGTTACATCAAGTTTGAATCTTTACTAAGCAAAAATTAGCAATGTGGCTATTTGCTTATTAAAAACTCAAATTTTGCTTGTATTCTCTATTTTGCTTCCTTCCATTAACATTTTTATTTCTCTATTGTATGCCTAAAATAAATAAAAATTAAAAAGATGAAAAAAGTTATCCACAGCATTTCTTCACAGTTACACTTTGTCAAATAAAATGCTGTAAAAGAGGTTCAAATGCAGTTGCTTCTGTCCTACCTGAAGATCTGAAGAGACAGAACTGCCTCGATCTGAGTCTTTTGGCAAAACTGGACTTGAGCTTTTCTCCTCATCTGATGACATTCTGCACAAAGACAATTCTATAAAATAGCAGAAGCTGGACTTAATTTTCTAGTTACAACAAATGATTGTGGCGCTTCCCTAAACAAGGGAGTTGGGTAGGATAGACCCTATGTAGGGACCTGGGACGTGGAGCAGTCAAAGGACTTGAGGCCCAACAGGAAGAAAGGTGCTGACGTCCCTGCTGGAAGGCAGTAGATTTTGTGGGGCACAGAAGAAAACTGATTAATTTTAGGGTATGCGGAAGAGAATGGGTGAATAAACAAATGATGATTGAGTCAAGTATGAATTTGTGAGCTAGGAGGACTGATTAGAGAGTGTATGACAGGGTGGTATGGTTATCTGGTGTGAAGGTGAGGAACAGGTATTAGCTGTGTCTGAGCAAAAGAGAACAGGAAAGTTTTGTCTAGAGTACATTCATGCAAGTTGTTTTATAGGCAGGGGAAAGGGTTGTGTATAAAAAGACCTACACAGACAACAGAAGAAACTGGCTGTCTATACAAGTGAAATAAAGTACAAAAAGAAAACTGAAATAGATATTTTCTGATAGAAGTATAATTTTTAATTTGCCAGTATTCCTTTAAATTTTATCATTAAATTGGCAGAAAGTAACCATCTTTAAGTATCTGTATATCCATTCTAGTTTTCAAAATGACAAGCAATAGGTAGTGTCTTATTCCCCTAGTTATGTGTAGTAATGTGGATGGAAGTTGTGTTTGCACGTTAAGAGTGGGGAGACTCCATTACTCAGGCTAATTGATCATCCAGTATCGCTTAAATAGTTTCAGGGTTTATTTGGGTTTGTGTGTGGGGGGGGGGGGGAACAAAAAAACAAAAAAACAACAAAAGAGGCCGTTCTTGCACTACATAAACTTTTTGCCTCTAGTATAGTTGTTTTTTACTTTCAATACTTGCAGAATTTAAGTAACTTTCCTAATTTTCTGGTGTGCGGAAGAAAACTATGTAGGCAGAAATCATGTATGCAAAGATTTCACCAGACTGAACTTTTACACAGCCAATAAACCCATAAATCCAGTCATTTGATGTAAATGTTGTCAGGGCTTTACACATTGCAGAGAGCAATGCTACAATAGTTCACTTTATAAAATGAATTTAAAAATGGGAGCACACCTTAGTTAATAATTCCAGGCCCCAATCCTGCAACTGACTCTAGATGGGCACACCCTTGCACTCACACAGAGCTCCACTAAATTCAGTGATGCGCAGGCATGCTGTCAGGGCCCAAACTCATATTTGTGGAGGATAGCACACACAGACATCAGAACAAGTTAGCTACAATAGCCTCCAAGATCAATACAGTCATGTAAAAAGATAAAGAAAAGCTTTAAGCTACTTTCCCAACTATGCTTTTGAATTCGTTTTAACTCATTTAAAATCTGTTAGAGAGACTGGACGCCCTAGGATGCTTAATCCTTTGCTGAAATTCACACTTTTGGTTTCTCAGTGCTCAGGGTGACTGTTGTAGATACTTCAAAGACAGGAGATGCAGCATGTCCTGCCTTTGAATTATCCATGACTTGGGGAAGGGAAAGTTACTCTCAGAACAGAGAAATTGACATTTTAAAAATGCTTCAAAGGCAATTTAAAGGCTGTGATTGTTTCTGGTCCAAACTCAAAGAGACAGGACTGCTGAGTCTCCAATTAATGCTAGTGCTCAATGTGCCATAAGCTATATAATAGCTGTTTATTTTTTTATATATATATATATATATATATATATATATATTATATATATAAAATACACCCACACAGAGTGAAATTTCAAGTATTTGCTAAAACACTTCATATTTCTTCACTGTGCATTTTGTTGTGCAACTAAAACAATTGCAAGATTTGTCAGTTTCAGGTTTGGGTCTTTATTTGAAAGAAAAAAATCCAGTATGTCTTAAATTTTGGAATTCTCTCAGTTTATATCCAGAAGAATAGATTTCACAACAGAAACCCACACTAAAACAAAACAGGAAGACTGGCTTACTGCATTGAGATCACTATTTTCAGAAATCAAGGTCCAATTAGGGCAGAGTGTAACTTATTTGTTTTGATTTCAGTGGGCAAAGCACTTGACTTTAAGTGAGGATCTGAGATCAGTTCAATGTTTACTTTTCTTTGGTAAGCGTAGTATGTTGCAAATAACCTGGTATTGACACAGCTCTTAGCAGGGGCATCTTTCTGTAGGTTAGAAAAGAAAATCTGTCCTCTCTCTATATAAGCCAGGGTTCACCTCATCTTCCCCCCGCCCCCCTTACCTCACCTGAGTTTGCAAACACAGGTTATATCTATACTATTAAGTTTTGTATTTGGACTTTCCAAGTAACGGTCACTCTACAGCTTCCACCATTAGTACCACCAGTAGAGTTGCTCCAATGGTGGGTGAACAACTGCTACAAAGGGCACTAGTGAGAGCAAGGTCAGACTGAACAATAATACTGCTGAGATGTGCAGATTGGGAGGAGCAATTGAGTCTTCAAAAGTCTCTGGGGAATGGGGAAGACAGGAACAAAAAACTGAGAAAACAGGTTAATGACTCCCACCGGGGAAGGGGATTATTACTGTATTGAAATATGGGGTGGAAGATCACATGTTCAGTGAGGGCCATGGATAACTCCACAAGTAGTCATGTTGAGGGCACTGCTAATAATTGCAAGTGCTACCCACAAAGCTAACTGTATAAGGTCATAGATAATAATGTGGGGGATTTGACAAAACTGAAGGAGTGATAGGAGTGTGGAATCCAGGGGGAGACTCATCTATGCACAGGTATGCAGGGGGGAGTGTTAGGATTTCAATGAAAGTCTCCAAGTCACAAATGGACATAGAAGTTCAGATAAAATTACAAATACGCTAATTGTGTTCATGTATAACCATACATGGGGCTGGGTTCAGTGGGGGTTGTGAATAATGGGCACGTGGGGAAGTTCAGCAAGGACTGTAGATGTTGGAGCAGAGGGGCCACAAGGGTTATGAGGCAGGATGGTTAGTGGGGGCTACAATTATGGGGGATGGAAGGGGATCAGTAGGAGCTATGGGTCAGTGGGGGCCAGGTTGCGGGGGGGAAGGCAGAGGGGCAGTGGCAGCTGTGGTTATGGGGCAGCGAGACACAGGGCCAGAGGCCATTCGAGGAGGCAGAGGAGCAGTTGGGGCCGTGTCTATGGGGAAGGGGCGAGGCAGAAGGGCCCGTGGCTATGGGGCGGGAGGCCCAAAGGACAGGAGAGGCCGTGGCTATAGGACGGGCTGGGAATTAGGAGCCGTGGCTGTAGGGCAGTAGCCGGGGGCGGGAATAGAACTATGGAGACTCTCCACTGTATGATGTGCACCCGCCCCTTCTCCCTCAGGAAGGCTGGCAGGGACTCAGTCTCCCCTGCAGGACCCCCGCGAGCTCCCCATACCTGCGCAGCCCCCCGCCTATGGGCTCAGCCTCCCCCGGTGCGGCCCCGGCAGACTCGGGAGCTTGACAGTTTCAAACTGCCGTCGGTAAAAGCCAAAATCTCTGAGATTGGTTCTGAGTACTTTTGTAAAGCATCCTATCATTGGATAGCCGTTTCGTAGCGCAGCCAATCACTATGTGCGCAATTAACGCGGGGCGGGGCTCACAGGTAACTGCCTCCCCCATCGGCGAGCTGCCGCTGCTAGGGCGCCTCCCGTCTGGGAGTGGAGCGCTCTGCCAGTCTCTGATCGGCATCGCGTGCCCCGTGGGTAGGACTGCTTCCGCCCGCTGATTGGCCAGCGATGCTGCCCGGGCCGGGAAGGCGGGTAGTGAACGGGCAGTTAGCGTGAGGGTGTCACGTGAGCAGGGCCGGATTTCTGTTGCCGTCAGTGGGTTCAGGCACGTATTGTGCGTGGCTGACGCTAGGGCCGCCCGGCCTAACGGCCCCGGCTGCCTGGGACGCTCCTGTCAGTTGCGGAAATCCATGATAAACCCACCAGTCCGGTCAGGGGGCTGCCCGCACTGGTGCTCTGGCCTGATCCAGCAAAACACATACAGGTCACCCCAGTGTCCCTTGGTTGTTTTAAACCCTCAGAAACGACAGCTGGGGTAGAGAGACTGGTGCCCCTCTGGTTCTTACTATCGGGGGTAGCCGTGTTAGTCTGTTTCTATAAAAACAACAAGGAGTCTGGTGGCACCTTAAAGACTAGCAGATTTATTTGGGCATAAGCTTTCGTGGGTAAAAACCTCACTTCTTCGGATGCATAGAGTGAAAGTTACAGATGCAGGCATTATATACTGACACATGGAGAGCAGGGAGTTACTTCGCAAGTGGAGAACCAGTGTTGACAGGGCCAATTCAATCAGGGTGGATGTAGTCCACTCCCAATAATAGATGAGGAGGTGTCAATTCCAGGAGAGGAAAAGCTGCTTCTGTAATGAGCCAGCCACTCCCAGTCCCTATTCAAGCCCAGATTAATGGTGTTGAATTTGCAAATGAATTTTAGTTCAGCTGTTTCTCTTTGAAGTCTGTTTCTGAAGTTTTTTTGTTCAATGATAGTGACTTTCAAATCTGTAATAGAATGACCAGGGAGATTGAAGTGTTCACTTACTGGTTTTTGTATGTTACCATTGTCACTGTAGCTCAGTATATTGGGCAAAAGCTACATCTTTGGCATTTGGAGCAAAAACACTCCATTGCATGTAACCATTGAGTGGCCAATAGCAGTAAGTCCTGGGGCTATAATTAATAGAAAGTCAAACTTAGACTTTAAGGCTGTACTTGCATATAATAGGGAATATAGAGAGTCCCTTTGCCCATTAGTCTCTTTGTTTGTCCTGATACCATTTAAATCATGCTTTTTGTAGAACAGGTGGTGGGGTGTAAAACCGCTCCACACTAAATTATAGCCTCCAGTTATGCTGGTGACAGCTACACCATCTGGTGTACAACAGACACATGTCCAACAGTCTAGCCCTGATAACTTATGAAATAGACATGACATTTAGCCTGACACTAGCCTGATGACTGAAGAAACATAGCATCTAAATGTATAAACGTAGAGCAAATATACACAAAAATATAATATACTGTATTTTATTTTAGATTTTTATAAATATATTTTAAAACCTCTCTGTTACTTCTAGATGCTTTTAACACCCACTAAAATACACTTAATCAAAATAAAAGCAGCCAAACCACCACAAAACTTCATCCCCAGCAATAGTCAGTCCCCATCCCAGGGGTGAAAGTAACTTAAAGGATTTACCAGTACTCCGGAGTCCTTAGGAGGGGTGGGGCCTCTACTGGAAGAGGCGGGGCCTTTAAATACCCGGGCACTTTAAATCAGGATTTAAAGGACCTGAGGCTGGGGCTGTGGTAGCAGCAGCTGGAAGCCCCGGGCCCTTTAAATCACCCCCGGAGCTACCAGCTGCAGAGGCGGCTAGGAGCCCCGGGGATGATTTAAAGGGCCCGGGGTTCCAGCTGCTACTACCACAGCGGAGCCCCGGGCACTTTAAATCACCATCAGAGGGGGCCCCGGCCTCTGGTGGAGCTTTAAAGGGCCTGGGGCTCCACTGCAGTAGCGGCAGCCAGGAGCCCCTGGCCCTTTAAATCACCACCAGAGCCCTGCTGCCGCTACCCCAGGGCTCCAGCAGCAGGGCTTGGATGGCGATTTAAAGGGCCCCAGAGGGTAGCAGCAGTGGGAGCCCTGAGCCCTTTAAATCGCCACCCGAGCCACGCTGCTGGAGCCCCGGGGTAGCAGCAGCAGCCAGGATCTCAGGCGGTGATTTAAAGGGCCCGGGGCTCCAGTAGCTGCTACCACCCTGGGCCCTTTAAATTGTCCTCGGAGCCCTGCTGCTGGAGCCCTGGGGTAGCGGCGATGGTGCTCCGGTGGCAAGTTAAAGGGCCCGGGGCTGTAGTGGTGGCCAAGTCCCTGGCCCTTTAAATCGCCGCCGGAGCCCCGCCACCACTACCCCAGGGCTCCGGCAGGCTCTGGGGCTGATTTTAAAGGGCCCGGGGCGGTAGCAGCGATTTTAAAGGCCCCTTTAAATCAGCCCCGGACCCTTTAAATCAGCCCCAGAGCTCTGCTGCCGGAGTCCTGGGGAGGCGGCGGCGGGTCTCTGGCGGCTGTTTTGAGGGCCAGGGCTGTAGTGGCTGCCGCAGCCCTGGATCCTTTAAATAGCCGCTGGAGCTCTGCCACTGCTACCCCGGGGCTCCGGGGACTATTTAAAGGGCCCGGGGCGGTAGCTGCGGCAGGCGCCCCGGGCCCTTTATATCGCCGCCTGAGCCCCGCCACTTCCCCAGGGCTCCGGCAGCAGGGCTCTGGCGACAATTTAAAGGCCCAGGGCTCCAGCCACTGCTGAGAGCCCCAGGCCCTTTAAATTGCTGCCAGGGGAAGCCGATCCGCGCCGCTACGGCGCACAGGCTCTTGCCGGTACGCCATACTGGGACGTACCGGGTTACTTTCACCTCTGCCTCATCCTCAAAATAAAGTCATCCAACCACCCCTTCTCCCTGTCCCCTGACTGCCTCCGGAACCCCTGCCCCTGACTGCCCCCCCCATTCAACCCCTCCTCTCATTCCTGATGGGCCCCCTGGGACCCCTGCCCCCATTCAACCCCCCTGTTCCCCACTCTCTGACCGCCCCAACCCCTATCCACACCCCCGCCCCTTGCCCACCTCCCCAAACTCCCCTGCCCTCTATCCAACCCCCCCTGCTCCCTGCCCCCTTACCACGCTGCCTGGAGCACCGGTGGCTGGCAGCGCTACAGCCGCACCTCTTGGCTGGAGCCAGCCATGCCACCGCACAGCACAGAGCATCGGGTCAGGCCAGGCTCTGCAGCTGCGCTGCCCCAGAAGCTCACAGCCCCGCCACCCAGAGCATTGCGCCGGCAGCGGAGCGAGCTGAGGCTGTGGGGGAGGGAGGGGACAGTGGGGGAGTGGCCGGGGGCTAGCCTCCCCTGCCGGGAGCTCAGGAGCCGGGCAGGAGGGTCCTGCGGGCTGTATGTGGCCCGTGGGCCGTAGTTTGTCCACCTCTTATCTATTGGGTGCTCAATTGTTATCTTACTGTTTTCTACACATTCTTATTGTCCTGCAAACTGTTTTAGGAATCAGAGCTTGATTAAACTCTTGAGAATCTCACACAGGTATTTCCATTTTAGATTACATAAGGTTGAGAAAATTCTATATATTTTAGTATTGTATTTAATGACAGTTTTATACAATAGTTAATTTTGTTGCAAATACTAGTTATATTCCTGTTCTTATGTCACAATGAGCTATTTCTCAATCATTTCCCTCTCAGATACATTATTTAGCCTAATATGAAACAACTTGATGATTGTAAGGATGCAAGGAACTAGAATGCAGGTCTGCAGAGCCTGGGACAGCTGCCATTCCCACAGTGCCACCAGGAGGCTATGCAGAGCCACACCAAGGGCACACTGTGGAGAATAGGCTTTGCAGGAAGTACTGCCCCAGGGAGCCAGAGTGACAGTATCCTGCAGCCCTCTGATTGGTCAGCCACCCTGTTTAACTCTGTGGGGTTGCCATGGCTCCACGCGCTGCCCCCGCCCCGAGCAGCGGCTCCGCACTCCCATTGGCCGGAACCAATGGGAGCTGCAGGCACAGTGCCTGCAGGAGAGAGAAGCGCGCAGAGCCGCCTGCTGCGCCTCCACCTAGGAGCCGGACCTGTCCTGCTGGCCGCTGCTGGGGCACAGCGCAGAGTCAGGACAGGCAGCAAGCCTGCCTTAACCCCCCCCCCCCGCTGTGCTGCTGACCGGGAGCCGACCGAGGTAAGCCTGATCCCCAACCCCCCTACCCCAGCCCCGAGCCCCCCCCTGCACCCCAAGCCCCTTATGCCCGGCCCCACCCCAAAGCCTGTACTCTATCATGTGCAGTCTGCCAGAATTTTCATGAAACTGGATCTCTGGGGCACTTACAGCGTAGTGTGCATCAGGGCAGGAGATGAATGGAAGACAGTCTTTCAAACCTGCTATCGGCACTTTGAAAATGTTGTAATGCCAGTCAGGCTGACCAATGCTCCTGCAGTCTTTCAACGTTTTGTGAACAATGTATTTAGAGACATCCTGGACAGTATGTAGTCATCTATATCAATAACATACCTGTGTTTTTCAGATAATCCTCAGCAGAATTGTTACCATGTTCATTCTATCTTGGAAAGACTATGGAAGCATGGCCTGTTTGTGAAATTGGAAAAATGTAATTGGAAAAATGTACCTTTGACCAGTACACCACAGAATTCTTGGATTACATCCTTTCCCCAGAGGGCATCAAAATAGATCCCCAAGCAGCACCTGCGGTGGAACTCCAGATGACGGTGGCTAGCCAGAAGAAGTCACTCTCAAGCCTGAGACCCCATCTCCCTGAAAAGAGGATTTTTACTGACTGTTCCTTCCAGGCTTCTCAGTGTAAATAGCCCCCATGACCAATCTCCTCCACAACGACGTCAAATTTGTTTGGACATGTGAAGCTGTCAAACAGCTCAAGACTGCTTTCACCACTGCTCCTATTCTAACACACTTGGAGCTGGCCCAGGCATTCATAATGGAAGCTGATGCCTCCGATGTAGCCATCGGGGGCCATTTTCTCTGAGGCATGGTCCACAGCACATGTTGCATCCCTGCACCTACTACTCCCAAAAACTCACCCCTGCTGAACAAAATTATTAGAGATATTAGATAAGGAACTACTTGAATTAAACCAGTCTTTGAAGAGTGGCACCATCACCTCCAGTGCAAATCTTTTCTGATTATAAGAAACTTGAATATCTGCAGAAGGCTCGAGCTTTGAATCAAAGACAGCTCAGGTGGGCATTATTCTTCTCTATGTTCGATTTTGTTATCACTTATCACCCAGGAATCAGGATTGGGAAAGCTAGCACTCTATCCTGAAAAGGGGACTACCATCAAGAGGGAGAGGAGCTTAACCAAGAACCACTCTGTCTCCTGAAACTCAGCTTCCTTAGTGCCACAGTTCTCCAAGACCTGCTTGATCTAATCCGATCCGCTTTGCAGGGCAACCCTTTAGCCTAGGAGGTGATGGAACAGCCTGAACAAACGAGAGCCAGAACCAAAATGCAATGGTCTACGCAGGATGCGATCACCTACCTCTATGGGTGCATATATGTTCCACTCCCAACTAGAAGAGCTCCATCTCTGCCATGACACTCCCCTGGCAGACCACTTTGGCCTCCTTAAGACTTTCAACATGCGTCCCATTTCTTCTGGTGGTCCTGTATATAAGCTGAAGTCCAGGATTATGTTAACTCTTGTGATCTGTGTGTGCGCACCAAGACAATTGTGCTAACCCCCTTGGCACCTTAGTACCCCTGGAGGCCCCCCTAGACCCTGGGCCTTGATCACCCTGGACTTCATAGTGGAACTCCCCAGCTCTGATGGCCACACAGTCATCTTGACTGTTTTAGACCAACTGACCAAAATCCCCTGTACACTTACACTTAATCCCCTGTAACAGCCTGCCCTCTGCCGAAACAACGGCTCGACTCCTAGTGGTTCAGATGATCTGTCTTCATGGGCTTTCACACTGTATCACCTTGGACCAAGGCCTGCAGTTTGTCTCACGCTTTTGGCGTGAAGTGCTCTGGGTAATGGATGTTCACGCTTTTACCTTCACCATGTACCACCTGCAAACAGGTGGACAGACAGGAAGGGTGAACCAAGTATTGGAGCAATACCTATTGTACTTTGTCAGCTACCATCAAGATAACAAGTTCTCATACAATTACACTGCCCACGCTTCCACAGGACAGAGTCCCTTCTTTGCAAATTATGGGCTCCACTCTCACTTCTACCTGGCCTTGCCAGCAGCCTCCCCAAACCCAGCAGTTGCCGACTGAATCCAACAAATTCATCTTATCCAGGAGGACCTTAAGGACCACCTCAAAAACATGAAAAGGGTTCTATAAGTGGTATGCAGACCATCGACACCAGGTGGGTCAAAAGTCTGGCTTGCAACAAAACACCTCCGTACAAACAGGCCATCCTGCAAGCTAGACCACCAGTTCCTCAGATCCTTCTGGATTTGTTCTTCCTGAAGCCAACACAGAGGACCTTTTTCCAGATAGGTCTCAACAGCTGCCCCTGGTGCCAATCCATGTCCCAGGGTATGAGGCATATAAATTGGCATCCTTTCCTCTCTGAGAGAGGGTGGGAATTGCAGCCTATGATGTAGATGGTTTTCAGTGTCTCAATTGCAATGTCCCCTTTGCGACCAATCTGGCTGGCCACTAGATTAATCCAGACTCTGGACTGGTAACTATAAACATCAACTGGCAGGACACTGTGTGTGTGTGTGTGTGTAATTAAAAAGCATATGCTGACTGTTGTATTCTCAATAAATGCAGCGTGCTGCCTTCTCCCCTATAAAGATCCCGTGTGCTTCTTCTAAGTATAACATTTTTGGTACTACTGCTTGTAATGCCTTGAAAGAATCATCTGAGGGAAAGGATCAGAAGGAGAGCCTGTCAACTGGAAGGCAATGGGATGCATTGCGCTAGGGATAAGGGTTCTATGACCAAGAGGAGAAGAGCGGTGGTGGTTGGGGCCTCTCTTCTAAGGGGCAGTCATCCATCTGCTGTCCGGACTGGGAATCCCAAGAAATGTGCTGCTTGTTTGGAGCTAAAATTCAGGATGTGACAAAGAGTCTGCTGAGACTCATCAAACCCTTGGACCGCTACCCCTTCCTACTTATCCACATGGGCACCAACAATTCTGCCAAAAATGACCTTGAGTGAATCACTGCAGACTACATGGCTCTAGGAAGAAGGGTAAAAGAGTTTGGGGTGCAAATGATGTTGTAGTCAAACCTCCCTGTTGAAGGAAAAGGCCTGGGCATTGAATTGTGGAAGTAAATGGCTACACAGATGGTGTCGGTTAGAGGGCTTTGGCTTCTCCACCAACAAGCTGATGTTCCGGGAAAGAGGATTACTGTATTGGGATGGGCTCCATCTATCAAATCCTGGGAAGAGCATCTTTGGACTAATCTGGCTAATCTGTTAAAGAAAGGTTTAAACTAGATCTTATTGGGGATGGTGACAAAAATTCAGCAAATGTGCATCTAGGCTCAAGTCATGAAGACAAGGGGAAGGGGCTAAATTCTGGAGAAGGGACTGGAAACCACAATGGCATTAAAGAGGCAAGAAGAAAAGTAACAGGGCAGGCTGCAAAATGTATTCAATGCCCGTATACCAATGCAATGAGTATGGGGAACAAGCAGGATGAATTGGAAGTCATGGCCAATTATGTAATTTTTTCATATACATTAGGGACTTGGTGGGACAACTCCCATGATTGGAGTACCAGCAATGAGGGATATAGCTTGTTCTGGAAGGATAGGTATGGGAAAAAAGGAGGAGGTGTGGAATTGTTTGTCATGAATGTATATACTTGCTCCGAGGTCCAAGAGGAAGTGAGCGGAAGACATACTGAGAGTTTCTGGGAGAGGATAAAAAGGGAAAAGAATAGTAGTGATGCTATGGTGGGGAGTCTATTACAGATCACCAAATCAAGAAGAGGAAGTGGATGAGGCATTCTACAAGCAGGTAACAAGATTAGCTAACACACGTGAGCTAGTATTAATGGGGGATTTTAATTTCCCTGATATCTGTTGGAAGACTGTTACAGCACAACATAATATGTCCTGCAAATTCTTAGTGGGTGTCGGGGACAACTTTCTGATTTAGAAAATTGAGGAAATGACTAGGGGGGTCATCCCTTTTGGATCTGGTGTTGACCAACAGGGATGAATTGGTTGCGAATGTGAAGGTGGTCGGGAACTTGGGAGGAAGTGATCATGATCTGATAGAATTCAAGATCCAAAAGAAAGGAGGACACAAGAACAGCAAAACAAGGACACTTCACTTCAGAAAGGTAGATTTCAACCAACTCAGAGAAATAGTAGGGAAGGGCCCATGGAAAGACAAATTAGGAAGAAAAGGAGTCAAAGGCAGCTGGCAGTTCCTAAAAAATGAAATACTATAGGCTCAACATCAAGCTATTTCAATGCAAAAGAAAGATAAGAGGAGCCACAGGAGGCAAATGTGGCTGTACAAGAAGCTTTTTAGCTATCTAAAAGCCAAAAGGGATACATATAGGAAATGGAAGGAGGGGCATGTCACTGAGGAAGTATACATAGGAATAGCACGAGCATATAGGGACAAAAACAGGAAAGCCAAAGCAAAGAATGAGTTACATCTGGCAAAACAACAAGAAGAGGTTCTACAAATATGTCAGACAAAAAAAAAAGCTCAGGGACGGTGCTCTGCACAATGGAGAAGATGAGCTGGTAATGGAAGATGATAGGAAGGCAGAGCTGTTCAAAGCCTATCAGTCTTCTCATAAAAAATAACATGTGACTGGACAACTAGTGAAGTACCATACACAATAAAGGGGATGGGATGCAGATCAAGATAAGTAAAGAACACGTTGGAGATCTTCTGACTAAATTCAATGAATTCAAGTCAGCAGGGCCCAATGCTATTCCCCCCGGGGTGCTAAAGGAATTAGCTGAAGAAATCTCAGAGCCACTGGCAATTATATTTGCAAACTCATGGATGACATGAGGTCCCAGAAGACTGGAGAGCGGCTAATGTAGTGCCCATCTTTGAAAAGGGGAAAAAGGAGCCAAGGAACTAAAGACTAGTCAGCCTGACCTCGATACCTGGGAAGCTACTGGAGCAATATATAAAACATTGCTTGCAAATATCTGGAGGATGAAGGGGTAATCACTAGCAACTAGCATGGATTTACTAAGAACAAATCATGCCAAACAAGCTTGAGTTCCTTCTTTGATAGGGTAACTGGTTTGGTGGATGGGGGAATGCAGTGGACCTAATATACCTGGACTTCAGCAAGGCTTTTGACACAGTTAAACTGGAGAAATGTGGACTTGGCAGGACTACCATTAAATGGATACGTAATTGGTTAAACAACCACAAACAAAAAGTAGCTATTAATGGAATGATGTCAGATTGGAGGGAGGTCTCATGTGGGGTTTCACAGGGATCTGCTTTGGGTTCAGTGTTATTTAACACCTTTATTAATGGCCAGGATATAGGAATAGAAAGCATACTGATCAAATTTGCAGATGATACAAAGCTGAGTGGGGGGAGACAGGTTGCTATCACTTTTTAGTCTAAAGCTAAAATTCAAAAGGATCTTGATAAATTGGAGAACTAGGCTACAGACAACCATGAAATTAAACAAAGACAAATATAAGATGATATACTTAGGGAAGAAAAAATAAATGCACAAATACAGAATGAGAGATAACTGGCTTGGCAGCAGTACAGCTAAGAAGGATCTGGGGAGTTGTGGTGGATCACAACCTCAACATGAGTCAACAACGCACTGCTTTTGCAGAAAACAAACAAAAACAAATGAAATTTTAGGTTGCATTAACAGCATAGTGTGCAAGTCACAGGAGATGATAGTACCACTCTACTCAGTTCTAGTTAGGCCTCAGCTGGAGTACTGTGTCTAATTATTTTGGTCACCAATGTACAGAAAGGATGTAGTGAAACTGGAAAGGATACAGAGGCAAGTGACAAAGATGATCAACGGAATGGAATGCAAGCTATATGAGCAAAGAAAGGCTGAAGGAACTGGGTGTGTTTAGTTTGGAAAAGAGAGTAAAGGAGACATGATAGTGGTCTTCAATTACTGTGTAGCAGGGTGCAGTAAGGCCCCCCTTGGTCCTGTCTCTACTGCATTCCAAAAACCACTCAGAGACCTTCTGGCTCAGCAATCACCAGTGCAGTTTATTTACAGCATGCAATCCCACCACCTTCTCACCACATACAGCTTGGGGGCTTCAACCCTAGGGATTTCTCAGTCTCTGCAGCCAGTAAAGAAGAGCTATCACTCTCTGACTGCATATAGCCCCAGACTAATCAGGCTGTTTCCCCTTTGTCAATCAGGCGCAGGTTTTTCCAGGCAGCTCCAATTTACCTCCCTTAATTGGAGCTGGTGTGACATAGGGCTGGTTCAGGTGTTCCTGCCCAGCACATACTGCCATAAAATAGATGGAGAAAAGTTGTTCTCTTTTGCCAAAGAGGGCAGGACAAGGGGCAATAGGTTGAAACTACAGCATAGCAGATTTGGATCAAATCTCAGGAAAAACTTCCTAACTGTAAGAATAGTAGGACAATGGAACAAACTACCTAGGGATGTTGTGGAAACTCCTTCACTGAAGGTTTTCAAAAGGAGGCTGGATAGCCATCTCTCTTGGATGGTTTAGATCAGTGGTCTCTAACCTTTTTACATCCAAGATTACTTTTTGAAACTAAGGGGAACCCAGGATCTACCTTGCCCCTTCCCCAAGGCCCCTTCCCCCCTTCCCAAAGCCCCACTCTGCTCACTCCATCCCCCCTATTCTCTGTCGCTCGCTCTATCCCATCCTCACTTTCACCGGGTTAGGGCAGGGGGTTGAGGTTCGGAAGGGGGTGTGGGCTCTGGGCTGGGGCCAAAGGGTTTGGAGGGTGGGATGGGATGGGGGGGGGCTCTGGGCTGAACCTAGGGCAGGGGGTTGGGGTGCAGGAGGGGGTGAGGGGTGCAAACTCGAGGAGGGAGTTTGGGTGCAGGAGGGGGGTCTGGTTTGGGCTGGGGCAGAGTGTTGGGGTAGAGGAGGGGATATAGAGTGCTGGCTCCAGGAGGGGACTTGGGCCTGGGGTGCAGGAAGGGGTTTGGGGTGCTGGCTCTGGGAAGGGGCTCAGGGTGGGACTTGGGGTGCAGGAGGGGATTCGGGGTGTAGGAGGGAGTATGGGGTGCTGGCTCCGGGAGGGGCCTCAGGGATGAGGGTTGGGGTGCAGCCTCCCACTGGGCAGCACTTACCTCTGGCGGCTCCTGGTCAGTGGCAGGCACAGCGAGGCTAAGGCAGGCTCCCTGCCTACCCCAGCCCCACATCGCTCCCAGGAGCCAATGCGCCCCTTGGGGGAGGTCAGGGGGTAAGTGGGTCCACGCGCTGCCCCCTCTGCAAGCACCGCCTCCGCAGCTCTCCTGGCCAATGGGAGCAGGAGCAGCACGCGGAGGAAGACCCCTGCCCCTGGGGCCATGGGGCTGCGCTGGCCGCTTCCAGGAGTAGTGTGGGGCTGGGGTAGGCAGGGAGTCTGCCCTAGCTGCAGCCACACTCCGCCGCTGTAGATTACGATCAACTGGGAGATCCTCTAGGATGGACCAGTCGATCGCAATTGACTGGTTGGTGACCACTGGTTTAGATTCAACTAGATCACCCTTGTGGTCCCAACCTTACAGTTCTGTGATTCAACTCTTTTTCTTATTGAAACTGGCTCTAGTGATTCCTCTGAACCTCTGCTCACTGGCTACTGTTCCTCACTTGTGGACTTCAGTCCAGCTGTGATCTCTAGGCCAGACCACTTATGCCCTGGTCCCTTATAATGGCTTCATTTCTACCTCATCATGCCACTAATATGGGGTAAAATATACTTCTAGTTCTACCCAATTGGCAAATTTCTGTGAAAGAAATGTTGCAATGCCATGTGGGCATTTAAAAGACTGCTTCAGCACGCATTCCACTTGAGCGGAATGCATCAATTAAAGGATTGATTAGTGTTTCCACATAAGAGGTACATGTACATTGTGAAACTCTAAAAAGAAAATATCTTTCAAATGTTTTCTGATATTCCTAAAAAGTAACCAAGATGTGAAATTATGTTATATAGGGGGGAATACAGCCTGTACTGCATGGGAACAGTTGAGGGCAAAGGAAATAAAAGGCTTTTCACCATCCACTCTCTCAACAGTGCCTTCACTGCAGGGTAGGATACCTGTTTAGTATTTGAATGTTAAGAGGGGGTCAAGCTATCTTGCCTCAGGCCAGAATACCTATGGGGCACACATTTCTGACTAGAAACATGGTCAAGCTCCCAAACAGCTATTGTATATGCTGTGTTGTGCAGCACAAGCTAGTTTAGTGATGGTCACATAAACACCACCCTATACTGGAAACCTACTGACCGCTATACGTACCTACATGCCTCCAGCTTCCATCCAAGACACATCACACGATCCATTGTCTACAGCCAAGCCCTAAGATACAACCGAATTTGCTCCAACCCCTCAGACAGAGACAAACACCTACAAGATCTTTATCCAGCATTCGTAAAACTACAATGCCCACCTGGGGAAGTGAGGAAACAGATTGACAGAGCAAGACGGGTACCCAGAAATCACTTACTACAGGACAGGCCCAACAAGGACAATAACAGAACACCACTGGCCATCACATACAGCCCCCAGCTAAAACCTCTCCAGCGCATTATCCACGAACTACAACCTATCCTGGAAAATGATCCCTCACTCTCACGGACCTTGGGAGGCAGGCCAGTCCTCGCTTACAGACAACCCCCCAACCTGAAGCAAATACTCACCAGCAACTACACACCACACCACAGAAACACCAACCCAGGAACCAATCCCTGTAGCAAACCTCGTTGCTTACTCTGTCCCCATATCTACTCTGGCGACACCATCAGAGGACCCAACCACATCAGCCACACCATCAAGGGCTCATTCACCTGCACATCCACTAATGTTATATATGCCATCATGTGCCAGCAATGCCCCTCTGCCATGTACATTGGCCAAACCGGACAGTCTCTCCGCAAAAGAATAAATGGACACAAATCGGACATCAGGAATGGTAACATACATAAACCAGTAAGTGAACACTTCAGTCTCCCTGGTCATTCTATTACAGATTTAAAAGTCACTATCATTGAACAAAAAAACTTCAGAAACAGACTTCAAAGAGAAACAGCAGAACTAAAATTCATTTGCAAATTCAACACCATTAATCTGGGCTTGAATAGGGACTGGGAGTGGCTGGCTCATTACAGAAGCAGCTTTTCCTCTCCTGGAATTGACACCTCCTCATCTATTATTGGGAGTGGACTACATCCACCCTGATTGAATTGGCCCTGTCAACACTGGTTCTCCACTTGCGAAGTAACTCCCTGCTCTCCATGTGTCAGTATATAATGCCTGCATCTGTAACTTTCACTCTATGCATCCGAAGAAGTGAGGTTTTTACCCACAAAAGCTTATGCCCAAATAAATCTGTTAGTCTTTAAGGTGCCACCAGACTCCTTGTTGTTTTTGTAAGCTAGTTTAGAGTGCACATTGCTCCTTCGTTAATAAAGCAACAGTGTATGCCCCCACAGAACAGTTCGTAAACATATGGTCCATAATAAATAAATAATAATAATACATTGTAATATGATTCTCACCAGTCAGAGCAATATTTGGCCTTTAAGAAAATATGAGTGTGTCAGTTTTTCAACCTGATACTGCCTTTGGTTGAGGAGATGCAAGCATTTGAAAATTGTGGGGGGTTCGCAATGATTACTCAAACCAATCTTTATTGTGCAAACGTTTACCAGCCCTTTGTAATTAGGTGGATAAAAGGCAAAGGAGATCAAAGGGTATGAAGCTGATTACTACAATGAAAAGGATAATTGTAGATGCCTAGAGAGTGGGGAAATGACAATAATTATTCTCCTCCCACACTTTGGGTTTTGTCGACTGATGAAATCTACTGAAACTTTTTGATTCCTACTGTGCATCAAAAATACTAATCATCTTCACTGTTAGCTTCTATTGCAATGCAGTATGTACAGATATTTTCACTGAGGGAAGATAATTATTCTAGGCCTTTCCAGCTACTTATACTCATTTGCTTTTCTAGTCAAACAAGAGTCACAGTAGTCGTTTGAAGCCAGAAAAAGTATCATTTGTACAGACTGAACCATGTAGGAAAAGTTAACAAGTCTAAATACTATAGCTCTTATTTTTTTCTCTGTGTTTTTGTTTGTGTTTTTTGCACAGATTTAGTCATTTTAATATCACCTACAAAAAAAAACCACCGTTGTTCTTCAAAACACTTATTGAAGGATTCAAAAGATAAAGTGAATTTAGTCTCATCTGCATGAAATTTTCATGCTTGTCAAGCTTGGCCTGAACTATGTTACACACACTAGTTCTTATAATACTCAATAAGTTTCCCTTGAATTTGGGAACTAATAAGTGAGTCCTCCGTGGTGCAAGAGAGGCTGCTCTGTAATTTATGAATACTGTATTTGACCTGGTTATTGGAATGTTTACTGTATGACAGTACTGGGCTAAATACTGGGATGTTTACAGATGAATGTTTTGGTTTAATAGCAGGCTGTTGGAAAAATAATCAGGAAGCAGAACAATGGCTTGAGATAGCTGACTACTAACTCAGACAATACAATAGCCATTGGCTTTGGTGTTTTACCTTTGACCCCCGATGAGCTCACTAGATTAGACTGTCAAGGTGAGGTCCAAGGAGAACAAGAGAAGAAAGATCTCAACTAGATTTAAAGTGACATACTTCTTCAAGCAGAGAGAGAGACAGTGATATAGACTGACACCCTGACCCCAGAGGTTAGGGGTGACTGGGAAAGTAAGGGCCCATTAGGGATGCTACTAAAGGATGGCAGGACTCTAGGTAAGAGATGTGTGTAGACCTTTCGCTGATTTAAAATTCTTTTTCTCGTGTGTTATGCTTTATTCCTACTGTTAAGATAAAACAATACTTGGGTTTAAGACAGCTGTCTGGTCACTTGGTTCATCACTAGTCATATTCCCACAGAGGAGAATTGCAGGTTCCGAACCCAGTCAGACTTGTTAGGTAAGCATGGTAGATACACAGGGTACTATAGACCAGGGCTTGGACTAAAAGGGGAAGAATCACATGATTCCACCCCAGAAGAGGTAAGGGGACAAGGCCTGTGGGGGTGAACTCAGAGACCAGAGTGGAAAGAGAGGTGCATTTAACCCTGTAACTGTGATACCCTCCTGTAGTGAATTAACACACATTGATTGCTATGGTCATAAACAGAGTCTCTGTATCCTAGGGAAAAAGTGCTTCATAACTCAGGAGTCATGACTTTAAAATTGTATTATGAAGAGCTCACCATAAGTATATCCCCAACAGAAAAGTTTAATTACTCATAGCTGAGCCTGCAGCCTTCTTCATGCTTCAGGAACATCAATGACCAGGGTGCTTCTAACAGTGCCCTGTCACAGCCCTCCTGTGCTTATTTCACCCGAGGTCTTCCCTTGCCTCCAGAAGAGATCTTCTTTGCTGCCTGTGCCCTACCGTCTTTACAGGGTTGGGATTCTACTGGGGGATCCCGTTCCCTTTGTAGCTAGCCTCTATGGAACACCGGTGAAGGTCTCCTGCCTTCCACCCACAAAAGGTACAATTAGAGGGTGGAGGTTTCCCCCACAGTTCCATCTCTGCCCATTGATCATACCAATCACATCCCAACCATCTTTCCTCTAGTTTACTTGGCTCCAGGCTCATATCAACGCCCATGAATTGTCCCTCTAGAGCTAGAATCTTGGGATCCCTCTCTTCCCAACTTATCTTGCCCTTAGTTGGGGACTAGTAGGGTAGGTTTGCCCACCAAGGCTTCTTTGTCAGAACCCTTCCCTCTCCAGTGTGTTCGGTATCCCGTGCCTGTCCAGAGCTTGTACCTCCTGGGAGTTGGCGAAGCCTCTGCCCTCCTTCTCTAGGTGTCCCTGATCTAGCACTCCCTGCTTCACTGCCCCCTTCTCATGCTTTCCTCCTCTTCCTCCCCAAGTCTTCCCGTGTGTTGCATCTTTGTGAGCTTCTTACCGTATGTCTAGGGTTATCACACACTAGACCTGGAGGACTCACTAGAGAGTCTACACTTGTGAGCTTTTTACATGGATCCACCAGTTGGGTTCTCTTCCTCCATAGTCTACACATTTTACATAAGGGGAATGGAGTCCAGTCAGTTCCTAGTATTACTGAGTAAGGCAATGACTTCACTGTCCCTACCTGCTGCCATCTAAACTTCCCTTCTACTTCCAAGTGGATAATTGCCACTGGATAAGTGCTCTTCTCTCCCCCCCCTCCCCGCATACAATAAATAGTTATTGTCACTCCCTCCTGTCACCACTGTAACTTAACCAGGGTGCTCTATACAAGGGAACATGCTGCTGCTCTTTGTCATTCTTCAGCCTGCTGTGACAGGAATCATCCTTATCCCAGGTTGCCCTTTTACACCTGTCCACGCATAGAATTCTGCGATCCTGCAGTCCATGAAAGTGAAGTTTCTCTTTATGTGCCCTCTGCCCTGCACTAGTAGCAAACTACTGTACAGGCAGCTGGGGCCCCTTGTTTACCCCTTGCATTGCCTTCCTGTGCTTCCCTACATGAGTTTCTTCAACCTTATTTCCCCCATCCTTGGTCACAGGGGGACAGAGCTCTTTCCATGGAAAGTCCATCTCCACATACACCTCTGTTAATTTTACTGCCTCTAACAAGTCTGGCTGGTGCCTCTGAACCCTGACCCTTGTAGTCTCAGGGAGGCCCTGTGTAAACTGTTCCAGAATAATGGAGTCCATTAGAGCCTCAATGTCCTGTCTATCCAGCCGCAACCACTGAGGGGTCCAATCTGACAATTTCTGTGCAAAGACGCTAGGACATATCCTGCCGTTTCAACTGGCTGCCCTGAATTTTTGGCAGGATTTTTCTGACAGGGTATCAATTTTTGGCCTGGTGCTCGCTCAGGGCCATACAGGCCACCTGAGCCTCACCAGCCGGATAAGGGGCTAGCTGAAGTGCTCACACACCTTTGTCCCATCCGGTGCTAGTAACCACCTGTTAAAAGGTTAGTTAAAAGGCATTGGTCATCCCCCCAGGGACATTTTGTGTTTCCCCAGGTTTACTGTTCAATTTCCAGTCCTCTCACTGGAACTCACCAGCCTCTGCAGGAGACATTGCTGCATCTGGGCCTGTTCCTTGATGAACTCCTGTAACGTTCATTGCTGCGCTGCCTGCTAACCCAGAAATGCTTGCCTCTCCACCTGCTGGGTCTTCATCTCCTTTTGTTGTTCCACTACCCAGTGCAGCATCTCGTTCATTGTGCCTGCATCTCTTGCCCTTACGCAGGTCCCCTTAGAGTCTCCTCTCAGCAGAGAAGGTTAATGCTCCTGGACAAGCCCCCATGTGTCATAGGGTGTCTCTGTCACTACCTGGTGAACTGCACTGCCTGGCCAGTTTGTGTGGACTCTCAATCATAGACAAACACCACCTTTTCACCATGTGTGTATTTATTCCTTCCTTGCAATGTAACACAGTGTACTGCAGGTTTACAGCAAGAGATGGTGTCCCTATAGCCTTTCACTCCTCAGCCCAGTTTCATCCTCTGAGCTCCCCCTTACTTCCTGTTCCTTCCACTTGTATCCTCACAAATACAATTTTAGCCCAGTGATTACCATGCAGGTGCTCGGTCCCCCCACTGCAGAAAGCATATAATTGCTCATAGCCGAGCCTGCAGCTTTCTTCATGCTGCAGCAACTTCAGTAACTAGGGTGCTACAAATAGTGCCATGTCACACAATCCCAATTCGCTGACATATTCCTACTGCAGGAAATAGTCTTCAGTGTAGTCAAAACATCATCCATCAAGAATTTTGCTAAACAACCACTTGAGTATTTCTGTGGTAAAGATTCTTTATAGTTTAAAAAACTATAAAGAACAGACAATCAATTAAATCACTTCTGATATGAGATCAAAAAGATCAACATTTCCTGAGACCTCAGTGGTAATATGCATATGTGCAACATATTTATGGTGACATTTTCTTTCAGGAGTTAAAGAATTCTACTATCACTATATAGTATTGAATGACCATAAAATGCACAATATCAACATCTTTCAGAAAAGACTGCAGTTTCTTCTGAAATCTGTTATTCAAAACCAGACCATTTTTATTTTGTAATTCTTGTTTGCAGTAGTCTTAAAGGCAGAAAAGTCTTACTTGCTGGACTCTACAAAGAACTGTTGGCAACAATTAAACTGTTAAACTTCAATTATATTAACTTTCTGTTCACCAATAAAAAACGCTTTAGAAATAACAATAGTTTCTGTCATTATTCATCTGCTTTAATTATATTCATACTACTTATATTATTGCTTTTAAGAGTTTCTTTGTGCAAAGGAATACTAGGTAGAACCTTTGAATAGAATCTTCATTATAAAGTGTAGATCTGTTTGGAAACTGATGTGTAAGAAAAGAAAAACAGAAATGATTAATTTAAAACAAACAGTCTCATCCTTCCTCTAACTGTATCCCATTTATATGAGCAATTGTGTGACACTCAATGTTTGTGGCAGGATCATAGTGTTAGTGATTGACAACTGTAGATCTGTACATTTTTCATTTTAGTTTGAGTGCTGTAATTCCCTTGCCTGCCACCCTAACTTTTCCCCTTGTCAAATCCTCTAGCTGTGGGGATTAGATCACAAGTTGGAGTACAGTCTTTTCCACCAAAACTAACTTCAGTCCACTGCATGAGTCAGCAGGCTGGTCACATTGCTGAGATATTTTTCTTTTTCTGAGAGATTTGTCTTTGCAATTATGCAGGCTTTGCTCACATAGAAGTGAAAGAGGTTTTTTTACACCACATCTACACCAGGTGGCAACACAACATGCTGCTCGGTCATGAAGCTGCATTTGAAAACAAATTCTTCCAGTACACAGGAGTTACTGTAATCTACACAGCATAGGAGGAGAGACAGTTTTAGTCTGGGTTTTATTGATGGTAGTGGCAAAAGACATTTCCTGCTGAAGTCTGCACTAGGGTCAAACAGGCAAAGAATGCTCTCTGTCTTTTCAATTTCCAGGAATAAGTAATTGGGGGCAAATCCTGGTAATGTTAGCAAACCCCAGTTACAACAATTTTGCTCTACACAGAAAATGTTGCCGAGTTCAGGGATGAAACCCCCAGACCCAACTAACCATGGTATTATTACAGATGGGTCATGGCCTCCTAATAGATGTATATGCAGGAGGAACAGTTCTTGCAACTGCTCCCATCCCTCTTGGGTTTTGGCCTAGTGGAAATACACTGTGTATGGACTGACCCACCATAACCCTTGACCTACCCGCTGTACTGTTTACAATGAGAAGCTGATGACCACTGCAGAGCAAAACTATGTAGGATAAGCAGGGGCATTCCACACACCTCTGTGGATACATTCTTTGCTGCCTGTCCTTTCCCCCACATGCACCTCTCTGGCTTCTTTGCTCTTCATAAAAGGGCTGCAGTGGTTTAAAAGGGCCCTAAAAGCTTTGTATCTAGACAGGGAATGATTTCCCCAGCTCAGGCACTGTGGCATACAGCTGTCAGACTACTTTTCCAGGATACCTTCACAAGCCCCAGTTTAGGGACTCGGTTTGAGGCTGCAGTACACCCAAGACTACTGAATCTGACCCATGCTTGTGAAAGAGAGTCATGAACAACTAGTGCCACTCCTAACCAAAATAGCCAACATCTCATTCAGAGAGGAACTTTTCCCTTCCCCCTCCAACCATGCAAAAGACTGACCAACACTGAAGAAACCCACCCTGGATACTTCAGTCCTAGCCAATCACTGCCCAGTTCATAGAAAAGCTAAGAAAAGGCCAATAACAAGATCATCTAACTGAAGATACAACATTCTAGACAACACAATCTGAATTCAGGCCAGGACATGGAATTTTTCAATTCCACTTTAATGGCACTGATGGATTATCTTTTCATGTCAGTGGATAAAGGACAGACATCCGTTCTTACGCTGCCAGACCTCTCTGTAGCATTCAGCACTGTTGACCATGAGATTCTGCTGTTTTGCCTGAAAGAGGTGGCAGGAGTCCAGGGCAATCCAATAAAATGGCTGAGTCCTTCTTAGATGGACATTCCCAATAAGTAGTGATGGGAAACTGAACCTCCACCTCTATACCTCTCACTTGTAAAGTCCCACAAGGATCAGTTCCTCTCTGGTCCTTTTCAACATCTACATGCAACCACTCAGGTCAGGCTTGACAAAGCCCTGGCTGGGATGATTTAGTTGGGGATTGGTCTTGCTTTGAGCAGGGGGTTGGACTAGATGACCTCCTGAGGTCCCTTCCAACCCTGATATTCTATGATTCTATGACTAGGTGAACTGGTCAGACAACACAGACTCAAGTGCCAGCAATATGCAGATAAAACACAGTTTTACCTATCCTTCACCACATATGACCACGCCATATATGACCCCACTACTACCACCAAGGTGGCCCAGTGTTTGGATGAAGAACAGCTGGCTGAAGCTGAACCCAAGCAAGACAGAGGTGATGCTTGTGGGCAGAGGGAAGTATTTTGAAGAGCTTGCAGCCAGTGTCTCCCCATTGGTTGAAGATACAAACCCACAATTGGTCAGTTCAGGCCCTTGCGGGCCCGTCTAACCCTATGATTCTATAATTCCCTGCTGACACTGAGCTCTTATATAGCAGCATCCACAAGTAACTCTTTCTACTATCTCCAGTTAGCTAGGAATCTCCGTCCCTTGCTGGTGGATGAAGACCTGGTCTCAGTTATACTTGCCTTTGTCACCTCTTCACTGGATTACAGCAATGAAATATACTTGGGCATGAAGCCTTCAGCAGTTAGAAAACTCCATCTAGTACAGAATGCTGCAGCACATCTCCTCAGGAATGCAGGCTACTGGGAACATACCAAACCTGTCTTCCATTCTCTACACTGGCTTCCCATAGAATCATAGAACTGGAAGGGACCTCAAGAGGTCATCTAGCCCAGTCCCCTCTAATCAAGCTCCAGGTCTCAGTCCTTATCTTCAAAATGCTCACTGGCCTGGGCCCAGGAGACTTTAAAGGCCATTTAAAACTCTAGGACAAAGACCATGGTCAACAACTCTGCTCCTCTGGCAAAATGGAACTCTCAACAATAAAAATAAATCTCATCTGTGCAGGAGACAGAATTTTCTCCAGAGACGGTCCAAGACTGTAGAACTAAGGACCATCATAAACCTCACCACTTTCTGGTCCAAGTGCAAGGTGCATTTCTTTGGCCTTGCCTTCTCTAATACGTGTGGTAAAACACATTGCAACAGGTATAATGATGTTGAAAAGAAAAAGACACACCCTGCCAAAACAAGGCACGCCACTGCATGTGCTTCTCCCTTTGGGAAGAGGATGGGAACACCCCAGGATCAAGAGGGTGCTTTATAGCTACCTTAGTGCCCTCTCTCCTGGGCTGCAAATTCTCGAAGCACAGTGTTTATGATGTATTTTGGATCTGTAGACATTTCTAGAATTTGGGTTAGAGAGAACTTTTTTCACCTGTGTCAAAAAAAAGGGGGGGGGGGGTGAGACTAGTGTGTTTTACCAATACTAAATTTATTTGGTTTTCCCCAAGATTTTTTACAATTTTATCAGCTACTGATAGGGGGGAAAGTCTTCTTTATTACTGGTATGGTGATGAACATGTTAGATTTTCAGCGTTGACATCCTTTCTTTCTTTCCAAAGCTCTTCAAATGAAGTCAAGTGGTCCCTAGGAACTGATATGGTGGAAATATGGGTTAAGACTGATTAAATCCTGCCCTGTTTTAAGATTATCTCAAAGTAAAAAAATCATTTAATGAGATGACCTTCTGTGTTATAATAGTGAACATTTATAACATCTAAAATATTAAACAAAAAATATTACTTTTATAAAGTATTGTAATTCTTTTCTTAAAAACTTGCTGCGACCTAATTAATGGAAGAATTCTACCCATTTATACAGAGAAGCTCCTTTTCTCTGTAAGACTAATGTCCAGATTTCTGGCTGTGAATAAAAGAGTTGCTGGAGTTTATATAAAAATGACCTGCAGGCAAATTTTCAAAAGCAGCCATTGATTTTGTATGCCTCTGTTTTGGGGTGACAAGATAGGTGAGGTAATATCTCTTACTGGGCCAATTGCTGTTGATGAGAGAGGCAAGCTTTCAAGCTTACACAGAGCTCTTCTTCAGCTCATTCTGTTTTGGCAGGTGAAGCTGGAGCCATTTTGAGCTTAACTTCTCTTGACTTCAACTGGAGTTAGGGGTCCTCGGGGCTTCTGGTTAATCAAGCTCAGTCTTTCTCAGTCTGGGTGCCCCAAATCAACAGCCACTTGTGAAAACATTGATATGAATAGGCCAAATTTATTTCTGGACTAAGCCGGCACAATTCCAATTAAATTAAATGGGGGCTGTGTCTGCTTATGCCAGGCTGAGCTGGATCCAATGTGTTATGGACCTAACAGAAAAGCACAGAGAAATGTAAAGCTGAGAGGGAAGATCTTTTATTAAAGAATGTAAATAACTTGTACTGTGCTGTACATGCAATGAATATAAAAAACAAAAATGGAATTGTAGGTGTTTAAATAGAAAGCTTTTGAACTATTTAAAAAGTCAAAAAACAAACAAACTAACTGGTAAATGAGCCAAATTTAGGAAGGACATTATGATGAGACATAGCTGAAAAGAGGAATAATATATGTAATCTGATGACCGGGGGGGGGAGAAGGGAAGAGTTTTATTTAAAATAAAATAGAATAAAGTGATTATAGGAAATTGTTATAGACCTACAAGACAGGAGAGGAAAGAGGAAGATAAAGGTGTGTTTATGTAGATAAGATGTATAGAGCACAACAACATCGATTATGGCAGAATTTCAATTGTCTTGACATTGATTGGAATAAAATTAATAGAATCACTAATAATGAAGTGGGAGGCATATTTGTATTGGGTTGTTTTAAACAATTTCTGGATTAACCAACACACTTGGAAGCTGCTGTTGTGAGAATTCCTAGGAAAAGAACTGGCTTTGATTATTTCTTGATCGTGCAAGCTACTAGTTGAAGAGTCTTGGCAAAGTTTTCTTCTCTCAGGATGTGACACTAGCCGATTAGCAACACAATTTGAAAACACACCTATTATCAGCACATGTATTTTGATTTTTTTAATATGCATCAGCTCAATCTCTTGTTATGACACTTAAGAACTGGCCTTACTGTAGTAATGCAATCATATTTTAAAAAGTAGTAGAGCAGTTAGAATGTGTCAGTCCTACAGTCATACTGAGAAGAACATGAACAAAATAGTAAAATATTGGAGGGACATGTCCCCTTCAACTCTGCAGGAGTTACCTGTATTCCTTATTCATACAAATATTTCACTCCCTGGTCCAGTTTCTTCACCATGTTCAGCTTCTAGCAAGCACTAAATAGAGTTATACCAAACACAAAAACATTTACTTGCCGTCATTCATTTTTTAGCAGTTTCTCTTTTATTAATTGGAGCGCATCCTCAATGGCACCAACACCAGCACTGCAACAACTTACATTTAGTTCTCTGCTTCCATTTTTCAGGACTCTGAACAATTTCATAACTACTAGTATGTTTCACACCAGATTTATTTAACACAGAAGAGACCAGCTATACATTTATGCTTGCTTATTTTTATATGCTGGGTTGAGTAGCAGGAGCAGCCATACTGCTAACTGCCCCGGCAACAACAACCTAGTATGGCCCAGGAAAAGGAGGAATAAGGAAAAGTGCATCTGTTTGCTATGATAGTAGCAAAGGAAAGAGGCAGGGAGGAGAATTGTAAGCATTCCATGTGCTTTTACTTTGAATGGACTCTTAAAAGCTGTGAAAATAAATGTAGTGAATATTTCTAATTCTAAAGTAAGTGTCTGCTAAGATACAGGAAGAAGGAAATAAAATATGAAAGCTAGCATTCAGTTGAAGGTGAACTATTTCTATCTGTTCTATTAATTAACTCTAAAGATTACAATTTTAAACTCCTATGACAGTCTTAAATTCTCCTCTCTCAGCACATATTCACAAAAGCCCAGTGCAACGTTAACGTGTGAGAATTCCCTTTGAAGCATGCATAAACATATCATCCATCTGGAGATAGGCATGAATGTTCTCCCCAGCTCCCTTTACCTCTTACATAATTAATGATTGTTCGCAATTAAGTCAAAACAAATATTTTTTCCCCAGGCAAAGTTATAAAAACATTTCTTTTAGACTATGAATGCAGGGCCTTGTTCAAATGTAAGGATTTCCTCTAGGGGTGTTTGTAATGAAATAAAAGTCCCAGAAAGTTAAATGTAGATATATTTTACCCCCATGTCACAACAATCCTACCTGATCCAAGAGTAGCATTTCTCAGTTCTGTCTTGATCATGATTTCTCTGGCAAGAATAAATTGATAAAATACAATTTAAAGGGATGAGTTCTTTGGATATCCCTTCCAGAGCCTGCTGTTATGGAATTCCAGTGCTAAGTAGGTCTTCACAGTCATTCGTGGAAAAGCTTCTGCCCTAGAACTGTGCACAGTTTTTCCTCCATAAAGGGAGCTCCTTTCACTTGTCACTTTAGGATGGCTTTTTCACTTGTGGAAACAGCTTCCTTAGTAAGTATTATCAGTTCTCAGTAGCAGCTGTAATTACAATCGCTTCCTAAATGGCATTTTGTTTTTGGACTGCAGAACTGTGGCCCTCACTCTCTGGAACCTTTTCCTCTCTCACCCCTCATTGATTATAGAGCTTGAACATCTAGTCTTAAGAAACCTGAAAATTACATGGTTATTTATGGCTAAAAACTAGCTCTCGTGTTTCTATTCTGTTTTCAGTTCAAGCCTCTAAATTAACTAGCAACTAGATTTTCTCTGTGGATTTTTATTTACTGCCTAGATTACTTATTGATAGTCTATCCACTGAAAGATGCAACTGTGTGCTAATGACATCTCCAGTGTGCTAGCAGAAAATGCAGAGTGAAATTGTCCATTTTTAATAAGTATGGAGCTTGTGTTTGCAATGAAGTTACACAAGCAATGAAAGTTCTACATTATTTTAAAAAGCAATTTGAGATTTTAGACAGAGATCATTACGCTTTAAAAATGTGTGACTTTATTCAAAATAAAAAGAGTCTACCTCTTCAAAACATTAACAAACGGATAAAGGTGTTTGAAAAAGAAGAACTTGATATTGAACAATTGTTTAGCATCTGCATTTACAAATGAATTGTGCAAGTATTAGGCAAAACTGGGAATTATTTTCTGAGAGAACAAAAAGAGTGTAATTCTGTGACATCACCTTGTGACGGACGTACTGTTAGATCTGCAATAGAGGTTTTCCTACGGGATGGGGAGCAGGCAGATACCGAACACAGTATTGGTATATAATACTTTAAATGCTTTTTATTGATTACGAAACAAACTTTACTCACTCCGCATTAAAACCCCAAACATACTATATCAAGGTCCAAAGGTCAGACTGGTCCCGATGCAGGGCCGGCTCTAACTTTTTTGCTGCCCCAAGCAGCAAAAAAATGCGCCGCCCCCCGAACCCCCCCTGCCGAGCGCCGCGCCGCCGGAAACCCCCCCGAGCGCCATGCCCCGCGCCGCCCCCGCGCCGAGCACCGCGCCGCCGGAGCCCGCCCCCGCGCCTAGCTCCGTGCCGCCGGAGCGCCCCCCCTGGAATGCCATGCTGCCCCCCGCCACCCCAAGATTGGCCGCCCCTTACCAGGTGCCACCCCAAGCATGTGCTTGGTTGCCTGGTGCCTGGAGCCGGCCCTGCCCGATGGCCACTCAAGATTTCTTCTGATCATAAAATCATAAGATGCAGGGAGCTGGTAAAAACCATATCTATAGCCACACGGGGCTCTAAATCAATAAACAACTCCAATTTGCAAAAATCATAGGCAACCATTTATAGTCCATTCTGTCGCGTCATCGGTTCTTTGCCTTTGTTTACTAAGCTTTCTACCCACACAATTCCAAAGAAACAATCCTGGGCGGGCTGCCATAATTCAAGGAGTGCCATTTCCCCCAATTCTTATACAATTTTATATCAGTCCAGCTGGTGTTGTTTCCTTTTCTGCTAATTTTCCATATTTTTCCCAAAACATAGAATTGTTTTTGCACAAATAGTTCTAATAGTTCTTAATCTTAAGTTCTTGCTTCGGTTGCCAACATGCAACGCACGTATTCATGTCAAGCACGTGTCATTCATACTAGGCCTCAATAACCTATAACATATTACATGAATATATGAATCACTGTTGTATATATATATATCCATCCCAACAGTACCAGGTCTTCATGGCTCCTGCTGGAGGTGTTGCTGCCCCAGGAAGCAGCGAGGTGGGAGGAAAAGAGCAGCAAAGGTGGTCCTCCAGACCACACTAGAGAAGCCTCACTGGAGCAGCAATCTTGGAAGCTAAAGAGATCTTTCTTTCCTGTTGTTTTATGGCACAGCAGCCTCAGCTGTTACCCTAAAAATGGATTTTTGGGTGCCCCTAGAATGACCTGCCTGTTGCTTCCTTAATACTGAGGTATAAGTTTCCGGGGTTGTTAAGGAAAACAAAGGATACAGATATAACCTTCTGAAAGTAATTGACACAGGCAGTATTCTTTTTATACTAAAACAAAGTATCTTTTTATTAATGTAACTAATGATCCCTAGTACAGTATATTCTAAAAATCCTAAATAAGGCACAAAATCCCTTACACAAATCCCTTATTGCAAGTTTAAAGAGCGTTCAAGCTACAATAGCATATATGCTAAATGGTTCTAAGTGAAGTGCTTTGTTACAACTGGCCAGTTTGCAACAAATCGCTGACAGCAGTTCTTTAAGTGCTTTGAAGTTTACATAGGTAAATTGCAATTAACAGGATTTTATGCATTTTTATAAGCACACACAGGCTAATCCTATATACACCTCTACCCCGATATAACGCGACCCGATATAACATGAATTCGGATATAACGCGGTAAAGCAGTGCTCCGGGGGGGCGGGGCTGCGCACTCCAGCGGATCAAAGCAAGTTCGATATAACGCGGTTTCACCTATAACGCGGTAAGATTTTTTGGCTCCCGAGGACAGCGTTATATCGAGGTAGAGGTGTACTATTCTACACTGTACTTACGCTATACTAGAATTAAAAATAGTAGGCTTACTTTATATATCTGTTGGTATTCCTTTACATTATAATTGCTGCCTGCCACTGCTTCTCAGCTCTGATCACTCAGCTTTGCTCTGATCAGTCAGCCTTGCTCCGCTCTGGTCGTCTTCTTTGTTTCTCTCTGCAGCAGCTCCGCTTCATCCATCCTTTCCATATGGCTCTCTCTCTCCAAATCCAATTCAGCCTGCTGACAGCTGGCCTTTTATGCTGCACTCTATCTCTCTCCTAATATACCTTCCCATTCATGTAAGCAATTACTTCATTTGCACATGCTCAATATCAACCTTTACCTCAGAGCTATGACTGACAGATCTGATCTTTAGAACAAGTTGTAACAGGTATGAGTGTGGTTCTTCTTAGCATATACGCAATGTGACCACGATTCATCACTGAATTTGGTTTGCTGGTTGGATCGTGAGCTTCCCCGGCCCAGGAACTGATGGGGAGTGTGACATGAACGCTGATCCATGTCCCCCATGAGTGCACTGTGACTAATCAGTCAGCTAACCTCTCTCTTACCCTGTACTGCACATGCTCAGTAGCTATTAACTTTTCACATGCTCACTGCTGTTGTTTACCTCAGAGTGATTCTGCTGACTCCTACACACACAGTTGGCCTTTTGCCAAGTCACCATCTTGGAAATTCTGGGTTTTCTACCAATTGACTAAACTTTTCACCCTATCTCATGACTGAGCATGCTTAAGATCAGCAGCTCCCATCTTAGGATGGAGTAGTTCCTCCTTGTTCAGAAAAGAGATCAGGCAGACAAAAATGGAGGCTGGAGAATTTCTTTAGCAACACAGCATGTGAATCTGTGACTGCCATTTACAGCAGTTTTTGCATTAGTAAAAATCTATATCCTCTCACTCAGTCAAATATCCTTAAAAGAGTGAAGAAATGCTTTTTTAATGCTACCTCACTTTCCCAGAACTCTCACCAGTCCTTTCAGACTATTCTTTCACTTTGAGGCATCTCATTTCTTCATAAAGAATCTTTCTATCTGTGTAATTCTCCCTGCATTGCTATAGCAAATACTCAACTGTTTCTTGGACTTTACATGTGTTGCACAACCCACTTTTCTGCTTGTTTAGTAAATATAAATTAAAATTCAGGCCATAATGACTGGTTATCACTGTAATTATAGTTACTTCACTTCTTCTATCATTGCTATTAAATATACCTTTATCCTCAAGTTTAGGACATATTTAAAAAAAAAAAAAAAGGTGTGCTTCTCTGGCCAAAGGAGCTTGAGGGATAGCCGGAGTTTGTTTTCTGCCTGCATTTTGCATAGCAGGGTTTTCGGGGAAAAGAGATGACTTAAGAACCTTAACTCTGAAATAAGGGTGAAGATGAAGGGACAATATAGGAAGAGGCCCAGGGAAGAAGCAGCAACTAACCAAATTGAGAAGTGCTGTTTTATAGGGCCCCTGCATTGGAAGCTAGACTATTGGGTAACCCTAGGTTTGTTTACTAGCCACAGATAAAGTTGCATAAATCCTGTGGCTGAGTGGGCTGTACCCATGTATCCTCTTAGGGCCAAAGTGCCTCTGCCCTGTCCCTTATTCTCCCTGTTCCGGGCTCTTTTACAGAGACTCCACACGCTTGTCCAATTGCCACCCTTATAGGGATATAGGTTTACTCAGACAATAATATAAAAGCAAAATTCAGAGTCCCAAAATCTGTCCTAAGGCATGGCTCTTACCTCAGAGCCAGGGTAAGCAAAAAGGTTCCTTCATCAAGTCATTTTCCCTATTTATGAGTTCTTAGGGGGTAACTTGCCTCAGGGTTCAGCTTGCATCTGTCATGCTCACAGCTGACTCCCCTGGAGACTTTCCAGAGTCAGCTTCCTCAAACAACTGCTTCACCTTTCTTATAAGGAACCAGCTTCTTGCGGTTCCCTTCCCACACCAGGTGTCTCTGGTTAGGTCATTTAGCAAGCTTGCTCCAGGCATCAAGTCTCCTACAGGCAGCTCTTTCACTCCTTTTGCGCTCTCACAACCCCAAAAGCTTACCTGGGAGCTTGAACAAAGGGCTGAATTTAAAGGACCCAGGACTGAGGCTGAAGACCCTTGGGAGGGCAGATAAAGAATCTAGTAAATAAACAGTCTAATACCCCAGAAGGGGTTCATTTGGACTTTGTGAGTTGGCCGGAGGCCCAAGCCACTGAAGACCCACCAAAGTTGGCCGGAAGCCTACAGAAGGCACCACATGCAAGAAAAAGACTGCGATACCGTACCTTGCCAATCAGAGACGTGTCAGAGGTGAGTGCCTGATTACATGCCTGTAATCATTATAAACCTCTCAATATCTGATTTCTCCAGTCTTTGTCACACTGTACGTAACAGTTAATGTCAAAAGGCTAAAGGCTAGTAATGCTGATTGTAGTAGGAAACCTAGCTTAAAGCCATCCTCAGACTGATGAGTTATTGAGTCAAATAGTATTCCTCTGTGTTGAAATAAAGAAATTAGTGACATTAGCAGACTTAAGAGGAAGGTCCGCACAGGTCTCCTCAGAGGAAAGAGTGTATCTGTGATGTATAGTGTTTGGGAATAGAGGAGAAAAAGTATGACAGATGGAATAGAGAGCCCTGGAAATCCCTGAAAAAATAAGCAGTTTGGATAGAGATACAGGCAGATGCAGAGAGGAGAGAAGGAAAATGCCCATTGCCCAGAGTTTACTGTTATAGCCACTGGGAAATGATTTTGGGTATAGAACTGCTCTGTGCTGTCCAATTGTAGTTGGGGGAAGAGGTCATGGGGAAGTTTCTTCTTTTGCTCCACAGCCCATGTTCATGCCTGCAAGGCACAACACAGTAGAACCTCAGAGTTATGACCACGTTGGGAATGGAGGTTGTTCATAACTCTGAACAAAACTTTATGGTTGTTCTTTCAAAAGTTTACCACTGAACATTGACTTAATACTAGAGTTTTGAAACATTACTATGCAGAAGAAATATGTGACTTTCCCTTTATTTTTTAGTAGCTTATGTTTAACACATACTGTATTGTATTTGCTTTTTTTTTTTTTTTTGGTCTCTGATGTTGCCTGATTGCGTACTTCTTGTTCCAAATGAGTGGTTGACCGGTCGGTTCATAACTCTGGTGTTTATAACTCTACAGTATTCCAAACTTACTTCTCAAGAGCATTACGTTGGGAGATCAGCCACCACCACAGCTGGTACCCTCTGGCCTAAAGAAGGCATCGTTTGTTAGTTAGGGGTCATGGTTAGTTCTGCTTTGTGTGTGGTATTGTCAGTTGTATACATGAGAAGGGATTACATGCTGCTTCAAGTTATGTAAATTGCACCCAACTGTATGTTTCCTTATCCATACTGGCTGTAGTCGGGCATCATATCCTCTGCTGTTAGAATGGTTCAGTGCTCACCATGCAGCTAGTTCTGCTATGCTCTGCCCACTACTATGGAGAGTAGCGGCCTACAACAGACAGGACACTATTATGCCTTATGTAATAGTAAGGTAAGTTTTTATGGATGCTTTATTAGAATTCTCAGAAATCTATTTATTTCTGGTGAGACTCTTGTAGCCTGTGACATGGTTAGTATGGCAACATCATTATTTAAAATAGAGCCTAAGGATACAACAAAATATTAAAGAGCACTTAGTTTCACATCAGCTAAAACTTGGTAACTCTTAAGGGATCCAGAGGCGAACATGTCTAAAAATAGCAGCTTGATTAAAGACAGCAAACATGATTTCAGGAAAGAAAGGTCATGGTTCATTAATGCTGACTTTTGGGACTTTCTTGGCATATTGCTATTCTGTAAGGGCAGACAAGAAAAATGCAAAAGACATTATGGACAATAATTTAGAAAACAGCAAGAGAATTTTCTGTGTGAAGCAAGTAAGGTGCAGCATTGTGGAGGTCTAACGAGCAGATTCTATGAAGACAGAAAGTGTCAACTGATTAAAGAGCTGGACACAATAGGTTTTTCTCTGAAAAGAGGTCATTGTGAGGTATAGCAGGAATCAATTTTGTATCATTATCTTTTTATTCTAACTATGTCATTTAGGCCCTCAAGACCAGTTATTGTTTCTATTTGTGTGTATGGGTTTATAAGATTTTCATAAACTTTATTTTTCAGATACATTTGGGCATTTTAAAGCCACAAGCCTGCCATAAAACTTTGAGCCTTCTCACTCATTCTAACATTAAAAGCAGCTTCATTTAAAAAGTGGAATTGTGTGAACAGTAAACCAAGATCATAATCTGTATTGAACTCCTTGATTATTTTTTTTATTAAATAAGACAAGATATAGAGGACTAATAATTTTCTGTGCATAGTCAATGTGTTTTCCCACCACAACACAGGCCCTAAACACCCAACAGTCATTTTCATTTACTTGGTACATAATATTTGTTGTCAAACTGCCTATTTACTGAGTTCCGTTTGCAAAACTAGAAGCATAAAGCTGTCTTTTTGGTAAAAGAAAAGTATTTTTGGCCCGATTGATTTAAAATATTGTTATAATTGTTTATCCAAGATTCCTACACAATTAAATAAACAATATACTGTAAATTGAAGTCTGATTATGTTGCAATATAGCTAATATATATAGTGACTAATTTAAAAAAAAATCACACAGATTTTATGTTTTAAGGGACGTGGGCGGGAGGTCAGGGGTGCAGGCTCCGGGTGGCACTTACTTCAAGCAGCTCCCAGAAGCAACGGCATGTCCTCCCTCCGGCTCCTACGCGGAGGTGCAGCCAGGCGGCTCTGCGCGCTGCCCCACCCGCAGGTGCCGCCCTCGCAGATCCCATTGGCCGTGGTTCCCAGCCAATGGGAACTGCAGAGCTGGCACTTGAGGCAGGGGCAGCATGTGGAGCCCCCTGGCTGCCCCTATGCCTAGGAGCTGGAGCGGGGATGTGCTGCTGCTTCTGGGCGCCTTGCGGAGCCACAGCAGGCAGGGAGCCTGCCTTAGCCCCGCTGCACCGCCGACTGGACTTTTAACAGCCCAGTCAGCAGTGCTGACTGGAGCCACCAGGGTCCCTTTTTGACCGGGCATTCCGGTCAAAAACTGGACACCTGGCAACCCTATTCCTCCTCCTACAATACATTCCTGAAGAAAGGGAGATGTCTCCTCTTCCTTCGGTAAATCTGTTCTTCAGGGGTGACTATTTCATCTGCCCTATGAGCCCCTGCACAAGTAACTATTGCCTTTTGTTCCCAACAATTTCCATCATATGCATACACAACATCCTGAGGCTGCAAAGGGTCTAGTTTTTGTGACCCTCAGTCATAGTGCATTTTTTGTTATCAGCTTTCTTCAACCCTTTTGCATAACAGTCATTGTTAACATCATTTTCTACAAAATTAGGCAGTCTCATTTTAGTTTTCCGTTAAACAGAATTTCTGTAGGAGACAACTCACATCTCAAAGGTGCTACCGTATAGTTAAGCAATGCCAAGTAAGGATCTGAATTAGATGCTTTCACTTTTTAGTAGCCTCTTTATTATTTGTATATCCTTCTCTACTAGACCATTTGGCTGTGAGTATGTAGGACTCTCAGTCTCTTGCAAATTTCTTGAGTTCATATCCTGCAAGCTGTAAAATGTTGTCTGACATTACCCCTACAGGAATACCATGTCTAGCAAATATTGATTTAATGCATGTTAATACATGCTTTCCTGTGGTGTTGTCCAGTAAAGCAATCTGTGGAAAATGTGAGTAATAATTTAAAATCAAAACATAATCTTTGTCAGCAGAATAGAATAGAATAAATGAACACCAACTTTATTCCAAGCTTTTAAAGCATAGGCTCTTTCACAGGTGTAGGCTGTAAATTTTAACATTTCACATTTCTTAATTGCTTTTTCTATATCCTCATTCATTTGATGCCAATACAACACATCTCTGACCCTTCTGCATTTTTCAGTTCCTAAGTGTCTTTCATAAATTCTAATAAGCATGTCAGGCTGTAACACTTTGGGAACAAATTAATTGGTTGCCTCTAAACAAAATACCATCAGTCATTGAAAGTTCTTCTTCTTTGAAGTGAAAATATGGACTAACTGTATGGTGTCCAGGCCAACCTACTGTTATAACTTTGATCAATCTTTGCAAGGTTTCAGCCTGTGCTGTGACTTCTGCAAACACAGTCCACATTTTGTCAGAGACTGGGTAGTTTTTTTAATAAGGTTCACATGCACTATATCAGATTCTGAATAATTTTCTGCTACAGTATTGCCAAAAGCTCTAGACAGAGTGTCCGCTACCAATAAACTCCTTCCTGGTTTATATTCTATTTTCATATCATAAAACTGGAACTGAAAAAACAGTCTCTGTATTCTCGGAGGAGTGTCAGCCAGTCCCTTCTTTGCAACAGATATTAAAGGCATATGGTCTGTTTTAGCAATGACCGGTTGCCCATAGATGAACACATGAAATTTCTTGCAACTGCACCAAAGCTAAAGCCTTCTTCTCAATTTGTGCATATTGACATCCAGTTTTAGTGAGGGCCCCAGAAGCATATGCCACTGGTCTCCAGTGTTGTTCATACTTTTGTAGTAACGTTGCCTTTATGCCTGCCTTTGAGACATCTGTGGACACCTTAATCTGTCCCTTGCAATCATAAAATCTAAGGACTGGAGCCTTCTTAATTAGCCGTTTCAAGTTTTCAAATTCCTTGTCTAGATTGGCATCCTATCTCCATTGATTATTTTTGTGCAAGAGCGCTCTAAGGTTGCTGGTCTTAGCAGCCAAATTAGGTACAAACTTTCCCACAGAGTTAACCATCCCTAAGAATTGTTACACTCCTTTGTCAACGGGGGATGGCATATTTGTAATTGCCTGAACTCTGTTAGGATCTATTTGAACTTCCTATGCCAGTACTCTTTCTCCAAGGTATGTGATATCTCAGACCTGAAATTTACATTTTGGCTTGTTTAATTTTAATCTTACTGCCCTAACCCTTTCCAGTGCTCACTGTAACCTGTGGTCATGTTCTTTTATTGTTCTTCCCCATATTAAAATGTCATCGATGTATACCTTAGCACCTTCTATACCTTATTTCACCTTAACTCTAGTTCATATGTGCCCAGAGTAGGAATGAGCTGTCCACTGTAAGCCCTTAACTATACCTGTTTATTATACCCAGTTTTTTTCTTTCAATCCTTTCACATATATTCTGATACCACATTTGCTTGAGCACCAGTGTCTAGTTTAAAACTCACAAAAGATCGATTCATTGCCAGGGCAATATCCAGTCAGTTGCTGCAGGTGCTTCAAAGATCCTAAAAAAACCCTCTTCATCTGTACTGATAGCTCTGTTGTCCTCCTGGTACCCAGTGCGTTTCTTTTTGTGCACCTGCTGTTCCTGCTTGCACACTCTTGCAAAATATTTACAATTTTTGCACTTTGTCCAAAGGTGGGACATTGCTGAGGTCTGTGTTTGCTTCTACACCTTGTGCCATTCTTTATGTTGTCCTCAACAAACTCCTTTCTTGCAAGCTCACTTTTTGCAGGCTTGTTGTACATTTCTGCTGTGCACTGCTGTTGGGATTTCCTTTTACATTGAGGATTTGTGATTTTGTCAATCAAGACAGTGTCTTGTTTTCCCTCCAAAAGAGTCAGTCTGCTCTGGGTAACCCCTGCTACTCTGCATATTCTTTCTGCCTTGTCTGTGTTCAAATCTGCATTGTCCAAAGTCTTTTTCTAATCTTTGGATCTTGAAAGCCCATCACTATTTGAGCTCCGATTATGGACAGCGGATAGATACAATAATTAAATGTTTGGCTCCAGAGTTTGCGATCCAACATAAATTCTTCAAACGACTCTCCTTCTCTCTGAGTTCTCCTGTAATTTATATCTTTCAAAAGTTTCATTTGTCTTGGGTGTACAGTAGTCTTCAAACTCCTTCATAACTTTCTCATAACATGCTTTCTCTGCCTGACTTTCCTGAATACTATTATAAACAGCTAGCATTTTCTGCTCTGGAATATTTAAAAAAACATCTACCTTCTGCTTATCTTCTTTTTCAACGAAGCCACTCGCATGTACAGGTTAAATCTCTCTTGAAATCTTTTCCAGTTATGTGCTGCATTGCCAGATAATTTCAACTCTAGTGGAGCTCTCAGCTGCTCCATTTTCTTTACCCCTTTTGTCCTGTACACTCTTCTCCAATTACTCTTATCTGTCCACTTCTGGTACCATGCTGTGTTTATGGGTTCTGCATAAAGAGACTCAGTCAGGATTTTAGGAAGCTCAGAATATATTGTTTATTATAGATTCAGCTCAGCAACTTAGAAGGTACTGTTACTGCTTACGTGGCTGTGTCAGAACTGCTTACAAGTCCACCTAATGTATCTATTCAGCTAAGCTGGCTACAGCCCTTAAAGGAACATGTTCTCACAGTTACTCCAGGTTTTGCTCCTAGAATACATCCTGCATCCCAAATATTTATATCCTATAGAAACCAGAATATAAATCCTAGAATGTCTGTCTGTTCTGCTCATGTGTTGTACCCACCCTTCACCACACCACGAGGGCAGAGATCAGCGGGGGACCTCTTGCTATCATATTCTCGAAGAGACCATTTTAGGATTAGTGGCAGGGTAGTGCTCTGTGTAGAGCATCTTCACCAGCGGAACTTGCTCTCCCTTGTAGTTCACCATAACCTGAGCTTTGTGGTTTTCAGAGTGTAATCCAAGGGACACTTACATTTATCAGACATTTTGCTAACTAAGTAATTTTATGTTGGCAAGTGGATGCAGCAATTTAGCTTGGTTATCTGATCATGTTAGCAGCTTTAATGTTTGCTTAATTTTTAATTACTGTAAGGTGCCATGATGCTAAAGCACCTAAAATGACTAAATAAATAAGCAAGCCAAAGGGAGAAAGAACAGAACAAAACACACACCACTGCAGACATTATAAATGAGCCACGTCCGATAAGGTGCTATGTGGTTCCTAAGAGGTGCTAGGCTCTCTCAGTTCCAATTTACTTCAACAGGAAAATTTTCACTGCTGTCCCAAGGGAAAACAGAAGTGCACTGGACTATGTATGGTCATCTAGACAGTGGGGATAGTTTTTTGGTTGGCATTCAGATAAAATGGCAATGAGGGTGGTGTAAGAGAAATATATAGGATTAAATAAGGCTCAGGACCTCTCAGGATCGGGCCTAATATTTATGGACAAAAAGCAGGTTGATATCCAAATGTTTCTGTTCAAAACACATATGCTTCTGTTCTGGTAATGAATTTCTTTTGGAATCTCAAATAAAAAAAATCAGAGTTTTTATTCACAGCTAATGAGAAAACCATAAGAAGTTTTCTGTTCAATAAGGAGAATGAAAAACTACTTTTAGATACTGCAGCACCTTTTCCTTTGTGAACTGGAGTGAAACTATATTGCACCATATAGCAATGCTATGCAACAGTTTAGAACAAGGGGGTCAAAAGAGCAGGCCTGATCCTCAACTGGTATAAATGGGTATAAATGGGTGTAGTTCCACTGATTTCTACACAGCTATGCTGATTTACACTTGCAGAGGATCTAGCTCACAGTCTCCATATCTAATGGAAGCTATTGAAAGAACATAGGTAGGTTGAATATCATTAACTACATTGGGTTAACGAGGCTAGCAACCCTACACACGTGTAAGTGGCTGATGACTACAGTTGGTTGGGTTCTGTTAGCTATGGTACCTCCATATCTTGTGCCTACTACTAACCTCAGTACTAATTCAGAAATGACATTTCTTGCTGCACCTTAAAGTAATTGATAAGCTTACTTCATGATTTACAGTCTCTATTGAGTAACTCATTCTCTCATATCTGCGTACAGATCTCACCCGGCTCATACAGATGCAACATGTTTGGCACTGTCCTTCCTACTTCAAACCCTGCAGAGCACTCTGCATGACCAGGTTTTCAATTTGCCAGGGAGGTGATGTGGGGGTGCACATCTCTAACTCCAGAACTCAGAAAAAACAGGCTGATTACCTATTCCACCATGCTTTTTCCACATATGGGAATCTTCCTGGAAGTTGGGGATAGCTACAGGGGGTCCCTGAGATCACGTAGAGATGCAGGCCATCCATGTATAGATCTCTGTACGTCCAGGGGATGCCTCAAGATCTGCACAGATCTCAAGACAGGGCCGCCCAGAGGATTCAGGGGGCCTGGGGCAAAGCAATTTTGGGGGCCCCTTCCATTAAAAAAAAGTTGCAATACTATAGAATACTATATTCTTGTGGGGGCCCTTGCGGGGCCTGGGGCATGGGGCAAATTGCCCCACTTGCCCCCCCCCCCCGGGCACCCCTGTCTCAAGAGGACCCAGTGAAACCAGACCTGCTGGATGATCTAGTGGTAGAACATAGGACTGGAAATCATAAGACCTGGCTTCTAATCTTACTTAGACAACTTGCCTAGACAAACCTCATCAGCCAAAACAATCAAAAACTTAAGTTTGTAATTATAGCCTGGTATTAACAAGGGCTACTATTATTCAAAGGCCAGAAGGGACCATTGTGATCACCTAGTCTGACCTCCTTACAACACAGGCCATGGAACTTCCTGCAAAAAAGTTAGTAGATTACATCTTACAGAAACACATCCAATTTTGGTTTAAAATTGCCAGTGATGGAGAATCCACCACAAATCTTCTTAAATTGTTCCAATGATTAATTACCCTCACTGTTAAAAGTTTACATCTTATTTCCAGTCTGAATTTGTCTAGCTTCAACTTCCAACCATTGGATTGTGTTATACTTTTCTCTGCTAGACTGAAGAGACCATTATTAAATATTTGTTCCCCGTGTAAGTATTTCTAGACTAATCAAGTCACCCTTGCCCTAACCTTCTCTTTGTTAAGCTAAATAGATTGAGCTCTTTGATTCTATCACTATAAGACATATTATCTGATGCTTTCATCATTCTTGTGGCTCTTCTCTGAACTCTCTCCAATTTATGAACATCATTCCTGAACTGTTTGACACCAGAACTATACACTGTATTCCAGCAGCAGTCACACCAGTGCCACAGAGGTAAAATAACCTGTCAACTCCTACTCAAGATTTCCCTGTTTATGCATCCAAAGATCACATGAGCCCTTTTGGCGACAGAGTTGTATTGGGAACTCTTGTTCAGCTGATTACCTACCACGACCTCCAAATCTTTTTCAGAGTCACTGCTTCCTAGGATAGAGTTCCCAATCCTGTAAGTATGGCCTATATTCTTTGTTCCTGGATGTATGTATTTTCATTTAGCCATATTAGAACACATAGTTTACTTGTGCCCAGCTTACCAAGCAATCCAGATCACTCTGAATCAGTGACATGTCCTCTTCATTATTGACCAGTCCCCCAATTTGTGTCATCTGCAAACTTTATCAGTAGGGCTGTTGATTAATCACAGTTAACTCACGTGATCAACTCAAAAAAGTAATCACGATTACAAAAATTAATTGAGATTAATCACCATTTTAATCATACTGTTAAACGATAGACTACCAACTGAAATTTATTAAATATTTTTGGATGTATTTCTACATTTTCAAATATTTTGATTTCAATTACAACACAGAATACAAAGTGTACAATGCTCTCTTTATATTACTTTTGATTATAAATATTTGCATTGTAAAAATGATAAGAGAAATACTATTTTTCAATTCACCTCATATAAGTACTGTAGTGCAATCTCTTTATCATGAAAGTGCAACTTACAAATGTAGATTTTTTTGTTTGTTACATAACTGCACTCAATATCAAAACAATGCAAAACTTTAGAGCCTACAAGTAGACTCAGTCCTACTTCTTGTTCAGCCAATCACTAAGAGAAACAAGTTTGTTTATGATTAGGGAGATAATATTGCCTGCTTCTTATTTACAATGTCACCTGAAAGTGAGAAAAGGCATTCGCATGGCACTATTGTAGCGGCATTGCAAGGTATTTACGTGCCAGATATGCTAAACATTCATATGCTTCTTCATGCTTTAACACCATTCCAGAGGACATGTTTCCATGCTGATGATGCTTGTTTAAAAAAAATGTGTTAATTAAATTTGTGACTGAACTCCTTGGAGGAGAATTGTATGTCTCCTGCTCCATGGTATTACCCACATTCTGCCATATATTTTGTGTTATGGTAGTCTAGGATGACGACCCAGCATATGTTGTTTGATTTAAGAATACTTTTACTTCAGATTTGACAAAACACAAAAAAGGTTCCAATATCCGATTTCTAAAGATAGCTACAGCACTCAACCCAAGGTTTAAGAATCTGAAGTGCCTTCCAAAATCTGAGAGGGACAAGTTGTGGAGCATACTTTCAGAGGTTTTAAAGGAGCAACACTCTGATGCAGAAACTACAGAACCCAAACCACCAAAAAAAAAAAAAAAAAAAAACAACCTTCTGTTGGTGGCATCTGACACAAAAGATGAAAAAGAACATGCATTGGTTTATACTAATTTGGATCGTTATCAAGCAGAATCTGTCATCAGCATGGACGCATGGCCTCTGGAATGGTGGTTGAAACATGAAAGGACATAAGAATCTTTAGTCCATCTGGCATGTAAATATCTTGCGATGCTGGCTATAACAATGCCATGCAAACGCCTGTTCTCACTTTCAGGTGACATTGTAAACAAGAAGTGGGCTGCATTATCTCCTGCAAATGTAAACACACTTGTTTGTCAGAGCGATTGGCTGAACAAGAAGTAGGACTGAGTTGTAGACTTTAAAGTATTACACTGTTTTATTTTTGAATGCAGTTATTTTTTATACATAATTCTATATTTGTAAGTTTAGCTTTCATGATAAAGAGATTGCACTACAGTACTAGTATTAGGTGAATTGAAAAATACTATTTCTTTTGTTTTTTCAGTGCAAATATTTGTAATCAAAAATAAATATAAAATGAGCTCTGTACACTTTGTATTCTGTGTTGTAATTGAAATCAGTATATTTGAAAATGTAGAAAACATCCAAAAATATTTAAATAAATGGTATTCTATTATTGTTTAACAGCGTGATTAATCATGCGATTAATTTTTTAAATTGCTTGACAGCCCTGTTTATCAGTAATTATTTTATGTCCTCTTCCAGGTAATTGATAAAAATGTTAAATTGCATAGGGCCAAGAACTGATCCCTGCAGGACCTGACTGGAAACCCACATGATTGATGATGATTCCACTTTTACAACTATATTTTGAGATCTATCAGTTAGCCATCTTTTTAAATTATCTTAATATGTATCCCATGTTGATTTTATATTCTAGTTTTTTTTAATTTAAATGTCATACAGTACCAAGTGAAATGCCTTACAGAAGTGTAAATCAACCTCATTACCCTGTATCAACCAAACTTGTAATTTCATTAAAACAAAGATATCTAGTGAGTTTGACAAGCTCTATTTTCCATAAGTCCATGTTGATTGGCATTAATTTTATTACCCTCCTTTAACTCTTTATTACTAGAGTCCCATATCAGAAACTCCATTATCTTGTCCAGAATCAATGTAAGCCTGACAGGCCTATAATTACCTGGGTCATCCCATTTACCCTTTTAAAATATTGGCACCACATTAGCTTTCTTTGACTCTTCCCACGTGTTGGAAAACTTATTGAAAAATTAACATTAATTGTCCAACATGCTTCTCGGCAGCTCTTTTAAAACTCTTGGATGCAAGTTATCCAAACCAGCTGATTTCAAAATGTCTCACTTTTGTAGCTGCTTTTTAACAGCCTCCTGAGATACTAGTGGAATGAAAAGAGTGCGTTTATAGGATATCGCTACATCATCTGTTTTTCCCAAATACAGAATGAAAATGTTCTTTGAACACTTCTTCCTTTTCTGCATTGTTATTGATAATTCTACCATTTCTATTTAATAATCGATGAATACCATTGTTAGGATTCTCCCCCCCCACACACTATACTTTAAAAGCTCCTTCTTGTCCTTAATTCTGCTGGCCTTAATCCTTGTGTCCCTTTGCTTCCCTCATCCTTCTGATTTATATTTATTACATAGTCTTCCCCTTTCTTACACACACCTTTGTTCACTTCACCTCTAAACCATGTTAGTATTTGAACTTTCTTCCTCAGTTGTGGCTTTTGGGGGTTTCTAGTAAACTGTTCTTAAACAATTTCCAATTATCATTCACATTTTTCTGATTAAGTTCTTCCTTCCAGTTGGCTCATAATTGTTTTCAGCTTTGTGAAATTGACCCATTGAGAACACCAAATATATATCTGTCTCTGGTCTGGACTTGATTTGATTACCTTTATTGTGTGCAAACTGAATAATGACCACTTGTACCTAAACTACCATTATTTTTAAGCCTCTATGATCAGTTCCTCTTTATCTGTCAAGATGAAGTCTAACAGAATTTCCCTGTGCTGGATGCTACCCTTTCAGTTAGGAAATTGTCATCTATAACATTTAGAATTCCCAAGGATGTTTTAGTACTGGCAGCATGAGACCTCCAGCATATCACTCAAATTGAAGTTCCCCATAATCATGCAGCTTCTCCCCCCCCCCCCATTATAAATAAGTGCATAAGGAGCCGGTCATCCTGTTCCCTACTGTAATTTGATGATCTGTAGTAGACACCAGGTAATCACCCATCTTGCATTTTATCTCTTAGGTCACTGATCCATAAGCATTCAAGATCATTTTCTTCCAAGATATCAGTGACTCTGAAACAGGTAATACCATTTTTTGACAGAGTGCCACTTTCCCTCCCTTTTTCCCACTTGATCCTTTCTAATAGATTATAACTGATTTTAACATTCCAATTGTGCAAATCATCCCCTCGTGTTTCAGTAATACCCACTAGATGGAATTGCACATTTATGAACATAATTCAAATGCCTCTTGTTTGTGACCCATGCTCCTACCATTGGTGTATAGGCAATTAAAGAATTTCTTCTCCTTATAACCTTTGGGTCCTTGATTAATTTTGTTCTCTGCATCTCTATTTTGTGCTAAATGAGTGTTCATACCTTTCCTCTGTGATTGTTCTTTGGGTACCCCAGATTGCAAGTCATCTTGTTACCCCTGCCTCCAGTGTACACATTAACAATTTTATATGAACTATGGGTTTCATGCTTCTTTACCAGGGAAAACCAACTGGAGCAAAAGTATGCATGAAACTCCAGGAAGGGAACCTTAGAGATTTCTTCAATAGCATTCTTTCAAGGAATGAGTTATGGTGATTCATACAGTGTGGAAGACCTGGAAACTCTAGGGCTCCATCCTGTGGGTCCTCAGGCAGTTATGTGGGGAGCTGACCCTTCTGTAATGAACTATTTTTTCTCTCGCATACTCACACACAGGATCCCTTAGCTCTCATAGCTTTGTCCCCCAAGAATTCCCACAACAGTTGAGGGACAGAGGAGCGTTAATACTGGTTACAACTAACTACTGCCTGTACTCGAGAGGGAGGGCCGTGCCATGCAGAGTGGCTGTCTCCTGGCCTCCCCCGTTACTGCTATGGCATTACTACTATCTTCCATATGTATGCGGAGCCTTGTCAGCACGGAGTTTATACAGAGGGTTCTCTGGTCTGTCTCTGGAAATGCTGCAAAACCACTGCCTTTCCTATTACTTTACAAAGTTGCTAGATGAGAGGTCATCTAGACCTGTAATCTGGCCACACTTTTTGTTGTTGTTGAAAGAGAAATTATCCACTGCTGCAGCAGATGAGAACATTAGGCAGTGCTTTCTACAGGAAAATGTGGGTGGAAATATGCTTTGTTTTCAATTTTATTTTTTTAATTTGTAAATGGTATATAATATGGCAGCATCACTCTTGTTGATGCCTATGCAGAAATAATTCTGTCTGGCACATTTTTGTGGATGTGTTGGGGATAATTCTCTACTGATGTGTTCTGAATTGAAGGATTTCCTGTTGTAATGTCGTATGAAATGGGATGACAACAGACAATGTTATTTAGTGTTCTGCTTTATCCTTTGTTTTATCTTTTATTAATTTTTTAAAACAGAAAAATGTAGGGTAGGACCCTCCTGCTGCTTCTGTGAATTTGTAGGTAAACTCCTATCCATGTGAGTCTGTTTTTATTTTTGAGGTATATTTGTGCCAATAATCATTGTAACTAATAGACTGTACATCTTGCAGGATTGAGAATCAATGAAATATAATTCAACAGATTCACGGAAGAAGTTGCTGCTGCAGCTCATGTTTGCTGCTCTGTTTCTGGATTCGGCTGGCTCACCCATTCATAATGCAGCATATCCTGTCAATGAGTTGCAAGAAGTGCCATTTAAGTAAAACTAATTGTATTAGTGCATATGGTTTTACTGCCAAGTTAGCATACTGGAAATTAGAGTAACCTATGATACATAATTTTAAATCTTATTAAACTCTTAATGCTGGCGTACAGGAAGAGAGAGGAAAGATTGGGAATTGGATTGGAAGTTTTTCATAGCCACTGTCCAGCCTGGTTCAGGTTTCTGCCTAATTGGTTATTCCTCTCTATTTGTCCTTTGCAAGTTCAATAGGACACCAGTACACTAGTTTACATGAAGAAAGAGATCTTCTGCCCTGATCCTGAGAGAGATTGATTCCCTGCGAGGTTCTGCATATTGTTGTGACCCACTGAATCACCTTTAATTTGACTCAGGTGGGAGTTGAAGCTTCCCAGCACTGTGCAGGATTGGACACTTTATTACCAGAAAGATCAGGGAAGTAATTTTGTTTTAAAACTGTGAATGCTGGATAATGGAGCAATATTTCTGTTTTTTCTGTGCCTATGGATTTTTGAAAAGCCATGTGATGTGTTCACTTATGAATGTTTCATGCAGTAAAGTTAGTGAGGGAAATCCATATGATTATGGTTTAAGATTTGATGCGGTAGATGTAGAACTGCAGTTGATGGGCTGGCAACTCAGCACTGGAACTTGTGATATCTTCCTGGAAAAATAGCCTCTCTAAAGTTGTGCTTTAGCATATTATGAAAATCAGTTGATAGAAAGTTCAGTTCCTTGTTATAATCAAAACCCCTTTATTTAATACTTTCTATTGAAATGGAGTAAGGATATCTGCTCTGTTCAGTGACTAAAGGGATCCATTGATCTTTCTACTCAGCAGGAAGTTGTACTCTTGACCGATGGTACAGTTAGGCAGCCAGTTCTTAAAGTCGCAGTCCTAAAGTCTTATTGGTTATACAGAACACTGCTTTTTAAAATAGAACTTCAATGTATTTACAGAGACCTAGTATTCAAACATGTTTTTAAATACATTCACATCTTCCTAGTTTTCTCATTGTGTTTTTCAAAATAGCATCACCTGAATTGCAGCAGTGTATAAAGGCCACCCTCGGGCAGGGCTTTGGAGTGGAGCCCGGAGCTGGAGCGCGAAGCAGCTCCGGAGCAGTGGAGCTGCAGGAGCTGGAGCGGAGCCGGAGCACAGCTCTAAAGCCCTGCCCTCGGGGGCTGAGACCTCATTGTGCAGTTAGACGCTGTTCATTCACATATTGGAAAGCCTGTCCCAGTGCCGGAGAGCTTACCATCTAATTAGATCCTCTTTGAAATCAGGTGAATTTTTAGTTGCTGTTCTCCCACATCCTTCTGTAGTTATCATGGACCCTTTCCTTCCGTGTTACCCATAGTCAGACAGGGTTAAATGGGTAATCTTCTTAGTGGGTGAAATTCACTCCCATAGAAGTCACCATTAGGCCTATGCACCACTTAAGTACCACTTAAAATAAATCTTAAATGGAACTTGAGAGGCACATAGGCCTTGTGCTGACCCTTTGCACAGGTGTGAATTTCACCCAGTATGAAGAGATTGTTTTACCTATACTAGGGATGCAACCCTGGGCCCATTAATGTCAATGGAACCTTTGCTGTTGACCTCAATAGAGCCAGGATTTCATCCCATGTGTCTCCGATACAAAAGTGAATGTACTGCCTGCCTCTTAAGATCTGCATTTTGCTTGACTTTTTTTTAATCGTTTTTCTAAATTCGAGAATCAATGAATGGTATATTTCTTAAGATTTCAGGATGTGTATTATCACCAGTTTGTTAATCACTAACTTTAAAGCAGTTTCACCTGTGAACTGAAGTTTTTCCTGAGCTGTAATATCTTAGAGGTATTTAATGCCTTTCCTGTTAGAATTCTTTGGATAGATGTCAGCAATCTTGATCTTGTTGACTTAAGTCTTCCTCCTTTCAATTTCCTGTAGGCAGTGTGATGGTGTCTTTCTGTGTGCAAACTATATTTAATTTGCAAAATAAACAAAGCCTTGAACATTAAAAGGTGGATCACTGTCTGATTTAACTATTGGATGAATTGTTTACACTGTGAATAAACAATCTGATAAAGATGAGGATGACACCACTGCTATTGCAGGAAATCTGGAATACTCGTCCATTATTACAAATGGGTAAAGACTACTCTGCAGTGTTTCATAAAGATCTGTGGTCACTTTGAGGAATAAAGTGACATCTGTCTAGGCCAGTGGTTCCCAAACTTGTTCCGCCGCTTGTGCGTCCCTCAGCCTGCGCCGCTTCCAGCAGCTCCCATTGGCCTGGAGCAGCGAATCGGCTGAATCTGTGGATGCGGCAGGTAAACAAACCGGCCCAGCCCGCCAGGGGCTTTCCCTGCACAAGTGGCAGAACAAGTTTGGGAACCACTGGTCTAGACTCTCATTTGTGAGTTAGCCACCGGGTATAATGTACAATATTTCTGTTTTCTCTATTTATCTGGATGACTTTCTTCAGCTAGTGTAGTAGTTCAAACAGAAGTGATGGGTTTGATACAGGAAATATTGGGGTACGTTCTATGGCCTGTGTTTTATGCAGGAGGTCTGAGTAGATGATCATAATGCTCCATTCTGGCCCTAAAATCTATGAATTTCTTTGTCCATTTGGGGAAAAGACCTCTCCTCTCAATAGGTATTTAGTCTTCACTAAACATCAGTGTTTTGAGTGTGCTATAGTCAGTATTAGTATTATTGTCCTCCTTTTTAATAGGATCTTCTACAAATGGCAACTCTTTAATATTTCTCAACATAGTAAATTCTTTTAAATGACCCACTGACTTCCTTTTGAGGGTTCAAGTCTCTTCTCTGTCACAGACTTCTGGTGTGATCCATAACAAGTCACATTGTCTTTCTGTGCCTGAGTTTCTCCACTTGTAAAACAAGGAAAATAATACTTCCCTACCTCACAGAGGTTTTGTGAGGATAAGTACATTAAAGGTGGTGAGGTGCTCACATGCTACAGAAATGAGCCTTATAAATAAGGCTATGTTGATGTCACAGAAGTCAAGGAATCCATGACTTCCAGAGATCCCCTGTGACATTTTCTGCTTCAGCCCCTGGAGCCATGGGACTGGAGCTAGCAGCCAGCGGGGTCCTGGCAGAGTTCCAGCAATGGGTGACAGCCTCCTCAGGGTCTTCCTGCAGGTTCCAGCGACCGGTGACAGCCTCGTGTGCATGTGGGTGGGGAGGAGACCCAGCAACTCCCAGCCATCATGGTGGCAGGAGAAACCATGGACCTGCAGCACCAAAAGTCAGACAGGTCACAGCTTCCGTGAATTTTTTGTTTATTGCCCATGACCTGTCCATGTCTTTTACTAAAAATAACCATGACAAAATCTTACTTATAAGTACCTAAGATAGGAGACATGATCTGCTTAATTTTGTCTCTATAATCACCTGAAAATGTTGGTCCATACTCTGTTCTCTGTTGTACCAGTGTAAATTCCAAATAATTCCACTAAAGTCAAGGGAGTTATTCCAGGTTTGTACCAATGTAACTGAACAAAATCTCGCCCTTAGTGTTCTAGATGGCAACTTTGCAACGACATAATTAAGATATTTCTCTGCTGGTGGAAGTTTTAAATGTTTTGCACAGCAAATGTCTAGATAAATAATCTCCAGGGTATTGTTTTGCCAGGTTTGTGTGCTATCTACATCTTTCTAGTCTTGATGGCTGTTTTAGCTCTACTTTTCCAAATAGTAAAACTAAAGCTTCACTGGTCTGTAACTACTTGACAAGGAGCTTCATAAAGGTAAAAAAGAAAATATTTGTGTCCCCCAAACTATAACTAGGGTTCATTTCTGCTCTGCCTCAGTTAATCTATGTACCAGCAGAGTAAACAGTGTGATGGTTTGCAAATGTCATACTAGTTACATGATTTTTTTGGGTTTAATTTTGGGGTGGGGGATTGTGAGGAAGGGGGATATTTGTTTCAGGAGTCTTCTGTTTCTGTGTAAGTAGCTAGTTAATATCTAGGGTGCCAGTAGATGGCACTTCAGAATAAATAGCATAGTTCCTGGGATTTGTAGGACCAATACTGCACCATAAATAGCTTCCTCTGGCTGCTCTTTACCTGAAGCTCTTTATTAACTTCCCCTCAACATTATCATGAGGATAAGGGAGAAGAAGTAGTGAAGGAAGGGAAGAGGGCAGAAGGAGTGAGGCTGAACTGAAATGATTGTGGAAGATGGAGCAGAGATGTTAGGGCAAGCTGCCAGTCAGCTGGGGAAGGAAAGACCAGTGTAAAAACTTGGGAGGGGGAAAACAAACGAACACCGCCTACCCTCCCAAAAAATCCAAGTTTCTGGCTGCCCTGTTGATGTCTGCTCCTGCTGGCTGGCTCTGCCAAGGAGTTTCTCCTTCCTCTGGCCAAGGTAGTGGTAGCACTACCTGGCACCTGGTGCCCTTGGAGGTATGGGAGGCTCGCCCCTGTACAGTTCTGGCCCCGGTCAGTGCTGGGGATGGGGAAGTGTAAGTTAGGTGGAGGCTCATCACTTCCACATGCCCCCCCACTCCCAATACAACTGCTTCTGTGTCTGCTCCAGCCAACTGTGTCTCTGCCTCAGGGCTAGCTCCTCCTGGCCTTTCTCCCTTTCCTGAACCTACATGTTTGGGGGATGATTGGTGCTCCATGGGGCCTGGTGTGCTCAGATCAGAAGGGCCGGATAGGGAGAGTGTCCTATGCAGAGTTCTGGGGCGGGGTAGCAAGTTCTAACCTCTCCTGGAACCACCCCATTTCCGCCCTCAGTCCTGCTGCAAGATGGGGCCTCATGCACCCAGAGGGGAGGACTGGTGTGAGCGAAAGTTGGAAGAAAAAAGTGGTAGGATAAAACCAGAGTTTCTGAAGACTCAGTTTGCTGTTCTGGCGGGATCCTTTCTGTCTTTCCCCTCTCCCTATGTGAAAATAACTTTGAGGTTAGTGATCTGGGGCAGGAGGGAGCCTCTGAATAACTTAGTCTCTGGATAGATTCTGGAGCTCCTGTTTCAGGTGAAGCATAGCAGACGAATAAGAAAGCAAAGCCCAGGAGTCATCCTTGAAGAAACAGAGCAGAGCAAGAAACTGGGAAACAAAAGGAAGCTGTAGCAGCTGATTGCTGAGGAATCTATCTGTTCTTTACAATCAATTTCATCTCCCTTTAGTGGTAAGAAAATGATGAAATAGAGTTGGCAAAAGCAGCCTTATGCTCTTTCTTCAGCCTCGCAGAGCAGAACTCAGAAATTTTTCTGGGGAAGCCCTTCTGGAACAGGGGCTATCCCAGCCTGGGGAGGTGAAATGTTGGCATTTACCATGTGTAACAAACTGAAAACACAAATAAAAATGTTCTTGATTGAAAATGTGCAGCTGCAATGGTCCAGAGTTACTGTCCCCAGGGAACATGTCCCTCTGTAGAAGCATTAGTAAGTACTGCATTAACTTTAATGCATTTGAAAAGATGCAGTTGGCCGTGAGATGGTGCAGTGTAGGACAGCTCAAGGATTTGTGTTATGTGCAATGACTTAGGAGATTGAACTTCTTCCTAGTAGTGAAAGAACAGATTTTTAATGCTGACCTTATTGAGATTAATTACCCTTTCACTACGGATTGCTAAAATTTGATCCACATAAACCTTTTATTGTGACAAAAATATAGGAAAACAAGAGGACATAATGCAAAAATGGGAGTATATAAGAGTAGAGCTTAATAGAAATACATGAAAGAAGTTGGCAAAATAGTCACTGAAATAAGAACTATCAGTGTATGCAAGAGGGCTAGATTTAGAAAAACAAGCCAGAAAATAGATACTGGAGGATTAGAGCGGGTAAGAGCCTGATACATGAATGTAATAATTATATTATTGCTTTGTAATATCCAAGATAATTTTTTCTCTTCTAATCTGAAAGAACTGTCTGATAAAATTTTAATAAAGACTATTATTTTTTTTAAAAAATATCTAGCTGAAGTGAGAAGAAAGGTCAGGAATGGGAATTTTCTGACTGAACATTACTGCTACAAAATCTGTGCTTAAAGGGCCAGAGTTGGGCTCTGAGCAATGCTTTGTGCTGAAGAACTGGGAGAGGAGCATGTCAGCAGACGGAATTCTGGCTGAGTCAGCCAAAATTCTTCTTGGGGTCCCAGAGGAGCATGTGCTGGAGTGACAGACTTGCTAACCTTCCAAAAGGTGTAGTGTGCACTCAGGTCTTTGTCAGGTGGACTCTGCAGACCACTGTGAAGAGTGTGGGTCCATGGCCACGCTTCCTTTTGGGAACCTGCAATCCACAGCCCAGTCATGCCTGGCTGTTATGCATGGTTTGAGGACTTCAGTAACTCACCTAGAGGTTAGGAGTCTATTACAGAAGCGGGTGGGAGACGTTCTGTAGCCTGCAATGTGCAGGTCAGAGTACATAATCATGATGGTCCCTTCTGACCTTAAAGTCCATGAGTCTAAGGAGTAAAGGGTCCTTGTGACCTCTCCCAAGTGATGCACTCCCATGCAGAGCCAAAGTGTTGGCCGGGGAATGGATTTCTTGATATCCCTCACTATTTTATTTTGATAATGCACCTAACAAAATCAAATTATGATTGATTTAAAGAGCATTTATTTTATTACAAGCATGGTCATGCATGTGCATGTATATTCTATTAGGCATACAATATGCAATGCAATTAGGTGCTGGGCAAAGATTAGGCCAGGGGTCTCAAACTCAAATGACCACGAGGGCCACATGAGGACTAGTACATTGGCCCGAGGGTCGCATTTACTGACACCTCCCCCCCGCCACCCTCGGCCCCGCCCCCACTCCACTCCTCCCATGAGGCCCCGCCCCTGCCCCGCCTCTTCCCACCCCTGCCTGCCCTGCCCTGCTCTGCTCCCGGTGCGCGTCGGGCCGCAGCCGCCCTAGGTAAATACTGGGGGGGCGGGGAGCTGCGAGGAGCTCACGGGCCGCAGAAAATAACCCTGCGGGCTGCATGCGGCCCGCAGGCCACGTGTTTGAGACCCCTGGATTAGGCAGTATAGTATCTTTGCTCCAAATTGTACACTGTCATTATTATTTCTGAGGCTGCAGTTCTGTTTCTTCAGTCTGATTCATTCTGAGTCATACAGAACACATTCTCATTGAAATGGGGGGCACAGCACAGAGGGCTGTCGTGCTTGTTCTGCACCATTAGGTAATTGTTTGAGTCTTTCTGCTGGAGATGTGTGTTGTGCAGGCAGTACAAAAAGACTAGAAGGGTGTGGGCGTCTGGTGGGAGGATTCAGACTTAGAAGGGGGAAAAATACCCAGTCATATTCTACTGCAAAAACTTTGACTTGAGCTCGATTCTGACAAACTCACCAGTATTTCTAGTGTCACAGTTTGTGGACAATAATTCAAGATGTGAAAACTGTTGTTGGTACACAGAACAGACCTGCCACAATTCAGTGAAAAAGTCGAGTTTTATCTGTAGAGAATTGGGGCCTGATTCTGATCTCTTATCGCTTTTTATGCCAGTGTAACTCTATTGACATTAGTGAAATTGCTCCTGAATACCACTGGTGTGAGAGAAATCGCAATCGGGTTCTAGTCATTTTGGTGTTTTTTTTATGGGTTAACTGATCTACCCTTTCACTCCACAAAGAGCAACTTTTATCTGGCAGTCTCTATTGGTAAGAAATGGGATCAGGCATGTTCTGGTTTATGAGACGGGAATCTGCATCAGGATGGCATGGCAAGGGGAGGCAGCTGCTTCCATACTGTAGTTTTAGTTAATTTGCTCATTCTCTTACTAAAATGCAGGAGTCATTTGCCTATGAAATAGTGAGTCTCATGTTCCTCTCCTACTTGGGGAGATAACAGATACAAATGAATAAACCAAGGCTGGGTGCATCTTAGAACTGAATATTTTGCCACAAAAGGAGGTACCTACATAGAGATGGCATGTCTCCCATCCCCCGTGCCACCAGCTACACAGGAACATTATGGATAGCTGAGAAAACATCTCTTCCCTTACCCCGCTGATTATAGGGGAGGAAAATGCCTGAATACCTGATTTGGAGTAAAGAGGGGAACAAAACAGAATTGCTGACACAGACTATGCTTCATTTTGAAGCATTGGCTGAAGTACAATTGATCTGGTTCAGCAGCAGCAAGGACTTGTGCTGGACAGAGACGTGAATAGCAGCTTCAGTGAGCAACAAGAAATGAAAGTTACTATGTTAGTGCAAAATAACCAGAACATAACAATAGTAATGATAACAGTTAAAATAAAAATAAGAATGTTATTGGTATTGCTTTCAGGGGAGGTAGCCTGCTGTATCAGGAGAAAATAAATAAGTTTGTGGTTTTCCAGATATGTCTTATTTATTTTAAATCCTTTTTTACTTTGAAATATTGACCATAGTTGTAAATTATAAGAGCTTCTTTTTTAACTGTGTAGCTTGCAGTAAAACCCATTATCAGTTCTTTGTTTGAATTCAGTTCACATTGTCTTCTCATAGGCTATAAAGAGGTTCAATCTGTTCCAGAACAGTAATCACAATCCATTAAACTCTGTTCCCTGTAGTCTTTGTTCCCAGTTACATCCAATACTGTATCTCTGTGTGTGTGTGTGTGTGTGTGTGTGTGTGTGTGTGTGTATGTGTGTTTCTCTCTCTCTCTCTCTCTCTCTCTCACACTCACTCACTCACTCACTCTGCTTGTCTGCCCTTCAATAGAATGAAAATTACATGGAAAAAAAACATGAAGATATTTTACGTGCCCTTTTAAAAAAAATCCCTACCTGGGTGAATAGAATTTTGCAGGGCTGTATCTACAGAATTATTAATACTATAATCCGTTTAGTCTTCTCAGTTGCCAGGTTAATCTGCGTGCAGTATTTAAATCATATGCTGATGCCAAAAAAATCAAAAATTTTCTCTGTAACAGACACTGACTAACCATATTCCTATGTGTTAAATTCCGAGTTAACTGAGCTCATAATGTAAAATGTTGCCTCTAAAATTTTGAGCCTGATATTCCTCAGGCACTTAAGCAAGTTTTACACAGCTGTAATGCCACTGATTTCAGTGGAGCAGCTCCTGACTTACACTGGTGGGAGATCAGAATCGGGCACTTATTAAACTCATTGGCAGTGGTCATTGTATTAATTGTGAATGACTAAATGAACGAGGGGTTGTTAGATTCAAGCTGCAACCACCCATTTTCTTTTTGGAATTTATTGTTTAAGATTAGTGGGTTTTGAATGTGGGGATACAGCGCCCAAAGGACAAGAGAAGAGGAAGGAAGTTGAGCAAGCAGCCTGCCCTGGCTCAGCACTGCAGGGAGCTCCAGGAGAAATAACCCACATTCCTTTGATTATATGCCAAGCTCGGAAAATGGTGGAGCATTCTATATGCCTTTGAGAGCTCCAGAGAAGTTTTTTTTTAAGCCATGCTGAAAGAATTATAGTTGGCCCAAAATTTAGCTGTGCCCTTTTAAACTGTATCTCTTTGAAAAGTCCATGTAACTCCTAGATGTTGATGGAGGGGAGCAATATCAAGTGGAAATAAGGCACGGAGGAGGGAGAGCAGCTCCCTGGCCTGCTGCCCCGTGCCCAAGTCTACAGAAGAACCTCTGTTGTTGGGGCACAGTCCTGCAAGGGCTCTGGCCTGACCCCCAAAATGCTTAAACATGTGCTTAAGTTGAAGCATATGCATTGTCCCTTTGGGCTACTCACATGCTTAAAGTTGAAGTGCTTATGTATTTTCTTGAACTGGGACCAGAGTGCTCTGCAGTTTGTAGGATCAAACCCTTAGGCTCTGTTGTTTGGTATCTGAGATTCAATAGTGTGCCGTGTTTGGGGCAGTGCCTTGGAGCAGCTGCTTTTTACATGTCATAGACCCTTTTGACCCTAGCAGATTTTAATAGTAAACACATGCAGGAGTTAATGTTGCACTGGGCAGCCTTAACTCCCTCTATGTCCTCTCTATTCCTCTTGGAGGGAAAGTGATTGCAATTGAAGGGGGAAAACTTCTGCAGCATGGTTCCTGAGGGAGCCATGCTGCCAAATGGAAGGGGAGTGGCCAGGGAGCATCATGGAAGGGTCTACTCTTTTCACCACTGCCCTGAGAATCCATGGGAATGGAGTCTGCTTTTTTAAAGAATTGTAGGGCTCCATGTAGTTTCTATGTCCCAAACTCTCCCTTTGCACAAGATCAGAACCACCCTCCCCCTCACACTCCATTATAAGGAAATGGAGAGAAACCTCTGAAAAGTGAATCTCATAGATTACAAGGCCAGAAGGGACCATTTTGATCATCTTGTCTGACCCTCTTTATACGAGGCCATAGAACTTCCCCAAAATAATTCATGGAGTATATCTTTTAGGAAAACATCTAATCTTGATTTAAAAAATGTCAGTGATGGAGAATCCACCATGACCCTTTGTAAATTGTTCCAATGGTTAATTACTCTCATTCTTTAAAATGTACACCTTATTTCTATTCTGAATTTGTCTAGCTACAACTTCCAGCCATTGGATCATGTTATTGCTTTCTCTGATGGATTCAATGGCCCATTATCAAATATTTGTTCCAGGGCCACCCAGAGGATTCAGGGGGCCTGGGGCAAAGCAATTTCGGGGACCCCTTCCGTAAAAAAAAAAGTTGCAATACTATAGAATACTATATTCTCATGGGGGCCCCTGCAGGGCCCAGGGCCTGGGGCAAATTGCCCCATTTCCCCCCCCCCTCTGGGCGGCCCTGATTTGTTCCCCATGTGGTTAGTTACAGATTGTGATCAAGTCACCCCTTAATCTTCTCTTTGTAAATAGGTTAAGTTCCTTGAGTCTATCACTATAAGTCATGTTTTCTAATCCAATAACCATTCTTGTGGCTCTTCTCTGAATCCTTTCTAACTTATCAACATCTGTCCTGAATTATGGACACCAGAACTAGACACAATATTCCAATAGCAGTTGCACCAGTGCCAAATAAATGGAGCTCCCATAACTATTTTTCCTCTGATCACTGGTAGGGACAATCAGAAATCTACCTATTTTTTCTTCTTCTCCAAAACAAATGCTTCATTGCTGCTTTCCAGATGAATAACTGCCATGAACAACACTCATGAGTAGCCCTACTGTCACCCTTCTGCCGGTCAGCGTTGGCAGCAACAAGTGTCGGGTTCAGTATAGGGGTTCCTTTTTGCAACAATTCAACACAAAACCAGCTCGAGCCCCCACCCAGTGACCTGGGACAATTACACACCACACCCTGGGAACCTCTAAGGGGCAATACTTCCCCTCTCGCAAGCACAGCATCTGAGTGTAGCAAAGAAACTTTTAATAAATGGGGGGAAGTCGCCTTGCATTAAATTGGGAGAACACCACAAACAGGGTTCCTAAACATAAACCATGAGCAAAAGTTCCACCCCCAAGTAAGTTGGGCAGTGTCCTTTTCCCTCAGGTTTTTAAGTTCAGCAACCAAAAGTCCCTTTAACATGCCCATCCCTTCACTGCCTCCCACTCACAGTTGCTGTCCTTGGTCAGTGCAGACCTAGAGTTCAGAGGTACATGTGCAGGGTTCACCTCCCACCCTAGGTGGAGGGGATGTAAGCCACCTTACTCGCTCCACTGTTCAGGCACTTGCTCGCTGCTCCTCTCTGCCAGCCGCCCTGCTGGCCGATCACCATGCCTCTCCGCCAGGATCCACTCCACCAGCCACCCTGCTGGCCAATTGCCGTGCCCCTCCGTTGGGCTCCACTCCACTCCCCTGCTGGCTGATCGCCACGCCTCTCTGCTGAGATTTGCTCTGCTCCTCTCCAACAGCTGCCCTGCTGGTTGATCGCCGCTCCTCTCTGTGGGTCCCCATTCTGGTTCTCTCCAGCAGCCGCCTTGCTGGCCAATTGCCATGCCTTTTCTGCTGGTTGCTCTGCCAACTGATCACCAATCCTCCGGGATGTCTTTAGGGCCCACCACTTAACACAGCTCTCAGTGATGGGGGCGATTTAGGGATCTGGGGCAAAAATCTGACTGGGGATTGGTCCTGCTTTGAGCAGGGGGTTGGACTAGATGACCACCTGAGGTCCCCTCCAACCCTGATATTCTATTAGTGGGGGAGCCTCACTCTTGGTGCACACTGAGCAGTCTCTTGCATCAGAGACACTGTCCCAAAGCAAGTTGAACATTTAGACCTAGGTATCAGTGATTTCAGCTCTGCAGTGTGTAACAAGACTCTCAGTTGAGTCTAAATTAGCTCTTTTATTACACAGTGGAAAGAAGAAGGGTCAAATGGTGTCTGAGACCCTTAAGCAAGACCCATACCACCAGGAACAAATATCTGTTCCCACCCTCTCTCAACTCACTGGGCTTTGGAACCCATGTCCCCTGCCTCGCGAGTGCCGTTTAGTTGAGGGTGAGTCCCTCAATCGGGATATGCTGTCTTTGATGCACACAGCAAGGATAACAACCCTTTATTACTTCTTCCCCAATAACAAGCAGACTGGGAATCCAACACCAGCCAAAGTGATCATTTGGGCAAACAATCCCGTCATGCTGAGCACCTAGGCAGGGTGGGTATTCCCATGCAAACAAGATCAGGTCCTGAAGTCCTCTTCCACAGCTCATCACTAGATGTCAGGGGAGAGCTCATTCAGACCCTGCTTACACTATAGTATCATGCAATGTGTGAGCATGAAAGAGGAAATGGATTTCAATCTCAAGTTTCCACTGAGTTATCCTATAAGAAGGAAGCAAGCCAACATGCTTCTGACTGTGATAGGCAGAAGCTTCACAGCCCCATCTGGTCTCCGGACCTTGGACAAGGGCAGAGAGGCTTGAGGTGCAGCTCGCCAGTAACCGGGCGCAGACTTCTGGAGGCACGCACCCCCCAGCAGGAGTTTTGGAGTCTGTGTATGGAATCTTCGTGGCACTGGTACCGCTCCTGGGACAGGTCGAGGGACCAACGGTACCATTCCCCGGACCATTGCCGATTCCCCAGGGCGGCATCACCACGAGTGGGCTTGGCATCCTGAAGATGTAGCCGCACTAGTTCCCGATCCTGCTCCATATCCCGGTACTGCTTGTTAAGCGTGAGGCATAGGTTGCTGGCCCAAGGCCATCGCGGATCCACTGGTCGCCGAGGCCCCAATCCAGATGCTCCTCGAGATCAGCCAGATCCAACTCCAGGAGGGGCGATGGAAACTGATCGGGACAGAGCCACCAATCAGCCCCATCTTAGTTGCAGGGGAGCGACTGCTCGGGCACTAGCTCTGGTTCAGAGCAAGGTTCCCTAGCAGCAGGTCAGGCTCCAGAACCTATGGTACAGACTATGTCAGCGGCACACATCCAGGCCCATAGCCTCAGACTCTGTGGCCAGCATAGTGGTACCCATGCAACCCATGGGGGTTCACTCAGCCCTCTCAGGCCACCTGCTCAGTATCCGGAGCTTAGGAGAGACCGGCTACAGCCCTCTCCCACCCCCTCCAGCCCAAGAGGCCTCGGCTGCAGGCACCCTGCAGGCACAGGAGGAAGTAGGTGAGAAAGCCACCGGACCACCTGTGGTTGTGGAGGACCCCTTGGTACTGACTTCCTCCTCGTTGTCGCCAGATGAGGCCATAGTGGGGCCCCCTCCACTGGTGCCCGAGGATGATGCTAAGGTGCATCAGGAGCTGTTAAAGAGGGTTGCTGCCAACCTGGGCCTCTAGGCAGAGGAGTCAGAGGAACCCGCAGACTCCCTCTTTAATGTTCTCTGCCCCATGGCCCCGGCCAGGGTAGCTTTGCCCCTACATGATGGGGTCACTAAAATTACAAATGCCCTCTGGCAAACCCCCTCCTCCTTGCCTCCAATCTCCAAGAGGGTGTAGCGCAAGTACTTTGTGCCATCTAGGGGCCACGAGTACCTTTATACCCACCCTGCTCCCAATTCCCTAGTGGTAAAGGGGATCAACCACAGGGAGAGACAGGGTCAACCAGGGCTACCCTTAGGAATAAAGACTAAGGAGACTAGACTTGTTCGGGCATAAAGTTTATTTGTCCTCCAGACTATAGTTGTGGGTGGCCAACCATCATGCTTTACTAGGCTGCAATGATTTTATATGTGGCAGGCCAAGACCAAGTTTGAGAGTGCCCTTCCTGAGGCTTCTAGGTGATCCTGGATGAGGGCTTAACTGCAGCTAGAGCAGCTCTCCAGGTGGCATCGGATGTGGCGGACATTGCTGCCCGTACCATGGTATCGGCCATCTCATAGCACAGGGCTTCCTGGCTGCTCATCTCTGGTCTTTCCTCGGAGGCTCAGCAGTCAATGCAAGACCTCCCTTTCGATGGGCATGCCCTGTTCACAGAACAGACTGACATTAAACTCCATGGTCTGAAAGATTCCCACATGACCCTAAAAACACTGGTCCTGTACATCCCCGGCCTTGCCCGCAAGAGATTTAAGCCGTACCAGCCTCAGATCCAGGGGAGCCACCCTCGTCAGGAGCCTCCCACAAAAGATCCAGGGGCTACAAGAGGCGCCCTGGCCACCAACCCCCATCTACATCCCAGGCGGGCTCGACGCGCAGTAAACAGATGGGCAAGAGCCCATTTTGAGGGTACGTCCTAGGGCGACCTACCGGACTGTTCCCCGGATCCTTCCTCCCCTCTGTTTGCCAACCACCTTTCTTCCTTCCTTCCTCCCTCTGTGGGTATCTATAAGACAGAGGTCGGCAACCTTTCAGAAGTGATGTGCTGAGACTTCATTTGTTCACTCTAATTTAAGGTTTCGCATGCCAGTAATACATTTTTAACATTTTTAGAAGGTCTTTTTCTCTACGTCTATAATATATAACTAAACTATTGTATGTAAAGTAAATAAGGTTTTAAAAATGTTTAAGAAGCTTCATTTAAAATTAAATTAAAATGCAGAGCCCCCCGGACTGGTGGCCAGGACCCGGGCAGTGTGAGTGCCACTGAAAATAAGCTCGCGTGCTGCCTTCGGCACGCGTGCCATAGGTTGCCTACCCCTGCTATAAGATCAGACCGATGGGTCCTCAATATGGTGGCGTAGGGTTACACCCTTCAGTTACTTTCTACCCCCCTTGCAAATTCCCCCATCCCTCTTCAGGGACCCCTTTCACGAGAATCTTCTCATACAGGAGGTAGAGATTCTACTACAGCTGGGTGCGGTGGAGGTAGTTACTGTGGAGTGCAGGAACAAGGGGTTCTATTCGCGATACTTTTTAATCCCCAAAGCCAAGAGCAGTCTGCGGCCCATAATAGACCTGCCAGGCTTGAATTGCTACTTAACAAAACTGAAGTTCCGCATGGTCTCCCTGGCTTCCACCATCCCCTCCCTCAATCTGGGAGACTGGTACGCCACCCTCGATCTGAAAGATGCATACTTCCACATCTCCATCTTCGAGGGACACAGACGCTTCCTCCAGTTCAAGGTAGGTCCCGACCACTATCAGTTTGTGGTCCTTCCGTGTGGCCTAGCGACAGCACCACAGGTATTTACCAAGTGCATGTCAGTGGTGGCGGCTTACCTCAGACATCAGTGTATCCAGATCTACCCATACCTCAATGACTGGCTTGTCAAGGGCAACTCCAGGTCCAAGGGGATGTTGCAGTGCTTCTAGCCATGTGCCGTCACCTCGGCCTGTTGGTGAACGACAAAAAATCCACATTAGTTCCAGTACAGAGGATAGAGTTCATCGGAGCGGTGCTCAACTCGATCTGCATCAGGGCATTCCTGCCACTGGTGAGATTTACGGCACTAATGAACCTCATCACGGAAGTCTCCGCGTTTTCCCCTGACCATGGCCAGGGTTGCCTGCACATAGTAGGTCACATGGCAGCATGTACATATGTGGTGTGCCACACCAGGCTCCGGGTGTGACCCTGCAGCAATGGCTGTCGCCAGTCTACTCCTAGTCCAGAGACCACCTGGAGAAGGTCATCACCATCCCCGCAACAGTACTTACCTCACTGCGATGGTGGACCGACCCCGGGAAAGTCCTGGAAGGAGTTCCCTTAGTCAGCATTCCTCACTCAGCTGAGTTGGTTTCGGATGCTTCAGACTTCGGCTGGGGGGGGGGGGGGGCGGGCGCACGTCTGCACCTTCCAGACCCAAAGTATTAGTCCCCAGAGGAATCGACACTACACATAAATGTCAAAGAGCTCAGGGTGCTGCCGTCGGGCAGAGTGGTCAGAGTCCTCACAGACAACACAGCCTCGATGTTCTACATCAACAGGCAAGGTGGAGCGTGATCCCTGGCCCTTTGCCAAGAGACACTCCATGTCTGGGACTTCTGCATTGACCACGGAATCCATCTAGAAGCTTGTCACCTTCCGGGTGCCAGGAACACGCTAGCAGATCACCTAAGCGGGGACTTCTCCTCTGACCACGAAAGGGTGCTCCACCTAGAGGTAGCCGGCATGATCTTCCAGAGGTGGGGAACTCCCCAAGTGGATTTGTTCGCCACCAGGCAGAACAGGAGGTGCCACAAGTTTTGCTCCAGATAGGGTCTGAGCAAGGACTCCCTCTCCGACGTCTTCCTCCTGCCATCGGCAGGAAGCCTGATGTATGCGTCCCCTTTGATTCCGCCCATCAGCAAGGTCCTAGCAAAAATCAAGAGGGACAAGGTGCAGGTTATTATGATCGCCCCAGTGTGTCCTCGCTAGCACTGGTTCGGGACGCTATCAGGATCACGGCCGACTCTTGCACCCCAATCTCGTGTCCTTCCACCTCACAGCGTGGATGTTGCGTGGCTGAAACCGGATGAACGGGCCTGTTCGGACAGGGTCCAGAAGGTCCTCCTTGAGAGTAGAAAGCCCTTGACTAGGGAGACCTACCTGGCAAAGTGGACAAGGTTCTCCCACTGGGCGGCCGAACGGGACATCTCCCCTTCTCATTCTTCAGTGCAGTTGATCTTGGACTACCTCCTTCATTTAAGGAACCAGGGCCTGGCACACTCCTCGATCAGGGTGCACCTTGCAGCCATTTTGGCCTTTCATCTGCCAATCCAGGGGCAGACTGTGTTCTCCCATAACGTGACGGTCAGGTTTCTTAGAGGCCTTGAGAGGCTTTTTCTTCAAGTCTGGTCACCGGCCCCTCAGTGGGATCTCAACTTGGTTCTGTCCAGGCTCACGGGCCCGCCCTTTGAGCCTTTGGCCTCGTGCTCTCTCTCTCACTTATCATGAAAGGTAGCTTTCCTGGTAGTGCTGACGTCGGCGAGGCGAGTCTCTGAGTTGCGAGCCCTGATCTCAGAAGTGTCGTACATGGCCTTCTATAAGGACAAGGTCCAGCTCCGGCCTCACCCGGCCTTCCTACCCCAAGGTGGTGTCTGCTTTCCACATGAGACAGGACATCTTTCTTCTGGTCTTCTGCCCTAAGCCCCATGAGACTAGTGAAGAGAGGCTCCTTCACGCTTTGGACATAAGAAGGGCTCTGGCTTTCTACCTAGATCGGGCAAAACCTTTCTGTAAGTTGACTCTGCTTTTCATCTCTATAGCTGATAGGATGAAGGGCCTTCCAGCATCCACGCAAATGATTTCTAACTGGATCCCCTCTTGCATTCGGACCAGCTATGAGTTAGTGGGAGTCCCTACCCCGCCAATCGTCAGAGCCCACTCCACTAGAACACAGGCATCCTTGGCGGCCTTCCTGGCACACGTTCCGATCCAGGACATCTGTAAAGCTCTGACGTGGTCCTCAGTACACACGTTCATGGCTCACTATGCCATCACACAGCAGGCCAGGGACAATGCTGGGTTTGGCAGAGCTGTATTGCAATCTACATGTCTGTGAACTCCTTACCCGCTTCCAGGGGTACTGCTGGGATTCACCTAAGTTGACTGGACATGAGCAATCACTCAAAGAAGAAAAGACAGTTACCTTTTTCCGTAACTGGTGTTCTTCGAGATGTGTTGCTCATGTCCATTCCACAACCCGCCCTCCTTCCCCACTGTTGGCATTTCCTGCAAGAAGGAACTGAGGGTGGAGGGGGCTGGCAGCATACATATGCCGCAGCATACATATGCCACTCCAGGGGGGTGCCAGAGATGGTCCCCTATGGATACTGCCAAGGGAAAAACTTCCGGCACCGATGCATGTGGCGAGCACAAACACCTAATATGGAATGGACATGAGCAACATATCTCGAAGAACACCAGTTACGGAAAAAGGTAACTGCCTTTTCTCCAGGGCAGCATTCAAACTGTCCTTACCCTGAAACTATCCCTTCTCTTCCTGCCATCCCCTGCCTCATTTACAACCCACAGAGGCGGCTCTAGCTATAGGCAAGTTAGGCAGCTACCTGGGGTGCCAGTTTTCTGGGCAGATGCCTAGGATGGCAGATTTGGCCTGGCTGCTTCTCCGTCATGACAGAATTTGAGTGGGGTGGACGCAGCACACTGAAGTGTTGCCTAAGGTGGCAGATTGCCTTGAACTGGCTTCACAGTTGGTTATGTTGGCTTCACAGTTAACTTGCTCAGCTCCTGAACTGCACCTAAGAGAGTCTGTGCTGCATATCTTTTTGCAGCTAAGTTAGCTGTGTAGTTCATTGCCTTATCACCTGGATTGCACCAAAGGAAGGAAGACTATGCTTCTGGTTGAAATGTTGGTGGTGACAATTATTAAATACATTCTTAAACAGAAGAGAACCTACATCCCAAAGCTTTAGTCAATAAAGATATAATGGACCTTTAGATAATTAAATAGTTGTAAATATAAGAAAAAATTAGATAATATATGTCCATCTAAGTTTGTAAGAAAAACTGCAGTTTGCTGATATACTCTAGTATTTGAGCAAGAGTCTATCATCAGGAAATGAAATATTGTATCATAATATTTGTGCGCAAGGGGGCAGATTTAAGGTTAAGAATATAGGCTTAGATTCTCAGCTGCAGTGGCGTTGCACCCACAGCAGCTGCTGGGTGGCTTAATGCCATCTCTGTCCCCCCCGTCCCAATTCTGAGACTGGACCTGTACCCATTGTGCTTGCAGCACAACTTAGTGGCCTCAGAGCTGCTCTAAGTTGTGTGCAGCTGCTACAAGCCCTTTGGGGACATTGGAATAGCTAGAGGTCACTGGAGTACAGCAGCACTCCAGCCACATCTCCTTTCTCCCAGCCATAACCAACATGCCCATCTCTGTGCCTGGACAGGGGTGATGTAGTGGCAGCTGTCTCAGCTCTATATGGCCCAGGGACTTCCCTTAACCTAGTGGAATCCCCAGGTAGGCAGTATGACTTGAGCCTCCAGCACAGTTTAAAACAGCCAGAGGGGAAGAGTGTAGGATCTGGCCCATAGTTCATAGCAGATAGGCACTATTTTATTTTCACTGGCAATATGGCACCATTGTTTTCAAATTATTATGAAGATAAAAACAATTGAATGTAAATTGCAAATAAAACATTAATCTCAGTTTCCTTCCTCCCTTCTCCTCTCTATTTTTCTGTTCCTTGATCATTTCCAGTTGGGAATCAAAAGGAGGGACCAGAATGCTAAAAGCTTTTCTCACAGCAGTGTATGTGTATGAGAGTGTGTGTTATGAATGCCAGCACTGATTGCAACAGCATGAGCCAGCTTCAGGGAACAAAGGCTGTTTTCTCCTCCTGCCATTCTCTGTTCCAGAAATTAATCTTGTGTGTGCGCGCACACACCCCACAAAACATCGCTGGGACTGGAATTCATCCCTTCCTCTGAGTACAACGTTCTCAATATGCTGCTGGAATCTTCACTCACATGTTATTGAAACTAGTCTCTGAGCTGTAATATGGAATAATTTTACTACTACAATTACTTTTTTTTAAGGCTGTCTGACTGCAAGATACAATAGAGTTCAAACACTCTTAATAAAATATGACATGCATTATTCGAACACAGCAGTTGCTTAGATCCCTTCCAGACATGGAGATGCTACGTATGTCCTTTTAAACAATGAGATGTATCAGAGATTGGGACTCCTATTAGGTATCTGACTGCTGGCTATCAGAGATGGGTGTATTCTTGAGGCAGCTTGATTGCTGGAGGAAAATGGAGGAAGGGTACCCCAATGGGATTTTACATGTGTAAATTCTGTCATTCACGTGCTCCAGTGGCAATGCCCAATTTCACATTAAATGATTGAATATGCAAAATTGCCTACACACACATTAAAGGCATGTTTTGAAAAAGTGAACATTACTGACCAAGGTCAGATTTAACCTCTTTTAAGCCTGAACTTCTTAGGTCAAAGTGTTTTAATGTGTGTTGGGGAGTTGGGAGGGGAAATGGTACATTTGCAGAAAACATTGCAATTCATAGAGGACTGGAGTGAATGGATAATTCTGTTTCCTGGGGGACAGGAATCCTGTCTGAGTAATTACATTCAGCCTGAAGTTCCCTTTCTTTGGCATTTTTCTGGATGATCAGTCTTTGTCCTTTGGAAACAAGGCAGGCCCTCTCAGCGTTGGTGCTGAAGAGGAGCACCAAGGGTTCTGTAGTCTTCTTACTTTGCCTGCTCCAAAGATGAGGCAGGAAGGACAAAAGGAGCCCAGATTAGTTCTCCTGCTTTGTCTTTCAAATCCCCAGTAGCAGTGCAGAAATGCCATTGCAGTTAGCCACTATTTAATATGGAAAATAAGAAATATTCATTAGAAGTACCTGTTAAAACGTAAAAGTGGGTGGGACTTGGGTAGTGCAATAGTGAGGGCTGAAAGGCATTGCCCTCAGCATGCAGGGCAATATGGAGGCACATTGGTGAGGCATATTGTGGTCTCTCTGACCATACTGTACATGTCTCTGTATCTTAGGGTACGTCTACACTTACCCGCTGGTTCGGTGGCAAGCAATCGATCTTCTGGGATCGATTTATCGCGTCTTGTCTAGACGTGATAAATCGATCCCGGAAGTGCTCGCCGTCAACGCCGGTAATCCTGCTCCGCGAGAGGAATAGGCGGAGTCGACAGGGGAGCCTGCCTGCCGCGTGTGGACCCGCGGTAAGTACCTTTAAGTTCGAACTAAGATACTTCGACTTCAGCTACGTTATTCACGTAGCTGAAGTTGCGTATCTTAGTTCGAACTGGGGGCTTAGTGTGGCCCAGCCCTTAGTAACATCAACATGTTTGTGGTGTTCCTCAGTGACTATGTAATAACAACACTTAGCACTTGTATAGCACATCACAATTTCAAAGTGCTGTACAAGCCGGTAAGGGCTAAATTCTGAGTTTAGACACAGCTCTGAATAAGGATTGTTTATAAACTGCAACAACCCAAGAGTAGCCCTGGGAAGCATTATGACTTAGACATACCTCTGAGTGTGGGAATAGTTTACTGATCCCTATATCATAACTAAATAACTGACCATCCTATGCTGGTTCAGCTACTGTGGCCAGCGAATGGGGTGGAGTGCAGGCTGTGCTCATTCCCCACTGTTACCTGAGGATGATGGGAATGTTAAAATCAATGGTTATAACCTATTTAGGAAGGATTGAGTGGGCACAAGGGGAGGGGCAGTGGCAAAAATGGCATCACCTATTTCAGAGTCACTGATAAGTTGGAAGAAAATGATCTTGAATGCTTATGGGTTGATGTCCTAACAGTTAAAGCACAAGATGGGGTTGTGATGCTGTTAAACCAAGTGCCAGCTCTGACCAAGGCTGTAGGTGTTAGCTAAGAACTGACAAACTTATAGCTGGAAACCAAACCAGTTTGCCTATATGTTTGTTTTGTTCAAAATAGGTATTAGTCTTATAAGAATGTATTTAATGTTTAGATTATGAAATGCTTGTAAATTGCTGCATGCATTAATCTCACGTGTAATGTCAGTATTCCATGCTATAAGAAAATATGTACATTTTACTTTATAACTTTGAAAATGTTTGCTCTGAACTTGTGAATCCAGGCATGGGAATTGTCCCTCTACCCATCTAGGAGGACTACCAAAAAACTAAGTTGATTCAGAGGAGTTTTCAGCTGCTCTCTGTGTGCTGAAAATGCTGTTCAGTACTAGGCACTGTCCAGCATTAATGGTGCTGATCTGTCACCATTAGCTGAAGCAGGGAAAAGATTGAGATTTGGGCTTATGTAAATTAGTGAAATTGGAGTGGTGACAGTGAAACACAATGATAAGGTGTATATAAATATGTAATTTGTTTAGTAATTATAAGAGTTTAAATAGTTAATAAAGATAGTTTAAGCAGTCACAGTGAGGGAAAACAAAATGGCAACCTCAAGGAATTGGAGTTGTGAATACCAAAATGGTGGCCTTAGAATGGTCTGACCAATGGCAAGCAGGTAGACTGGGGTGAAATAAAGGTCACTTCCACACCCGAAGGGAGGGGTCAGTCAGGTAGAACACAAGGCTTCAAACAGGTCCAGCTCTAAAGGCACAAGGTTTCAATTAGGTCCACATTCTAAAGGGCTTGAAGCTGAATGGTGGGTCAACTTTATATAAGGCAGACTGCTGGCAGCTTTAGTCAGTCTGTGTCAGTCCATGTTCAATGTCATATGCCTGAGTGAAAGACGCCGGCGTGAGTGAGAGCAGTAGCGAAACCATTAAGAAGATCAAGACCAAGAAGGAGAACAACATAAGAGCTGAAATCACAGAAGAAAGAGGAAAGAAGCAGAGCTTGGAGCAACTTCAGGAGACAGAGCAGAAGGACCTCTCAGAGGAAATAGAAGACATCGGAGAAAGTAAGCATGATGATTTTAATAGAAGACTCCCATTGAAGTGTGTATGTGTATGCCTGAGTTAATAAAGCTGGATATCTGTGTATGTCTGTCCATGTGTTAATGCTGTGCTGTCAGCATTCTGCATGTGACTGGCTATTGCATGCAGACTGTAACCACCTAAAACTGTGTTAATTGTATTGTATTGGGTATTTGAATATGCATATGTGTTGATAGTTTGTTTGTATTCTAATTTTTGCCTTTTATGTTTATGGTTTATTCCTTTCGTATATGCATTAGACTTATTGTATTAGAGAATATTATGTGTTAAATTAAGGATATTTTATTTTTGAAGAAATTACTTCCTGAGAGTTAATCTTTTTGAGCAGAAGGTTGTATCCATGTCCTCCCAAGGGTTAACAGAACTAGTCTGTTCTCGGGAGTCCTCTGCTGGTCACAGACAAACTCCCTGGTAAAACCTGGGCAATTCCTCTAGAGTGGGCCACCACCTGTTAACTAGGTTAATAGGGTAGAAAGGCCATTGTGGGGTACCTTACGTCTGAATTTTGGGAAAACAAGGTGGGCCATTATAAAGTGTCTTAGGTACAAGTGATCATGACTTGAACACATTTATAATGTGCAGACAGAATAAAGTCCTGACCATAATATGTACTTGGTGCTTAAAAGGGCCAGTTTCACAAAGCTAAAAGCAATTATGAGTAAGGATAAGATTATGTCACGGAAGTCATGGATTCCATGACTTTCAGAGACCTCCGTGACATCTTCCACTTCAGCTCAGGAGTGGATCTGTCTGCTGGCTGGGGGCCCCTGGATCTCCCAGCTGCCACAAGGGGGGAATCTCCAGCTGCCATGGGGCTCTGCTCAGTCTCTCTCCTCCCCCCGGCTCAGGCTTCAGTCGTCCTCCCCCCTCCCCACACACCCCTGTCAGTCTCCCCCATTATTTTTAGTAAGACACAGACAGGTCCTGGCTTCAGTGAATTTTTGTTTATTTCCCACAACCTGTCTGTGACTTTTACTAAAACTAACTGTGAAAAAATCTAAATCTTAACTGTGAGACAAAAAAAAATGTGAATGGTAAGTGGGACTTGATTAAGAACACTTTACTAGATGCTCAAAGAGCCACAATTGAGGAAGAAGGACGTTAAAAAACGACCTGGTTTAGCATGGAAGTGAAGACAGCTATTAAAAAAAAAACAATTGGAAGAAAGGGGAAGTTAATAGTAATGAATATAAATCAAAAGTTAGGACAAAAGAAAATTGATAAGGTAAGTAAAGGGACACAAGGAGGAGTCCCTGGCCAGAAACTAAAGGATAATACATTTTTTAAGTATATTAGAAATAAAAGGAATCCTAACAATGTTATTGGTCTATTACAAGATGGAAATGGTAGAATTATCAATAATAAGGCAGAAAAGGAAAAAGTGTTCAATAAATATCTCTGTTCTGTATTTAGGGAAAAACAGATTATGTAGTCATATCATATGATGATGATCGTAGTTTTTCCATTCCACAAGTATCTCAGAAAGATGTTAAAAAGCAGCTACTAAAGTTAGACATTTTAAATCAGCAGGTGTGGATAACTTGCATCCAACAGCTTTAAAAATGTTGGCTGAGGAGCTCTATGGACCATTAGTGTTGATTTTCAATGAGCCTTGGAACACTGGGGAAATTCCAGAAGACTGAAAGAAAGCTACTGTTGAGCCAGTATTAAAAAAAAGTTAAATGGGATGACCCAGATAATTATAGGCCTGTCGGTTTGACATTGATCCCAGGCAAGATAATAGAGTAGCTGATACTGAACTCGATTAATAAAGGAGGATAATGCAATTAATGCCAATCAGCCTGGGTTTATTAAATATAGATCCTGTCAAACTAACTTTATATTTTTTTGAGTAAATTAAGTTTTGTTTATAAAAGTAACAGTGTAGATATAATAAGACTTCTGTAAGGTTTTTCACTTGGTATTACATGACAATTTTATATTGTTCTACTTTTTAAATAAAAATAACGTGACATACATTAAATAGATTAAAAGCTGACTAACTGATAGATCTCAAAATGTAATTGTAAATGGGAAATCATCATCAACCAGGTGTGTTTCTAGTGGGGCCTTGCAGGGATTGATTCTTTGCACTATGCTAGTTAACTTACCTAAGACCGTTATTTGAGCTGTATGTAAAAATGTTATCTTTGTTTTGGAACTTTAGAGTAATTGAGAATTTCTGGGAGAAATCCAAGACTCCAATTTATTCTGTGGTGGAAAATGAAGGCATTGTACTACAGTGGTGTATAATTTTAGTCTTGTAGAGACTCCTGGAGCAGCCTGGAAGGGAGATTGTGACTCAGCCACAATCTCCCTCTTCTTCTGCTGCTCTGGGGAGGGAGAAAATGTATTGGATGCTCTAGCTCAACCAGAAGATATGCCATTGATGCAGGAGTTAGTGAGGTTTTGTGGCCTGTGTTATGCAGGAAGACAGACTAAATGGTCACAGTGGTCCCTTCTACCCTTTAATGTATTAAGATGAAAAATTTGGTTGATAAAGGTAATAGCGAGCGCTACTTAGATTTCTGTTTGACTTGGTACCACAAGACATTTTGATTAAAAAAACCTAGAAAGATATAAAATTAACATGGCACAAGTTAAAGGGATTAAAAACTGGCTAACAGAGAGAACTCAAAATAGAATTGTTAATGGGGAATCATCAAGTGGGTGTGTGTCTAGTGGGGTCACATAGAGATCTGTCTTAACAATGTTAAATAGCATAGGGTCATCAATGACCTGGAAGAAAACATAAAACCATCACTGATAAAGATTGCAGATGACCCAAAAATAGGAGAGGTAAATAATGAGGGCAGGTCACTAGTACAGAGTAGACTGGATTGCTTGGTAAGCTGTCCACAAGCAAACAGTGTGTTCTAATATGGCTAAATGTAAATGTATACATCTAGGAACAAAGAATGTAGGCCATGCTTACAGGATGGGAGGCTCTATCCTGGGAAGCAGTGAGTCTGAAAAAGATTTAGGGGGTTATGGTGGATAATCAGCAGAACATGAGCTCCCAGTCCAATGCTGTGGCCAAAAGGGCTAATGAGATCCTTGATGCATAAACAAGGGAATCTCAAGTAGAAGTGAAGAGGCTATTTTACATCTGTAATTGGCACTGATGCGACTGCTGCTGGAATTGTGTATCCACAATTCAGGAAGGATGTTGATAAAATGGAGAGGGTTTAGAGAAGAGCCACAAAATTAAGACATGGCTTATTCTATTCAACTTAACAAAGAGAAGGTTAAGGAGTAAGTTGATTGTAGTCTAGAAGTAGCTACATGGGGAACAAATATTTGATAATGGGCTCTTCTATCTAACAGACAAAGTTGAAATACAATCCAGTGGCTGGAAGCTGAGGCTAATAAATCTGAACTGGAAACAGGGCCGCCTCTACCATTTTTGCTGCCCCAAGCAAAAAAAAAAAAACAAAAAAAAACGCTCGGACTGCCGCCACCTGAACTGCCGAAGCGCAAAAAAAAAAAAAAAAGCTGCTTGGACTCTGCCGCCCCAAGAATGGACGGAATGCCGCCCCTTAGCATGTGCCGCCCCAGGCACGTGCTTGCTCTGCTGGTGTCTGGAGCCGGCCCTGACTGGAAATAAGGTGTACATTTTTAACAGTGAGAGTAATTAACCATTGGAACAACTTATTAAGAGTCAGGATCGATTCTCCATCACTGACAATTTTTAAATCATGATTGTATGTTTTTTCCAAAGATATGCTTTAGGAACTATTTTGGGGAAGTTCTAGGGTCTAGGTTACACGTGAGATCAGATTAGATGATCACAATGGTCCCTTCTCGCCTTGGAATCTATGAACCTACTTTAGTAGGCCCACTTACTCTTACATGACAGGACCTAAAAGCCAGGTAACCCACATAGGTGTGTAAAGGGAGTTCTTTCTCTTGCTCCCTTGTGCAGGCATGAAGGGAGAGTCAGAATCTAGCCCTAATTAATTAAGCAGAGAACTTTTATTATCAAGCAGTGAACAATTCTATCAACAGTGTCAATTCTTTCACAAGCACACCAAATAAAATGGGGGAAAAATAATCCAAAGTAAATAATTAATGCACAAGAAGGCCGTTTATTTTTAAACTCATACTGGAGTAAACATAGTTACCCATTATCATTTTTTTGGGGAAGCCCCAACCAGCTTTTCTCATCAGCATCCAGCCATTTGAAGTTTATTTATTAAATCTCTGAACCCCGATAGCCAGTACTTCTAACAACTTTTTTTTCTCTCGTGATGGACAGCATCTCTTTTGAGTTCCTGATAGGGCAGAAGGAAGGCAAGGAGGGGAAAAAATCCATAAATATGCCAAAATGAATCTTGCTGCTTTGAACAAAAGGGGAAAGTTTTATGGTGAAGTTATGATATCCAAGGTGCAGTTGCCTTCATTCCTCACAGGATATTACTGCTGTTTGAAATTCAACTCCCGGGCGGATTTTACACTTTGTAAATGTATGTACAATCCTAGCATGTAGCAAGCTATTTTATTTTATTTTATTTTATTAAGGATGGAACAGAATGACTGAATGTTAACTAAGGGGAAACCTGGTATTAGAGTCAAGAAATGAAGCTTCAGCATGAGATCGAGTAGGCATTAATTTGTCAGTTCACTGCTGAGTTCTTGATGGAGCTGTCATGGGCTCCTCAGTTGAATCAGCATTACACACCAGGTTCTAATTTCTCCTCGAAGAAGCAGCTGTTGGAGTCAACAAGAAAGTGTCAACTTGTCTTGAGCTTAGGATACCCTCTCAAAATCAGCTTTCTCAGTTTTGCACAGTGTGGGAAACAAGTTAGGATATTCTGGATAAGGAGATTAATTATTCATTTTACAATCGTTTTGGAAGGTGTGAGTTTGTTTCACTAAGTTTTTACTAGTTGGCCCTGTATGCTAATCCAGCATCAGTCTTCCATCTGATAGGAATAAGAAAAAAAAGAATAAGAAAATTATAAAGAAATACAAACTAAAGTTCAGATCCTGCAAAGACTTTGGCACATGGTGCATGCTTCAAGTGAAGCAAATACATAAGTCTTTGCAGGATCAGGTTCAATTGGGTGGAATTCTTCACTTTTCTTTCCCATATTGTCTAGCTGACAAACTTAAATACAGTTAGCAAAGAGCTGGATTGTGGCCCATCCTGTGCAGCAGCACAAGGAAGAAAGGCTGTGCCCATTCTCCATCCCTACCAGCACACCTGGTCTAGAGAGGGAGTATGAGATTGAGGACCTCCCTTGCTCAGGTGTGTTCTCCCACTACATACTACATGCAGGGGAGGAGTCTTTGTAGAGCCACTATATTAACCACTTGAGAAGGTGGACAGGAGGGGGTGGGAAGTGAGTGGAGCCTTGAGTCCAGTCCCCCAAAACACAGTAGGTGGCATACTTAGTGGGCCAGTAGGATAGCTTTACTTCCTCCCTAGAGCAGTGGGAAGACCAAGAGGGAGACTGTGATTCCCTGAGCCCAGGCCTCTCCGGGGCGGGGCAGTGCAGTAACACCCTGCCCCTTGCTATGGGTTAGCTCAGAGGTGGGCAAACTACGTCCCACAGGACCCTCCTGCCTGGCCCCTGAGCTCCTGGCCCAGGAGGCTCGGCCCCTCCCCTGCTATTCCTCCTCCCCCCGCAGCCTCAGCTCACTGCACTGCTGGTGCAATGCTCTGGGCAGCGGGGCTACGAGCTCCTGGGGCAGCGCAGCTGCAGAGCCTGGCCTGACCTGGTGCTCTGTGCTGCGTGGTGGTGTGGCTGGCTCCTGCCAGGTGGCACGGCTGCCTGTCCTGCTGCTCTGGGCAGCACAGCTGTAGTGCTGCCAGCCACCGGTGCTCCAGGCAGCGCGGAAAGGGGGCAGGGAGCAGGGGGGGTTGGATAGAGGGCAGGGGAGTTTGGGGTGGTGGTGGTCAGGGGGCAGGGGTATGGATGGGGTCAGGGCGGGGAACAGGGGGGTTGAATGGGGGTAGGGGTCCCGGGGGGGGGCAGTCAGGAAGGAGGGAGGGTTGGATGAGGCGCCGGGGGGCAGTCAGGGGCAGGGGTTCCGGGGGTGGTCAGGGGACAGGGAGAAGGGGTGGTTGGATGGGGCAGGGGTCCTGGGGGGCAGTCAGGAATGAGAGGAGGGGTTAGATGGGGCAGGGGTTCTGGGGGGGCCGTCAGGGAACAGGGGGGTTGGATGGGGCAGGAGTCCCAGGGGGTTGTCGGGGGCGAGAAGCCGGGGGGTTGGAAAGGGGGTGGGGGCCGGGCCACACCTGGCTGTTTGGGGAGGCACAGCTTCCCCTAACCGGCCCTCCATACAATTTCAGAAACCCAATGTGGCCCTCAGGCCAAAAAGTTTGCCCGCCCCTGGGTTAGCTAGATGACAAAGTATTTAATATGCTTATGTGACACTTTCCCACGACACCCAGAACTATGGGTGACCTGCTTATCCCTCTGCCTTAGCAAAAGAGAGACTTGCTGGAGCTATACTTGGTGACAGGTCCCTGTCACCCCAGTTAATTAGCCACCATAGACAATTTCTTAGGTCTCTGCCAGCCCTTACTTTGCCTTGCAGGTAACACTTGGTTTGTCCCAGTTCCCCTGGAGTATCCAGCTCCGGTCAGTGGACACTCACAGAAATTACCATGGTCACTATCTCCAAAGAGACAGTGTACACACCAGTTATTTGATTCAATTAAGCATTCACACTTTACTTAATATTACAGCCCTGAGATCTACACAGAACAAAACACGGAGACATTTATTAATGAAGATAGAGATTTAAGTAATACTGAGTAAATATAGTAGAAACTGATATGGCTACAAATAAAACAAAAGTATAACGTGCTCCTCAAAGACTAAACATAATGCTAGCAGGCTAAAATCTCTGTCTAAGCCAGTGGTTCTCAATCTGCGGCCCAATCAGCACAGAGCTGCAGCCCATGTGACATCCTCAGGGCCATATAGGTAGTATTGGATGTGGCCCACAATGGTAAATAGGTTGAGAACCACTGGTCTAAGCTAAGTTTTTCACTTAAAGTAACCTCTCAGCATTACTATCCTCCCAGGGTCCAGGATCTAGCTTTCATAGTTACAAAAGGTGCTCATTCCTCTTTTTGTTCCCTCAATGATGGATAATTAAGGTTGCTCTGTTTCCTCCTGCTTTTAGTCCAGAAAACCTTTCTCATTCTCCTGTTAACTTGCTTTTCCTGTTGACGTAATATGCAAATGAAGCTTCCTTTGTGTTGACTTACACATTGCTTGATTTACATTGGCGAGCTAGGCAGATAGGTAAACCAGCATTCCTTTGTCTGGGAAAACCCTGTTTCACAAACCCGCCTGGTTACTTAGTTTAAACTAGGGTTACCATATTTGGAGCCTCCTAAAGGAGGACACTCCACGGGGCCTCGGCCCTGCCCCCAGCCCCGCCCCCGCCCCAACTCCGCCCCTTCCCCAAAGTCCCCGCCCCAACTCCGCCCCCTCCCC
>NW_020664420.1:39169207-39235787 GCF_002925995.2 Terrapene triunguis | reverse complement strand
GCTTTTTGGGATTTCCCCCCGGACGGGGATTTGAGTCCCAAAAAGCCGGACATGTCCGGGAAAATCCGGACGTATGGTAACCCTAGTTTAAACATATTTTTAGTACATACAAACAGCTTCTAGTATGAAAGCCGTACATACACCTCACCACGCTTATGATGACCAGTATGATATAAGCTTTTATTTGATACCTTACACAACATTTTTCTAGATAAATGCTATGATAGCAATGTGTTAGATGTAGTGAGTTTGTCAGACCTGATAGGAGTTGCTGTTACGTGACAGTAAACCCTTTGCCAGTTGGCACAGAGGGGCTTTTAGGGTCACAGCTTATTCATATCCAGCGGAGATATATTAGATAGTATCTGTATAACCCACAGTATTTCTACTCTGTATATTTCTTTTATTTGATAAGAACATCAAAAAAACTAGCCCTAAGGATTTTTTTGGATAGCCCTAATACTGGGTTAGCTGGCTTCCAGTACACTGATTTTCTTGGGGGAAAAATCAGTAACTTTAAAGGGACTCTGTCAAGAGTCAGTTTATATATTTTTTAAAAGTCTCACCTCTTTGACTAAGTATACTTGGGCAAGTTACTTAGCCTCTCTGTGCCTCAGTTAACCATCTGTAAAATGGGGATATGAAACTTTCCTATCTCTCAGGGGTATTGTGAGGATAAATACATTAAAAATTGTGAAGCGCTTTGAGATCTGCTGATGAAAAAATGCTATATAATAGCTAGGTATTAATATTTATTAAAATGGAACATTTTAAAATGTCAGGTTTCAGAGTAGCAGCCGTGTTAGTCTGTATCCGAAGAAGTGGGTTGTAGCCCACGAAAGCTTATGCTCTAATAAATTTGTTAGTCTCTAAGGTGCCACAAGTACTCCTGTTTTTAAAATGTCAGTTTTCACAATTTATGCAAATTACTTTTTGTATTTGGGTAGTGAAAATGTGGATAATAAAACTGGTCTAGTCAATTTTATTTACTCTTATGGTTAGTTTGTGGGTCTCATATGCTATCACAATATTGTTTTGTTTAGTCTTCCCACACTTTGAGGGGACTGTTTAAATCACCTACACACATCTGTTGCCTGTTTTAATTGAAAATTTAAAAAATGCTAATAATGAGAACTATTCACAGCCCTAACTCAGGAAAGCATTAAACACATGCTTAAGTCTAACTGAAGACAATGAGACTTAAGCACATAATCATGATTAAGTGCTTTCATGAATCAGGACACATTTTAGAGTTCATAGCACTCCTTTCCCCCAGCACCTCCACTATTTAATTTTGTTTTGGTTTTTTTAAGCAAAACCAATTTGGGACCTAAACTCCTTGAGAGAGTGTCCCTTTAATTAATAACTTGGGCTTGGAAGGTTGCAACTACAGATTTTTTAAGAAGACGTCAGTCTAAAGCAAAATGCAGCTGAAGAATAATATGATGCATCCGGAGAGAAGGGAGTATATGATAGTGTCTGAAATTGGAGACCTGTATCGTGACTAACAACCAGAGGCACAAAATTGGACTTCGGATGAGAGTATGATGAGAAATATTAGAGCTGGGCTACAGCTGGAAGAGTATTGTAGATTCTGCCTTTTCTTATATTTAAAGATAATTATTCTTCCTTTGCAGTTTAAGGGAGAGTAGGAGAAATGTAGTTGAGAGACTACTTTGATTATACCTTTTGAAGAGAGCTATTTGAAGATATTACTTTCCAGGTGTTTGGGAGTGTATGGATGTTTGTGGAGGAAATATTTCCTCCTGAAAAACTGAGTAATTTCTTCTTCATAATCTTTTTCATGAATTTACAAGGCTGCAGAGATGAGAAATAATAGGGGCTTGTCTCTCTGCAAGCCTCAAGTTACTTTGCATTGACTTAAAAAGCATGTCAATGTATAAATGTGATTCAAGATCAAAGACTAAGGGCATATCTGGATGGTGCTGCAATGCTCACTATGTGGGTGTGATTTCTAAAGTACACTAATGTGTTGCGCACTAATTGGTCTGTGTGGACTCTGGTAGTATGCACTAAAAGTTCACTAGTATAGAAAGTTCACTAGGGAACTTTTTGGGTGCACCAGCAGGATCTACACAGATCAATTAGTGTGCAGCACATTAGTCCGCTTTCACACCTTTTGTGGTGCGCATTGTAGCGCAATGTAGACATGCCCTAAAGTGACCCTCAGGCAGTGCCAGGGTGGTATCTTTCTCTACTCAATTACTTATAAAAGGCTGAAGAGGGACTGGTGACAGCAATAGTGAGATGCTTTAAAAGGATATTTTCAGGAGTTTGTTTTTAACTGTATCTCCACATACTGTAGCCTATAGGACTAACCTGCTTGCTTGCCAAAAAATACATTCAAAAACATAAAGGAGGTTTAGAACAGCTGAGAAATAGCAAAATAATATCTAAGCATTGTAATCCATGGGGTTTTGTAAGTAATGTATTTAATGTAAAAACAAAGCAAAAAAAGGTATTAATAATTAAATAAAATAAAAAAATTAAATAAGAATTAAATTAATAATTAAATTCCCATATTATCCAAATTAACATTATCAGTACACCCTAAATCAGGCTACAATACCGAGTGAATGCCTGTCTCTATTCAAGTAAATGGGAAGTTTTCATTGACTTTAGTGGGACCAGGATCTCACCCGCTGTACCGTATGGCCCTGATTCAAAAAGCACTTAAGTACCTGCTGAAATCCATCTCTATTCTAAGTGGTGGGTTTTATTTATTTATTTATTTATTTATTATCTAGTCCACAAAACACTTAGTAAGTGCTTTGCTGAATTGGGGCCTATATCTGCATGCATATTAGAAGCTTGAATATAATTATTTTCCTATGTAAATTTTTTTATTCATTTTCATTTAGAAAACATGTATCCCCATTCCAGTGGTGCACTTCTAGTGGAACCTGAAGCCAACATGACATGTTTTGTTTATTCCCTTACTTAAGCACTGGAGCGATATATTTCGGTGCAATGTTTTTCAGCTTTTTTATTTAAATTCAGGTTTTAAAAATCAGATGAATAATGCAATAACAATTTTGTAGTCTCGGGCAAGAGGAGATTTCAAAACCTTGGGTGAGATTTTTCAAATCATTCTAGGGGATTCAGCCACAGATCTTTATTAATCTTCCATTAATTGACAGGAAGGGTAACTGAAGGGTCTCATTTACTAGAACCAACCCTGATTAAAAAGTTCTAGACAAATAGTTTAGATTGAATGCACATGTGATAACTAAACTTAATCTTACATTTATATCCAGAAAAAGTAGTGTGGCCCTAAAAACTGTCTCATTGAGATCTTAATGAGTATTTTTGCTGATGTGCTATAAAGTCTTTACAGGTTAATATTTTTTCACTGTAGTTTGATTTTAGATCTTTTAAGTCTGAAATGCTTTGAAAGGCACTTTCTAAGCTACTTTTTAACTTAGCCTTGTGTTGCTGATTGCATTTTGTAATAGTACAGTGCTTTGAAATGGCAGGGAATGTGATTGGTAGAAAGATATAACTCCTATGTGCTAAGCTGAAAACTCGTACCTCAAGAAGCATATAAACAAACGTACAAATAAAAATGCACAAATCTCTAAAGATGGCCAATTTTCAAAGATAAATACCTTAATATGTATCTGCTAAATATACACATGCTGTGCAAACAGATAATTGCATGTGAAGGATATATGACATACACCTCTACCTTGATATAACGCTGTCCTCGGGAGCCAAAAAATCTTGCCGTGTTATAGGTGAAACCGCATTATATCGAACTTGCTTTGATCCGCTGGAGTATGCAGCCCCCCCCCCCCCGAGCACTGCTTTACTGCGTTATATCAGAATTCATGTTATATCGGGTCGCGTTATATTGGAGTAGAGGTGTATATCAAAAAATCATCATCAAAATTACCTGTTTGTAACCTTTACATGTATATTTTGCACAGACCGCATATGGGACTTGTTTTACAAAACTTTGCCCTAAAGGTACATTTTTTCAAAAAGTCAAATGTGAAATGCCAATAAAAAAGAAATTAGCACAAGTATAATTTGCACATGTATTTGCACATGTAACAAGCTAGTCAGATGCACTGCTAGCCATTAGTGTGCAGAAATACCTGATTTGAATTCACAGCTGTGAAATTAGGTACACAGTCAAATGCTTATTTTTGTATATCCAAATTTTGAAAATCCGTCCCTAATATTTTTAAATTAATCTAACTTTTTTAGAATATTTTCAAATACATCTCCGTATACTGGATAGGTTTACTGACTAAAATGTACCTAAAATAGACTTCTACAATGCAAATCTCCATAGGACACAATACTGTTTCTGGATATCTTAAATGTTACTATTAAAGATTTTTATAGGAACCCCATTGGTAAGGAGAAAAGATATATAGCTCTTTCATAAATTTATCTCTGAAATTATTTTCATTGGAAGGTTTCTACTCATTGCAGGGTAGTACAGAAAAAATATTGCATTATAAATTACTGAACTTCCTTCAAGGTAAGAAGATACACTTTAACTATTATTGTAACAGTCCCACTGCTGATTCTGAAGTTGTCTTCTTGACACTGTTCTTCAGGAGGTTTCTGCTTTATTTGGTACCAGTGAATAGCATATTATAGATGCTTTTCTTTTTGGCTAGTGTGTACGGGGGGCTAGCTGGTGATATTAAATTTCATATAATGCAACAGCAGCTACTCTTGATTTGTTTGGTATAACCTATTTTTGATAGGACCATGTTGTTTGTTCGTTATTAGTCACCTCTCTTCCCATTGTTTACATAAAGACTTTCTTTTTATATGATCAGATATTTAATCCAGAATAGACATTGGGCTACATAGCTGGTGATTTGCTAGTTCTTCCTTATGGCCCTTAAATAACAATGATAAAATAATATCTTTAGTATCCAGTTTCTCTGAAAATATTTGTCCTCATTATTTTTTGGAGATCTGTGTATTGGTAAGTCTGCTGAAAAATAGTGTGTTATCAAATCCTACAGGATTTTCCAGTTCTGTTAACAGCACACGTTTCTCCTGCCTGCTAGCATGTTGCCTAGATTGCAATTTCCCTCATCTTTTCATAAACAGTATTACAGTTTGCAGTTTGCCTTTATTTCTGCCAAGCCAATATATTGTTTGCTTGACTTTGGCATGTTACTTGCTTAGAATGTAAGTGGATTTTTCATAGTACACAAGGTAAAACCAAGTTAACCTGAGTCAATCTAAGGCTTGGGCCTTGGGTGACAGGTAAATTTAAAAACTGCATTTTGAAAGGCTGAGAACTGTGGAGAGGGAGACTGAGAGCTGCTGCTGCCAACTCACATGAGAAAAAACATAATGAGCCAAATTTATCCCTGATGTAACTCAGCTGAAGTCAATGGTGTTATGCTAGCAATGAATTTGGATCAGTCTGTCACAAACCCTTTTTTAATATAAGATTCAGAAATGTTCAAATATAAAGGAAAAGAAGAAATATCAAAGAAAACATATTTTGTGTTTAGCCTCCCTAGATATGGGAGTAGAATCTTGTTCTAACAGTAGAATAGCCTCACTGAATTTTTTTTCATGTTACCATTAGGCATGAAATGTTTGTGGGAAGACTGATTTTGGTTGAAAAGCTAGAATTGTTTGATCACCATTTATTTTTTTTAAATATTTTCTTATTGTGCAGTTGATACTGTATTTTGTTCTGTGTTTGTATAGTGCCTAGCATAATAGGGTCCTGAGCCATGACTGGGGCTCCTAGATGCTACTACAGTATAGAATAATAATGTTTTGACCTTCTTCCGAACCCCACCCAAGTTGTGTTTGCTGTTCCCAAGTAAGTTTAGTTTCCATATTGTATTATATATTATTTATGAAATGCTACCCATTAGCTCAATGCTGGACAAACAAATACTCCTGCATCAGCATCAATTTCCTGGATACCCTGATCAGCTTCAAAAGTAGAACCCTACAGACAATTATAGATAAGAAACCCACCTCACCTACTTTCACAGATCCAATAACTACCTCAAACACACCAAGTTATCTGTTATCTACAGCCAGGCACTCAATACCACCTTAATACATTTAAAACTGCCTTCACCAAACAAGGACACTCCACAAGGAAAGTAGATTGCATCATGCAATGGGCCATCCAAATACCGTGAGAGAACCTGCTTCAATACAGAAAAAAACTCTACTCCAACTGCACAGCTCTAGTTGTCACCTACCACCCCCACTGGAAGCCATGCAGGGTATCTTCAAACAGTTATAAACCATGCTTGATGAGGACCACATCCTGAAAGAAATCTTTCCCAAACTCCCTCCTCTGGCCTTCAAACAATGCTCCAACCTCGCCACACTCATCAGAAGCAAGCTCCCCACAGACCAGGACCCACCAACTCAAAGCAACACCAGACCCTGCCGGAACAACAGATGCAAAAACTGCAGACATATCTCCACTGCTATGATGATCTATGTCAAGATAGAAAGGTCCTACACAAACCCATCACAACATATGGTGTACTTCATCCAAAGCACTAAATGTCCCAATAATAACTATATGGGTGAAACCAGACAATCACTATCCTCTTGAATGAACTCTCACAGAAAAATGATAAAAGACAAAAACACCACATCACCTATGGGTGAACACTTCAGAAAACAATCACTCCATATCTAACCTCTCAGTCCTGGTCCTCAGAGGAAACCTTCACAACACCTTCAAGAGACGAACTTCAGGTAAATGTATACAAAATTTTCCACTACAGGGATGGCCGCCCAAAAATAGCAGAACACAGCTTTTGACTTTTCATTAATTTACTCTTGTTAGAAGAGGTAGTGGTACAAACAAAAGAGGTAGAATTGCTATCCACTTTTCAGTCCTCTCTAGAGTTAGGTGGGGGGCAGGAGGAAGGCATGCAGAGCAGTTTGTTTATGTACAGAGGGATGTCCCTAATCCTCCTGAGATGTCAATGAAACTTTCACGGAGGTACTCTGCAATCAGGCCCTCTCAGAGGTCCAGGCCACTTCCAGCTTTTGAGGCCCCTAGCCATAATTTAAAAAAAAAATGACGACACATGAAAACAAAATAAGGCACCAAAAAAGAGGTGAGACATAATTTCAATATTTTTTAACAAATGCTTTTTTAGCCTTTTTCTGTGCAAATACACTAATTATTGAGGGAAAAATCTAGCTTTCGTACAATGTCACAGTTGATATTAAGCATGGTGAGACCATTCAAATGCTCTTGTCCCATAGTTGAACGTGATAGTTCTTTACCTGCTTCAACATGTTGAAGGTGCATTCACTTGACGCCACTGATGCAGGCAAACTGACAAAAATACGCAATGCAATTGTGATATTAGGAAATACCCCAGAGAGTCCAAATTTGAGTATTTCTTGAAGCAATTCCTTTGGCTTGCAATCCAATTTAAAGTTCATGGAATATATTTGTTTGAGGAAGATGACCTCATCAGTGAGCTCTTTTGAGATTTCTTTGTTGTACTGTTGCTGAAATTGTCCAGCTGCAGAAAGTAGACCTTCATTACTCAGTCTGTTGAACTACCAAAGAAACCCCAAAAGGGTACAAATTAGTCGCAGTGATTCAAATTGATGTGTAAGACTTGATTGAATAGAGTCGATGATGACAAGGAAGACATTGACCCTATAATGCTGCTCAGCATCGGATTCAGGAGGTAAGTTGCGTTTGGTGGAGAACTCAGATGAAATGCCAATATTCTGTGCTACTACTTTGGACTCAATCAGGATCGCATCCCATTGTTCACGAATCTGTTGAATGTCATTGATAAGACTTTCAATGTTATCCCTCTCAACATAAAGTGTAGCATTGCGTGCTTAGCAGATTAGTTTGGTGGATCATTGTAAGTAGTTTCATCCATAAAGATGACATCAGAACGCATTCAAATTTGGACATGTGCTTTTGAATAGACTGAAGTTCAGTTTGAGCCTGTGCAGTGAGATTGAGAGATTCAAGCTCATTTAAAGACTTTCTCATTGAATTCAAATTCTGCACAACTGGTTGAACACCATTAATCCGTGCAGACCATCTAGTTTTGGACATCCCATGCAGTGAAACAGGAAGAAATTGCTTCAGAATTTCCCACCTTTGTGGACTGCTACTGAAGAGATTGTACATTTTGCTGAATGGCTCCAAAGTAAGTAATTGCCTCCTTGCATGATTCAGCACAGTCAACACCTACAAGGTTTAGTGTGGTTTCCACAGCTGCAGAAAATACAGTCTGAATTATGCTCAAGAAGAGCTGCTTGTACACCTTTGTACTTTCCAGCCATATTAGATCCATTGTCATAGGCTTGACCAATGCAGACTTGAAAATCTAACTTAAAATCATCTAGAATTGCTAGTACTCGAGCAGCAATTTCTTTTCCAGTTTTTCTTGTGAAATTATTAAACAAAATAAACCTTTCTTCAATTGAAAATTTTGAGCTGTCTACAATCCTAACATATCGAATAACCATAGTAGTCTGTTCCTTGTGAGAACAATCTGGAGTGGCATCAACAACGATTGAAAAATACTTGGCATTTCGAATCGCATCAAGAATTGTTGTTTGTACGAATGACCCACATAGCTCAATAAACTCATTTTGTATGCGTGTGGAGAGATAATAGACTTGCATGCGCTTTTAACTCTCTTGCAATTCTCGAATACGTTTAACATGCTCTGATAAAAGTGGGTCATATTTGCTGAGGAGCTCAACTATGCCTAGAAAGTTTCCATTTGCATGATCACCAATACTTTGACTGGAACCAAAGAAAGCCAATACCCGCTCAGAAAGAAAAAGGATGACATTCCAGATGCTCTCAAGAAGTTTTTTTTCCAGTTATTAGTTTCTGTAGAGAGTTCAGTCAAGAGTAAACTCTCAATTGAACTTTCAGCTGATGCTGCTGTTCTGGTTGATTTCCATGCAACATAGTTTTCTTTGTGTGATGTTGAACTCTCATAGAATATTAGGGTTGGACGAGACCTCAGGAGGTCATCTAGTCCAATCCCCTGCTCAAAGCAGGACCAACACCAACTAAATCATCCAAGCCAGGGCTTTGTCAAGACGGGCCTTAAAAACCTCTAAGGATGGAGATTCCACCACCTCCCTAGGTAACCCATTCCAGTGCTTCACTACCCTCCTAATGAAATAGTGTTTACTAATATCCAACCTAGATCTCCTCCACTGCAACTTAAGACCATTGCTCCTTGTTCTGTCATCTGCCACCACTGAGAACAGCCTAGCTCCATCCACTTTGGAACCCCCCTTCAGATAGTTGAAGGCTGCTATCAAATCCCCCCTCACTCTTCTTTTCTGCAGACTAAATAAGCCCAGTTCCCTCAGCCTCTCCTCATAAGTCATGTGCCCCAGCCTCCTAATCATTTTCGTTGCCCTCCGCTGGACTCTCTCCAATTTGTCCACATCCTTTCTGTAGTAGGGGGACCAAAACTGGCGGAATACTCCAGGTGTGGCCTCACCAGTGCCGAATAGAGGGGAATAATCACTTCCTTCTCTCATGTGATGGTATTCGGTCTTTCACCTTCCTCTAACCTCTGTTGATGCTCCATCAGTTTAGGTTGGACATTAGGAAAAAGTTCCTAAGTGTCAGGGTGGTTAAACACTGGAATAAACTGCCTAGGGAGGTTGTGGAATCTCCATCTCTGGAGATATTTAAGAGTAGGTTAGATAAATGTCTATCCGGGATGGTCTAGACAGTATTGGGTCCTGCCATGAGGGCAGGGGACTGGACTCGATGACCTCTCGAGGTCCCTTCCAGTCCTAGAATCTATGAATTCTGATTGCTCAGAGAGAACTGATGCATTTGCAGCACTTTTGTTCAAAATAAAGCAGGGTGCACAGTACAAAGATTGTTTTTCCATACTCCAGCATAATCAGTCTCTTGTTCAGGTCTCACCATTTGGAAGAGTTTTTGTCAGCAGACGAATAGGGAAAGCATGATTATCTGCATCTCATGGAATGTTGCTTGGAATTTCAAAACAACTAATTTGAAGAAAAGATTGCATTTGTGCAGCATTGCTCTTGTCAATAATTCCAATGTCAGTCACAGTCAAACCTGTAGTACTCATGAATTGCTGTTGCTGCGCAAGATCTACATCTTCCTGTTGCTGTTGAGTTTCTTGATCATACACAGGAACTTCTGCTGCATCTGTTACTGTTGGCACATCTCCTTCTTGACTACTGTCCTCATGTTCAAGTATTGGCATTGAAATATCACCTGTTGCAGTTGCGGAGTTTTCATTATCTGTAGCATTGTTTGTTGGGTAAGGTGTGTTTTCCAGTGGTTTGAGAAATGAAGTTATTGGCTTTGAGTTCTTAGCTGCTGCTTCAGTCAGTTGTTTTCACCATCTCTTGCCTGCACCCCTTTCAAATCTCCCCTTCATAGTGATCTATCTGATCAATATGTAGCCTATCCACACTTGAAATATTCTGCTGTTAATAAGTAGCTTATCTACACTTGAAATATTTTACTGTAAACATGTACACATATGGCGAATGGTACACAAATGCTGAAAAGACTTAAAAGGAAGGAATACTAATTAAGAACACAAAATGAAACAGTCAGACAGGTGGTTATCCTTATCACTGAATCAAAACTCAAGCACACAAAGTATAATATAACAGGCTGAGCTGAAGTCAAAGGGATGACATATAGATCTATATTAAACACAGACACAGATAAAGACCAAGGGATAATGTCCAAAAATTTCAAATGCGTGTTCTCACAAAACTCACTATACGGGATTGTCCTCACAAATTTTCACCTTGAATCTGGGCCTATAGACTACGGAAGCCTATGATTATGGCCATGCTACCAAGCCAGGGCTCAACCAACCAACCAGTCACCTCTTTTAGCTACCATATGAAGATAATGATGAGGAATTCTCACACATAAATAATTCCTTAGTCAACTAGACATAAAACTATAAAGACACTAAAATGTAACAATTCTCTACCTTTCAACATGCACTTGATCCTGCACCAGCCACTAGTAGTGGTTTGTTTATATAATCAGCTGATCTCAGAGGACATGATCATCACGGTCTAATCTTGTGCCATCAGAACCGATATATTTTTATTAATATTTATGAATATTTTAAACTTTTTAATATGACAATCTATATCAATTAACAAAAAAATTGTTTTTTACCAAATCACATTTCTTATTTGCTTAAGTTTGCAGCTCTAAGCTGAGAGAGTGTGTCACATTTTGGTCCGATAGGGATGGTCTCTCTCTCTCGCTCACTCTCTGTTTCTCTTCTCTAAATGCATCCCAAAGGGAATCTAACTGACTTTGTATTCCCATTCCCAGTACTTTCCATTTTTCAATTTCTTTTTCCGCTTAGGAAAGCTTCTTATGCAGAGAGGCATTCTCCTCTTGGAAAGCAGCCAGACGGAGATATGACTCATTGCATGCTTCCCATAATAGCCAGATTGCTGCCGAATCTCTTTTAGCCAGGGTGGAAAGTTTATACACCAGCATGTATTTAGCAAACTTGTCTTCTAAAGCTGAGATGGTGTGGACATCTGCCAGTACCTGTTTGGTCCATGGACTATGTCCATATTTTTGCAGGATTTGTTTAAAAGAGTAATCTCTTGAACAAAAGACAGTGATCTCTGCCCTCCTCCCTTGGAGGCATCATCTTTGGATTGCTTCCTTTTAAACATTCTTACAAAAGGTGCCACCTTATATACTATTGCTTTATGTACCACTATTTGCCCACACTCCTCTATCCTTCAGAGCTGGGACTTACACAGGAAATGCAAGAAATACTGCTTGAAACTCCTACACCCTTTGGAGTTTACTTTGGTGCTTGGGTTAGAGTGAGAAACATGCTCATTCTCATGCTGCTTGGGATTGCTTGTGCACAGCACCAGTCACAGCATCAGACATGGTGAGTATGGCCTCCTGGGGGTTAGAAAAAGGAGGAGGGAATTGCTTGGTTGCATGAAACTAGTAGCATAGGGCATTGGCACTGAATGCTGGTACCATTTTCCACAAGCGATGATGATTTTAGATGATATCTCACTCCTGAGGGTAACAAATGCACAGAAAACACAGCTGCTGCTGGCATCCCAAAGCCACCTGGGCCCATATGCTGCTAGCCTGTGTACTGCAATGATGCCTATCAAAGTGATCACTGACTGACATGGGAAAGTGTCCTACCACAGAGGAAGAAATAAGGCTGCCATCCCTAGAAACCTTTGGCAGAGGATTGCAGACAGGGACAATCAGAGGGAGGGCCAGGAGGGCCATTTGGCCTGGGCCTCAAGCTCAAAGGAGGCCTCAAACTTAGACACTTGTTAATTTTTTGGCATTTGATAAGTTTTGCAACTTGTTTGCAACTGATGGGCTGCAGGCATTTAATGGCACAAGTGGTGATAATGGCCCAAGAACCCAGTGAGGATCCTGAGAATTATTTAACCCATTGGGGCTTAATGCAGGTAATGGCGGGTTTGACCAGACCCATAACTGCACAAAACCAGCTGGCCACCTCAACGGATACCTTAGCATTCAGCACTGACTCCTTAAGAGACTGTGCCGCTTCCTTAACCCCTTATTACTCTGATAAACTGGGAATCTTACCACAGGGACACCCACAAAGTTTAGCAGAATTAAGGAATTAACTAATTAATTAGAATAAGAATTAACTAATTCAACAAATAACCACTCACTCTGGCCCACAACTTAATAAAAAGAAAGAAAGAACTCTCTTTGTGGTGGCACTAGAAACGCCTGACCCAGATAACGAGGATAAAGAAGAAGACTCGGGAGGACATGTTCAATGAGATCCTGCAAGGCAGTGCTGCATTGGACCATGAGCACAGAGCCTGGAGAATGAACACTGGGGACAGCCTGGAGAAGGAAAAAGTGAAGAGGAGAAAGGTGCAGGAAAAAGAGGGAGATGACTCAGGACATAATGGAGCTTCTCAGGCAGCAAATACAGATGCTGGTGGACCTGCAGCGTCAACATTCTCAGGTTCACCTCCCTCTGCAGCCCATTGAGAACTCAACATTGCACATACATCAGGGGCCACTGCACTACCCCTGCCACTCCAGCCTGGTGGGATGTTAAAGACAATCACAGCTTCACATACACTAACTTGTGAAAGCCACACAGTTGGGGTACGTATAGGTGAAATGGACATGAATGTTCTTTTCCTTTCATAAGTTCTGTTCTCTTAATTTATTACGTTTTAGTAAGTTTTAAATATAACTTGTTTTAAAATTTCAGTTTCTTTTAGGGCTGTCAAACGATCAAAAAATTAATCGTGATTAATTGCAAGATTAAAAAAATTAATCATGATTAATTGCCATCTAATCGCACTGTTAAACAATAATAGAATACCTATTTAAATGTATTATAAATCTTTTTGGATGTTTTTCTACATTTTCAAGTATATTGATTTCAATTGCAACACAGAATACAAAGTGTAGTGTTCACTTTATATTATTATTTTTGATTGCAAATATTTGCACTGTAAAAAAGATAAACAAAAGAGAGTGCAATCTACAAGTCGAAGCATGAAAGGGCATATGAATGTTTAGCATATCTGGCATGTAAATACCTTGCAACGTCGGCTACAATAGTGCCATGTAAACGCCTGTTCTCACTTTCAGGTGACGTAAATAAAAAGCAGGCAGCATTATTTCCCATAAATATAAACAAACTTGTTTGTCTTAGCGATTGGCTGAACAAGAAGTAAGACTGTGAGTGAACTTGTAGGCTCTAAAGTTTTACATTGTTTGGTTTTTAAGTGTAGTTATGTAAAAAAATAATTCTACATTTGTAAGTTGCACTTTTATGATAGAGATTGCACTAGAGTACTTGTATGAGGTGAATTGAAAAATACTATTTCTCTTGTTTATCTTTTTACGGTGCAAATATTTGTAATAAAAATAATATAAACTGAGCAGTGTACACTTTGTATTCTGTGTTGCAATTGAAATCAACATACTTGAAAATGTAGAAAAAAATCCAAAAATATTTATAATACATTTAAATTGGTATTCTATTATTGAATATTGGGTCACACAGGATTGCTATTGGCATTTCAACATTTCCAATGGTTATCCCTGGTCGTGAAAGAAAGTCCCTGCTTGCAGCTTTCTGAAAAATCCCATGTTTTTAAATATGTGTGTGTCATGCACCTTCCCTGACCAGCCCACACTGATGTCAGTGAAGCATCTCTGGTGATCCACCAATGCTTGCATACCCATAGAAAAGTAGCTTTTTCTGTTGAGGTACTCTTTGGCAAGGTGGGCTTGAGCCAAAATAGGGATATGCGTTCAGTTTATCTCTCCACTGCTGTTTGGGAACCCCATTGCTGTAAATCCATCCACTATGTCCTGCACATTGCTGAGGGTCACAATCTTGCATAGCAGGAGGTGATTAGTGGCTTTGCATATGTACATGACAACAGCCCCCACAGTGGATTTCTTGACTCCAAATTGATTTCTGACTGACTGGTAGTAATCTGGCATTGTAAGTTTCCACAGTGCAATTACCACTTGCTTCTCCACTGTCAGTGCACCCCTCATTTTGGTGTCCCTGTGCTGGAGGTCTGGAGCAAGCTCGGCACACAGATCCAGGAATGTGGCCTTGCACACCTGAAAGTTCTGTAGCCACTGCTCATCATCCCAAACCTGCATTACAGTATACTCCCACCAGTCAGTGCTCATTTCTTGGGCTCAGAAGCAGCATTCCACTATCTGAAGCTGCTCCATGAATGCCACCAACAACCTTGAATTGGTTCTTGCTGTGTCCCACAGCAGTCTGTCCTCCAAGAAATTATCAGATTTCCCACTGAATTGTTGGATCTTCTTGCGGATCTGCAAATATTGCATGATTGTGTGCCCTGTGCTTGCAATGCTCATGACAATAGTGCAGAGTTGTGCAGGCTCCACACTTCTGGTGAAGATGGTGGACAGCAAGGAGGGCTGCATAGATTTGTGGGATTTTGAAAAAAGGTGCAAAAATTATGGGATGTAGATGACATTATAGGATGAAGACAGATGCACACTGGGAAGTTGATCTCTTGCTCCCAGTCACCCCTGCACAACTAATTTTCTGCCCCATCATGCATTGCCAAAACTTCTGAAAAGACAGGGCGCTGGATGGTGGTAATACCTCCCTGTGGTGCACCACTTTTGTGCATCAATACAAGCACTTCTGGTGAGTACACACACCTGCAATAAATTGATCCAAGTATGCACGCACACAAGTGATGTGCTAACCGCGGCAGCTTTGTGCCAACATAATTTGTCAAAATAATTTTGTAGAGTAGGCATGGCCTAACAGAAGTTGGTCCAATGAAAGATATTACCTCACCCACATTGTCTCTGTAGACTGGCCTTTGTACCTTTTTAATTCCATTATTCCTAAATTTTCCAATTCATAAAACTTGCATTAAGCCCATATGCACAAGAAAGTGTATGTCAAGAGGCACTTTGCAGCTTAAGAGTTATGCAACCTGTTCAAGATAATAAATCTACCTTAAAAGGTATAATATTAATTGTGCAGGAAAGGGGGACCATAGCATTTCACATAATATCATGAGTAGCTCTAAGGAGATGGAGGTATGTTTTAGAGAAAGATTCTACCTACTTATCCATTGGGAGGAAAGGCTTTTTGGTACCTAATAATTCCACACATATACCTGTGCAAGAAGGTGGGATGTAACATGTTTGTTCCCATCATTCCTGCTATTAAAGAATTAACACTGATATGTTACTGCTGCCAGTTAATACCAGAAAATCCCATTCTGGAGGTAATGCTGTAGTGTGCTTAGTTGTAGGCTGACCTGGCTGCCTGGAAAGAAGATGGAGACCTCTTCAGATATTATCCATAGCTGTCCATTAAAGAAAGGCAAATGGTTTCATAGAGCAAATACTGTATAGGCCTGATTCTCCACTCACCAGTGCAAATCAGGAGTAGCTCTCATGGAGTCAATGGATTTTCAGTAGTGTAAAACCTGTATAAGTGTGGAGAAAATCAGGCTCTGTATACTCTAATCAGCTTTAATTTTTAATGGTGTATAGGCATTATATACCTCTCCTCTCATTGTTTACCTGCGTGTGAGAGACTCAAAAAATTTTTTACTTGAAAAAATCTTCCTTAGTGGTAAAAATTAACTAATTTCTATTTTATTGGGCCATCTGCCACAAGCTGCTTTTTGGATCTTGCAGGCTGAGGCATATAGTAGTCCATGTATGGGTACTTTAGACATGTGGACAGTTTAATATTCTAATATGATTTATGTTAATAATATAGCTGTTGACTAAGGGAAGAAGGATGTTAATTTCTATAGCCCAGAAAAAACCTATCAAATTCTAAGTGCCTTTCACTCTGAGGGCAGTGCCATCAGGGCTCCTACCAAATAATTCATTTGGGATGTTGACATGGGAGCATAGATAGCTTGTGCATGGTGTTTGCTGCAGAATCTTTCTGTGAAGCTACAGGCTTTTCCCCCCTCAGGTTTATTATGTGTTTTCTTTGCCCGGGTTTCCAATTTTAGACAGCTGTATCAAGCAGTATGCAGTCCATTTGACAGTGCCACCTCTGCAGTACCAACCAGGGTCTGGATGGATTACAGAATAAGCAGCAGAATGGAAATTAGAGCACAAACGAGTGGTTCCATAAAAGAAATGAACAGTTTCGCTTTTTCCAGAGATCTCCTCCAAGCTGTGTAGCCATTTTAATCTTTCTTTTCATCATGCCCATTGGCATGCTCTGCTGCTATGGTAGGAATAGCAAGCTGTTTATAATGATGTTGGCAGTCTCACTCACCAGGTAATTAGAGCTGGTGCTACAGAAGGGGGAAGCTGCCATAACAAGCAATTTAAATAAAGGTAACTTCTTGACTTGCTAGCTGCACCATAAACATTAGTGTGTATAGTGGGGATTAGGCACCTTAATTTACTTTTTATGAGTATGTGTTCTTCAGAAAAAGCAAGCCACATGACCAAAAGGGGGGAAAAAATCTGGCTCTCCATCATCATGCAGAAATTAAAAAACAAAGATAGCCCTGAGGTTTACTTGAGTCATCTTCAAATGCTTCTAAAAAGAACCATGATGACTTGTTCAGATAAAGTTGCTCATCCAAGATTGTTACCTCACATGGGAGCACTTAGATCTGCTCTATAAATATTGTAGTTCAGTAACTGCTTTTCCTTTAGACAGTTTCATTTCTTCAGTCTACTTTTGTTTGGGCTCCATATCTGTTATTGTTAGCTTGTTCACAGTTCTAATTTTAGTCCGTCACTGTTGGCTCTCTGTCTTTTTATTTCAGTGCCATAGATCCCATTATATATCCCTATTGTGATCCAAGCTCTGTTTTCTCATCACACTTAGATGCAAATGCAACAGAAGAATAACATGAAGTTTCTTTTTTTAACTGGATTTCTATCTTATTGCTTGATACTCATTTCCCAACTGCTTCCTCTTGTCAAATGAATTGTTTTTCATGAACAGTAGCTTCCTCTAGGACTGAGGAATACACAGAAGAGAGAATAAATGTATACTGTGGGTGACATTCTGTTCAGAAAAGTATGAATCATCCAAGTATCATTTTTTTAAAAAATATACTAGGCTACTTCTTATTGTCTGTTCAGCAGGAGGCAATTTTTGCAAGGGGAAAATTGTTGAACAGAACATAAAATATGAACTCTGTCTGTCTGATGGGTAAACATGTGTCAGAAAATGATAAATCAGTCCTTATTACTTACAGTATGCCCGCCTGGTGGGTATTTGGCTCACATCTATAACTAAGGGATAGATACTCTGAGGCACTGTGGTCAAGAATTCTCCACACTAGAGCGTGACCCTGCAGAAGACTGAATGTTTCCCATGGTTTGGGGTCCTAGATGTGTCATTTAGATGCCAGGATAAACACACTACTACTACTACTTCATAGCTCTTATTTAGCACTTTTCATCCACAGATCTCAAAGCACTTTGCAAAGGAAGTTGTATAATTATCCCCATTTTACTGATGTGTTTTATTTCCATTCACACAATCCCACAAAACACATGCATGATAATGGGTATCAGGGTGGAAAATAATAAATATTGATACTCTTCCAGGCTCTACCCATTGAAGACATCAAAGGAAGATGATTCTTGGAGTAACCTGTGGAAATCTTCATGTGATTATCCTACTTCTTTCTTGTAGGACCATAGGAATATAGGAATTGTCATCTGATTGAGGTCCAGCTAGTCCAGTATTCTGTCTCCAACAATGGTCAGAACCATAGGTGCCAACTCCGTGGGTGCTCCGGGGCTGGAGCACCCAGGGGAAAAAATTGGTGTCTGCTCTGCACCCACTGGCAGCTCCCCGCTCCCCCCACCCCAGCTCACTTCTGCCACTGCTCCGCCTCCACCTCCTCCCCTGAGCACGCCGCAGCCTGCTTCTCCCCCTAGCTCCCAGCGCTTGCCGCTGCAAAACAGCTGGGAGGGAGGGGGAAGGGGGAGGAATGCGGTGCACTCGGGGAAGAGGCGGGGCCGGAGGGGGGATTTGGAGAAGGAGTCCAATAGGGGGAGGGAGGGGGCGGAATTGGGGCAGGGACTTTGGGGAAGGGGTTGGAATGGGGGCGGGGCAGGGGTGGAGTCGGGGAGGGGGCGGGGGGTTGCGCACCCACCAGCGCCGGGAAAAGTTGGCGCCTATGGCCAGAACCAGATGCTGCAAAGGAAGGTGCAAGAACCCTTCAATAGCAGATGTGGGATAATCTGGCCCCACATTAGGTCTTATCCTGCTCTCTAATAGTTAGAGATTGGCTTAGGCCTTGAAGCATGAGGTTTAATATCCCTTCCATGAAGTTTTTGTTATATTTATCTAGAGTATCTAGAATTCTTAATTATCTATATAATTAGCCTATGCCTTTATGAATCTTATTAAATTCTTGGTCTTTAGACTTACTGCATCAATGAGTATGAGAGTTTGTTTAGACATTGGTTGAAAATATTTTCCCTCTTATTGGTTTTGAATTTGTGATCTTATAATTTCATTGAATGTCATCTTGTTCTTGTGTTATGGGACAGGGAGAACAGGAGTCCCCGATCTACCTTCTTTAGACTATTCATTATTTTATATACTTTATTATGTCCCCACTTGTTTCTCTCCTTTTCCAGGTAAATAATCCCAATCTTTGCAGTCCCTCGTTATATGAGAGGTTTTTCCCCAGGCCCTTCTCTGAACTCCCATGAGTTTTGTAATAACCTTTTGGATAGGGTGAAAACTGCACACAGTATTCCAGATGAGGATGCATCATTGATTATAAGATATAATTAATTAAGTCACATTTTAAAATATAAAGACATTATAATAATCTCCATATTATTCACTATCCCAATCCTTATGCATCCTATTATCTTATTTGCCTTTTTAACTGCAGCTCCATATTGTGCAGTTTTCAATGAGCTGTCTACAGTGTCACCCAGGTCTCTTTCTTGAGCTGATACTATTAATTAAGAACCCTCTAGGGTGCATGAGTAGTTTACATTTCCCACTGTATTCTTCGATCATTGTGAAATAGTTATCAGTGCAGTTATTTAAACTACTATCATTAGACTTCATAGTGAACACACCAGTGAGATGAATGGGGTAGTTTACACCCAGGGCCGGTGCAAGGATGTTTCGTGCCCTAGGCGAAACTTCCATCTTGCGCCCTCCCCGCTCCCCGAGCCCTGCAGCAGCTCCCTGCCCCCCCTGCCCTGAGGCCCCCCCCCCCTGTGGCAGCTCCCCACCCCCCTCCGCCCTGAGGCGCCTCCCCCGTGGCAGCTCCCCCCCGCTGCCCGGGGAGCCGTGCAGCAGCTCCCCACCCCAGCTCAGCTCTGCTCCGCCTCCTCCCCGAGCATGCCATCGCTGCTCCACTTCTCCCACCTCCCAGGCTTGCGGCGCCAATCAGCTGTTTGGCGCCGCAAGCCTGGGAGGGAGAGAAGCAGAGCGGGGCGTGCCGCCCCCCACTTACTTGCTGCAGGCGGCCCTCCCCGCACCCCCATGCCCCCGCCCCCTCCGCCCAAATGCCCACGGCCACCGGGGGGGCCCGAGTTCCCGCCTGCCCCAGCCGCGCCGAAGAAAATGCCCCCCCCCCCCAAATGCTAGTGCCCTAGGCGACTGCCTATGTTGCCTAATAGGTTGCACTGGCCCTGTTTACACCTCTTAGAACAGTGGCTCTCAACCTTTCCAGGCTACTGTACTCCTTTCAGGAGGCTGATTTGTCTTGTGTACCCACAAGTTTCAGCTCACTAAAAACTACTTGCTTACAAAATCAGACATAAAAATACAAAAGTGTCACAGCACGCTGTTACTAAAAAATTGCTTTCTTTCTCATTTTTACTATATAATTATAAAATAAATCAATTGGAATATAAATATTGTACTTACATTTCAGCGTATAGTATATAGAGCGGTATAAACAAGTCAGTGTGTGTAAGAAATTTTAGTTTGTACTGTAATTGCAAGTGCTTTTTATGTAGCCTGACGTAAAACTAGTCAATTATCTGGGTGAGTTGATGTACCCCCTGGAATACGTCTGTGTACCCCCAGGGGTATGTGTACTCCTGGTTAAGAAACACTATCTTAGAATGATTGTTCCAGACTGAGGCAGACATTACTGCATTGGTTTATATGCAGTTCACATCTGAAGCTTTTATTTACAACTTTGAAGATTAAAAAAATAATTTTAGAAAGAAAGTTTTGATTCCAGAGCACAAGGTACCATGAGAAAATACTGACCACTTCCAGCTCCTGATAACGGTGTTTTAATTAGAATATAAATAATTAAGTTTTTTATAATTCTTTTTACGCATAGTGGAAGGTGAGAATTCTACATAGTTTCTTTCAAAACACTTTTGTGAGAATGTGGAGCTAGTCACTTATGTTGCTGAGTAATCTTGATAAGTGCTGAGTCTTGCACGAGCAGGAGATGAGAATGTTTATCACTTTTAAGAACAGGCCTTTCCTGTGCATATATCCAGGGACAAATTTTGCCCTCAGATGCTCACAAGGTATTCCTCTGTGGGAGATGAATACCAATAATTGAGGGTGGATAGAGAAGTCTTCTGTGATTTTTTTATTAGAAATTTCAGGAGAGAATGCTATAATAGTGTTTACACATGTAGATTTCTATTTAGCTAAAAGACCATCTACATTCTTGTATAAATGCTAAAACTACAGCTACTAATGTTTTGGATTTAAGTTTTGCAAATTGATATATTGGATTGTCTTTATTCCTTTGTTTTTGTAAAATGCACAGCTTTTTAAATGACATCTTAGATTTCCTTCCCCCATCCCATCCAGAATATGTGACATAACACCGTCACCTTTATTGTAGATCAATATGTACTGTTGAAATAGTAGTTGGAACAAGGAGGGCATAGTTGGGCCCATCTTGATGGGGAGCATTAATGGCTCTCTGGTGAAGGGCAAGCAGCTTTGCAAGCTTTTAATCTGCAGTGCTCTGGTGCCTGTGGGGAAAATACTGTCTATTGACATTAACAAATTCCCCAACTGTTGCTGATCAAGTTTCTTATCTCTCCTCCTTGGAGAGGGTCACTGAGGTAAGCCAAATTCAGCAGGATATATCATCGCCTCAGTTTTCATACCCCAGTCAGGCTTCACACATGGATACAGAATGGAGAGATAGGGATACAGCATGGAGATAGCATTAAAGTGGGTGATCAAGGGTCTTCTTAGGCCAATGAAATGAGGTTAAACATACATGTTGATTATATTAGATCAACCAGCAACCTTCAATACTGTTGATCATGAAGTGTTGTTGACTTGAATGTAGGCTAAAACAGGAGATGGCAGATTTCCTTCAGGTCAGCCTCACTCATTCCTTTCAGAGAGATCTCTGGCTGAACTGTGCATTGCTTTGCTTTTAGAGTCCCAGAGAGAAGTGGTGGACTCAAACACCTTCTTTCATTTGTGACTGGCCAAGAGAATGCAATCTCTTTTCTTTCCAATGTGGACCTTGCCATGGTTATCTCTGCCTCTGTTGCTTTAAGATTATTGTAACATTCTGTGACTGTGGCTCCCCTTGAAGGCAATTTAGAAGCATCAGCTCATACAGAATGTGACTGAGCACATTATACCTGGATTTGTACCCTCCACTGGATGCCAGTTCACTTGTAGGTGCTAGCCACTTCTAAGATGAAATGCAAGAGCATCTCTTTGTTCAGGTATTTGACTACCTGTAGGTATATAGCAATTAGACTCCTGGGGATAGATCTTCAACTTGAATAAATTGTTGTATGGCAGTTTATACCAGCTGAGAATCTGGCCCCCAGTAGGCAGCTTCCCAATTACAATCCATTTGATTAAGATGGTTCAGTCACCTTGATGGGACACAGAGTACATGCTCATTATTTCGGGAGAAATACATTGATCTCAATTAGGTAAATTGTGTCTAGCCACTACAGGGGTGGGCACTTTCTGGGTATGTAATAGTTGCACTACAAGTCATTCTTTGTTTGGCATTGATAATGGAAGATTCCTTTAATAGGTACAAAGTTATGGTTATTTAGAACTGGGTTGATGGGGATTTAACACAATTTTTTTTTCTCCAGGAGGAGAGGAATTGGCAGAAACCCTGATAGAACAACGCCTATTTGATCATTCAGAGTCTGAAAGTAAGGTACCCTGCTAGCTATTCTTATCATACATAGTGGTAGTTTGGAAAGAGGGAGCAGTCAGTGAAGGGGCCTACCATTAAAAGCACAAAGAAAACCCTGATGCTTTGCTTGAAGTATGAGGAAAGCAAATTCAGCTTGAGTGATTAGAAGCCATTTTTAAAAAATGAATGTCATCATAATAGTTTCAGATAAATGTGAGCCAGTGTGCTTCAAACTACTACAATTTCATGACAATTGGGCTTCTGAAAAGTTCATTTAAAAATGTTATTTATTTCAATTGCATTCACATAGACATTCAAGTCAAGCGTGTTGGTCTAAAGGCCTTAACTATTCAATAGCTGAGGGAAGGGCATTATGTAAATTCATGAGGCAGCCCTTGCCAGTGGCTGCAGCCTGAATGTATTTGATCTACATCTTCTAATTGGCCACAGTGGCAATGGAGAGTGTCAAGGAGGCCCCATTTATAGTCACCTGAGACACATCTAGTTACTCTACTTCTGATGCAATTGAGCTTTGCCCACAGATAGCATGGAAGGTCAAAGCCAGAGGGCTGGACTGTTGGATCTGTCATGAGATAGGCATTGGTGATGTTTGAAACTTGATCTTGACATCTAGTACGCCATCTGGAGGTGACACTGAAGTTCTGTAAAGGAATGGTCCAAACGAGGTGCCTTGAGTTAAGATAGGTCTGATCCACCTATCCACTATCTTTAAACAGGGGTAGATGAGGTATGTCTTGCACCTTAAGGAGCAGATTCTGGAAAGCGACTTATCACTTGATATCAGAAGGGGCAATGCAGGACAGGACCAGCAACCTGGCCAAGTTGGTTGATCTCATGGAATCAGTTATTATATGCATAGTTTCATATAATGTCAACTGGTCCTGTGTGAGAGGATATAAGCCACATCGGGGAACAAAACTCTGCTACAGAATAGCACAAAGCAAACCCAGAGCATCTTAGTGTCTGCACAGTGTCTCCCTAGGTAGAACCAGCTCATTTGCTGATCAGTTGTTTTTTGTCTTTATTTTCAGTAAGGTCTAAGTAAGATGTTGGTTGAATGTCATGGTGTGGTCCAGTGTAGCACCTAAGTATAGAGGCTTTGGATCATGGTGTAGCCTGTGGCAATTCAGGAAGATGTTGAGATGTTTGTTGGCCTTTGTTTGGTTTTGATAGAAACAGCTTGAAACTGCCTTTTTGGAATTTGGTTTAAGTTGGTTGAGATGATGCAGCTACAGTTCTCTTGTATCCCCTGTAAATACTTTGCTTTGGCAGGGGAAACAAAAGCTGCTACCAGCAGGCCAAATCTTCCAGATCTTGGCCAGCATGGATTCTCAAGAAATTTTAGCAATCTTAACCACGATCAAGAAACTTTGGACATTGCCCTGTTCCTAAAAATCCTTCAGTGAAACTCTGAAGGTCTCTCAGCTGCTAAATGTTCCGCTCTCCAGTCCCTAGCCTCCACTGTAAAATGTTTTGCACACAATGCAGTACATTGAGGGAATGTGTTTTGTTTCTTTTGGGAGTGAATTTTGGGGCTTCTGAAGGTAAGATACACTAGTGAAAGCTAAACATAGAGTAAACAGCCACTTTTCTTACATGTCTTAGATAATTCATTTCAATCCTAGCCTCATTATTACTTGGTCAGTTATAGCTCTGGGACTATCCTGAGACAAAACTAAAAGTCCTACTGAATTCTCTGGAAATTTAGTGATGTGGTCAAGCATCCACATGAGATTAGAATAAGAGTAAAACATTCCCTTTCACTGCCCCTCCCCCCAAATTTATGACCAGAATCAAAATTTGAATGGTCCTCTTCAGAGGAGAAAGCCTAGGGGATTAAACTAATGAATTCCCTAACCTGCAGCAGCAAGATATTTGGTTTGCAACAGGTGTTGTATTGTTAGGTCATTCCCACAGATAAATCCTATTCCAGTGGCTAGGTGCTCATCACTCTCTGGCAGCCTTTTTGTACAAAGGGGCAAGCCAATCCCGCCCTAATGCTAATCTAGAAGCAACCACCTCCTGGTTTCCTCCTCCTCTCTATTCCCAGTGGGTTTCTGGGGAACAGAAAGTCAAGAGATTTTCCATTTTTCATGAGCATAAGACCTGGGAAAGGCTAGACAATGATAGACCTAGCTACTCCTTTCTTCTGCTCCAAGAAAGGGCAGGTCCCTATCAGAGGTTCATTTTAAATACATTGAGATAAATGAATAATGCATAATATTGTTTTAAACTTTGGGAGATTTTGGTTCCCCATCTGCCTCTCGACTGATATCAGTGTTCTTCTCCTTACAAGGCCCTTCATGTGCAGAACAGAAATTTTAGACACCATTTGTCACATTGTGGGGTGCAATCCAGACCAGTGGGTGGTTGTGTCACTGACTGCCCTGTAACCCTGAGTGCCTCAAAATGCTCTGCTTTAGCAGCTCTTTTGTCTGGACGCTTCCATCTAACATACAAGGATGCACTGCATGTCCGTATGTTAAGCAGCTCTGGTTCAGGAGCTCTGATTTCAGCAGCCTGTTTGTTACACCACTGCCACACTCTGGCCTTCACCAGCCATGGTCAAATCTCGCAGGATGACCCCCAACATCTCCCAGTCCTGAATTTTCCCCAAACCATGTGTTCTGCAATGTGTAGCTCTCTTCTGGACCATTCAGAAAGATATTAAGGTTCATTTGTTCCTTTAAAGATACAATACCCAGCAGTTTGCCACATTAACTGCAGTTAACATCCACTTTTAATCAGATATAATACTGGGTTGGTTTAGATTAAAAGTAAAAGAAGTTTATTAAGAAAAGGAGATAGGATAGATTTAGAGATGGTTACTAGCAAATAAAAGTGAAAAATGCTTTCTAGAGGTTATGACTCAACAAACAAGCTATAGCCTCTGTTCAAGGTAATTGCCTTACCATTCTACCTTCCAGCAAGATGGCTGACCAACCCCTCTGGTCAGGATGCCCCACAAAGTCCAAAGTGCTCGGTTCTGTGGTCTTTTTAGGCGAAAGGTAAGTTGGGGTTCTTTGCCCTTCTGTTTATAGTCCAGTGAACCTTTGAAAAGGACTCTTCTGATGGTTACACCCCAAAGTAGAGTTCATTCAAGTTGTGAGGAAGGTGATAGGGAGTCTCCTGGCGAAGGAAGTTTCATGCTGGTTTCTTGCCCTGTTGGTGTTTGCTAAAATGCAAATTGATCCTGCAATCTACTCCCTTTGCTGTAATGCTGAGTGGTTATCTCCTCCCCTTGTTGGCTTGATGGTCCTGTTTAGCTTCTATATATATTGCATTCGCTTTATCTCATAATGTACCTTGGAAATACTATCATGTGGCAGAATCACATTCCTTTGTCTGGGGGGGGGGCAATGTTAGCCTTGCCTCCAATATACACTTTGATAACATTGTGATATTACGCCCCATATTCTTCATAGAGATATTGTTATGATATGAATATGGCATAACTAAGGTATGTTTTATGCAAGATGGGTCATGTGAGATGTCATTGGAACGGTTATGATTTACTGAATGAGATTATCCTATTTCTATGCATGTATCATTTCTGTATCTGAAGTTAGGAGTATGGACTATGTATCAATTACAAAAGTGCTTGCACCTGGGGAATGCCCACGCCATTAGGAAGGACAATAGGACTTTGACCATACTAATCTCCTTCCATTCTGAGAAGTTTCCTGGGATGCTGCTTTAACACTGCAGGGTCAGGTGATCATGTCACCTGGTATTGGACATCGTTTTGGACTTCTGGTATTTTTCCATTGGAAAGGAGTGGGGGTCAAACTAGGAAACAAAGGATTCCCGCCATATGTAAATCCTATTTAAGGCTGGGAGTGAGTTAATCTGGGCTCTTCTCCACTGCCTCCCCTCCCAAGAAGCAAGACTGCTGAAAACACCCTGAAGAAACAAAGGAACTAAACTGGGTGTGTGGGAGGCAGGGGCTGAGCCCAGGCAAGAAAGGTCAGCCTGTGAAGGGTATACCTGGAGATTTAAGCTGCAAGCAGTGCAGTTTACTTTCAAGAAACTCTGAAACCTGCATAAAGCAACATTTAGGGTGAGAAATTACTATTTGTAGCCGATTTCTTTAATGTATTAAGCCTAGTTTGTGTGTTTGTTCTATTTGCTCAGTAATCTGCTTTAATCTGTTTGCTATCCCTTATAATCATTTACAATCTACCTTTTGTAGTTAATAAACTTGTGTTTTGTTTATTCTAGAACCCAGTTTGTGCAATTCATAACTGGGTGGGCAAAAAGCTGTGCATATCTTCCTCTGCACTGAGGGAGACAGCTAACTTCATGGGCTTTCGCTGTATAAATATCTCTAAGTGCAAGACAATATCATTTTGGGTTTACACTTCAGAGGGTGTGTGCACTTGAGTGCTGGGCAATCCCCGAGCTGAGACTTCCCACACAGAGCTGATTGCAGACTCTGTGTGATTCTACAGATGGGTGTGTCCCTACCTCTGTTTGTGTGTGTGTGTGTGTGTGTGCGCGCGTGCGCGTGCGTGCACACCTGGCACAGCAGGACAGAGTGAGGGAGCCCAGGCTGGTGGAATGGGCGGGCACAGTGGAACCCCAGCACATCAGGTGGCACCCCGGAAGGGGGGGTCCAACCTGTCACAAACGTAATATCTAATATATTTGTCATTTTGAATTTGGGCTCCATATGTACACCATGCAATAATAGTAATAATCAATATGTTATTAGCTTTCAATTGATACCTTACATGAGATTAATGAGTTCGAGTACAATCAACTGGTCAGGCCAGCTGAAACTCACTACTAGATACCAGTGAGCCCCCTGCCCTCTTGCATTGGGATGCTGTTAGTGTCCCACCATTTCTCCATCCACAACCCCCAAAGACAACTAAACTCCATGTGGTTGCTGCAGCTAACAGAACCCTTGGTAAACCTCTTTGGCATTGGGAGCAGAGTGTTCTGGTCTCAGCAGTATGGTCCTGGCCGTAAAACTTTTAGTGGAATTGATGCATCTGAGCCCTAACCTAATCATGCCTCTTCATACCCCACTAATGGTGTCATTATTTATCACTCCTCCACAGTTGGAACAAAGAGAGACTAAGGAGAGGAAAGAGAATAAAGATGGGAAATGTGGAGAGATGGGGAGATAGAATCTCTTTGGACGCTGAGTGATATCTAAATTGTGTGAGGCTTAGCCACTGAGGAAGAAACAACCTATGATATGTAGAGAGTAAGATCCATCTGTCAGTTTTAAGAGGGGGGGAGGGCTTGGATATATTTAGTGAAGCCATGCTAGGTGCATAAGTATAACCGGTTTTATTGCTAAAGTATAATAAGCTTTTTAGCCTTTACACATTACTAAATATGTGCTTTTTAGCAAGCAAGCAATAATTAATGCTTACGCCCTTTTTGCTACGGACAGTTTCGGACCCTTTTGCCTTGTTTTTGAGGGCTTGTAGCGTGGGGAATTTTTGGGCACCCACAAGGCCAGGGTCCGCAGGTGAGACTGTTTGTTTGTTTAAAGCAATTTTTATAGCTGCTTTTAATTATTACTTTTTAAAAGGGGGGCATATTTACCCACAAGCAGGCTTTGGCAGGAAACACTGCAGTTTTTTATTCCCACACTTCACAGATTCAGGCCTTTCTTATTTTTTTATTTGTTTATTTAGCCAAGTGGCTGCAAGCCAGGTCGGCTGGTCAAAGTCAGTTTGCTACTAGTTCCCCTCAAACCATTCTGTAACATTAGCCTAAGGTAACTTGCGGTCAGCCCCAACACCATCTTACAGGGCCAATGGACCCCTGGCTAATATTAACCCTTGAAGAAATCTGAAATTACCCCAGACCTATCACTAAGCCAGGGAAGAGCAACAAAATACATTCCCCTGCACTGACAGGAGCAAAAGGGAGCCCTGACTCCAAGCTGGAAGAGGTAATTCTCTGACCATGATCAGGCTGTGATCATCCTAAGTACACATCTGCAGTCCCAGTACATGTGTGGAACATTTTAAGTGCTTAATGTCAATGACAAACAATAGCAAAAAACATATTGCTTTTTTCAAATGTGCTTAGAAAAAGAAAACATGGAAGCCCTTTCTGGGAAGCTGTTTTTTTCACAATGCAAATGTGGCTAGTAACTAATAGCAAAAAAATCTCTGTGCAGCAGCTGCTACTGATGCACACCACTAACTTGTTATAATTAGAACAAAAAGCTTTCTCAGCAGCAGTAAATCTGCAACAACGTTAAAAATAATGAGAGCACTGAATGAACAAATGTCCTGCTATCTGCTCTTGCATTGATTCCTTTGTCAAGGTTCAGCATGTACCTCCTGGATTCTTCCACTCTGTAAAGAAATCCTTGAAAATATTACTCTAGTAGCTGTGTCATCACTAGGAGACTATTCCATGCCTTTGTTCTTCCCAGAAGCAGTTGATCAGCAGCTACTCCCCCATACTGGGGGTCCTATTTCTAGGGAAGGTGGGAGAGCTGAATGGGATGGAGTGCTTGGGATAGAGATTGGGGGTAGTGGTTGCCTGAATCAGCTGGGTTCCCAAGTCAGCTGGAGATGTGCACGCCTTGCAATCTGGTGCTGTTTAAAACTTGCTAGTGGGCAAAACCCTGAATGTTAATTTTCAGCCAAAGCAAATATTTATGACCACGCTAGATAACCTTCTCCCTCACCCCCACTCACTAAAACATTTTTTATAATTTGTAAAGACTGAGAGGACCTAAAGTGTTGCAGTGATAGGGCCACTAAAAAACTATATAACAGAGCTCCTATAACACAGTGTTTCATTCTGTTTCAGTAAATGAACACTGTAATCTGTTGGATTAAGGTTCACTTACTCAGCAGATGGGTCTAACAAATATTTATTAAGGCAAAACACTCAGAGTAGTGATCACTTACAAATGGGAAGCCCATCAGATTTCATCACATTTCTCCATATGCAATTATGCCAGGATTGAAAGGAATGAGTTTATTCAACAAGACACAATAGACAGTGCATTTCTGGACCAATTATAATATGCCTTGAATGGTGTTAAAAAGCACAAGGCCAATAGTCAAGAGACTTTAACTCTGTGAAAAGTACAGTAAACCTCCGGCCTAGTTTCTTACTACTATTGTGAAATGGGATTTACCAATAAAAATGAAGAAAACACTCAGATCTGGGCAAAGCTTTAACAACTAACAATTTAATGTTAATGATGTTGGAATCTCTGGTCTGCCAGTTTGCAGGGGAAAGTGAATCTAAAGCAGCTGGAGATTTGCGTTGGAGAATTCCACCTTTGCAGGGGGGAAACTACCAGGGCCGGCTCTGGCTTTTTCGCCGCCCCAGGCGAAAAAGCCTCCGGCCGCCCCCCCCCTGTGGGGGGGGGCAGCCGGCCAGACCGCCGGGGGCAGGGGGGCGAGCCCCGGCGGGGGCTCGGCTCTCCCCCCCCGGCGGCCAGAGCGCAGGGCGGCGAGCCCCAGCAGGGGCTCGCCGCTCTCCCCCCGGCGGCCGGGGGGAGGGCGGCCAGAGCGCCGGGGGGAGGGCGGCGAGCCCTGCTGTGGCCCCGCTCTCCCCGGGGGCCGGAGCGCTGCGCCGCCGCCCCCCTCCAGGTGCCGCCCCAAGCACCAGCTTGGGTGCCTGGTGCCTGGAGCCGGCCCTGGAAACTACACAAGTGAGGAGGTGACCCTGCCACCTGCTTCTGATGCCTCCCACACCAGCTCTGCCATTGGTTTCACCACCTCCTGTGCTGCAGGGAACTCCCACCCAGAGTAAGGCGTATTTGGGGGATGGGGTTGGGAAAGCTAGGGACGGGGGAGGGTGCATGGGCAGAGTGAGAGTCTGCTAAGCCCAATTTCCCACTGGTCTAAAGTCCCTTATAAGTAGGTTTGGAAGGATTAGATTTTTTTTTTTTTTTTTGTAATTTTTAATTTCCCCCTTAGACAAAACTTGACAAAAATTTTTTCCATCAATAATTGAAATGTACAGATAGGAAAGTAAGAAAAATGCTTTTTGAGAACTTATTAGAGTTTAATTTAAGGATATTTGCTATTATATTTTGACAAGTGAGGTTGACGATTTGTATTTTAACAGTTATAAAACTTTTAACTTTTTCAATCTCAACCTCTGCTATCATTAAATAATGATGTCTGGCCCCCGCAAAAAAATTCCCACAACTGTGAAAAATTAAATAGATAAAAATTGAAAAAAAAAACGCTTAAAAATAAACATCATTAGTTGCTGAAATCGTAAAAAATAAATAAATTGAATTCTGCCAAGCCTACTTAGAAGTTATAGCTCCCCTCCCGCAATGTAACTTACTTTAGGGCAGGGCACCTGCACTGGTGATCATGCCGAAAGTTCTTGATTTTAAAGCTATTCCATTACCTATATTAAGTGCAGTTTGTATGGAAGAAAGCAAGTAGGACTTAGTCTGTTAACACACTTGAAAGGGCAACTCACCTACAATATAAAAACCACATGCAGCTCTGACATTACTTTATTACAGTGCAGCTATTACAAAAAGATTGGCTGCACTAACTTTCTGTAGAGTTTCTCCAGCAACTTCAAGTCACAAGCTACCTAGCAAGATAGTGCAGTTTTGTTTTATTAAGAATACCCTCATTAGAGATAACATTGTGCACACTATTTATGATGTATCCTTACTGCTGCTCAGGAATACACTTGATATTTGAAGGGTGCCTGAATTACTGTGTTATTCAACTCTGTCATGCAAAAGGACATGCGAGGTCAACACCATGGAGTTAGATTAAGCATTGCAGAGCAGGGACTGTGTCCTGCTCTCTGATTTGAAAAGTGCTGTGTATAACTAATAATTACAATAACAACAAGGAACAGACTTCGAAGCACTGCCACTAATATAAGATAAATAATTTTAAGAGTTGCACTGTGAATATTTGGTTTGTTAAAAATATATTAAGTTTTACATATAAAACATTGATATTTTAATGCAGGTAAAAATACTAATTTATGAGAGTTTTCAGTAGCAGCAACACATGAATGTTTCTGTTCCTACAAGAAGATACATATTGTTATTCTTTATCTGCCTTGCATCCTATGGGTAATTATTCAAACTATTTATACTCCATACTGCTATTTATAGGTCCTTTTCCTCTCTGATCACTTATCGATGTCTTCACCTGACCTGAACATTTCAGTTTATGCAATACCCAACACTATGCAAGGTTTACTCTGTTTTCTGGACTCTCCTTATCCTGTGGGGTCTACTTTTATACTTATGGAATAAAGGTAGACACAGAAATTCTTTTGACATCATCTGCTGTCTTTAACTTTTGTTTAGGTCTCAAGTAAACTTCTAGGACAACTATCTTTGATGACAAAGGCTGTTATTAAATGACTATTTATTCATTTCCGTAGTTAATGATAACTAAGTCTGCTGAAAACATTAGTCAATTATCTCGTACATGCACTTCCACTACCTCAACCTCTGGTAGGATTTTTTCTTATATACCTACAAATAAGGCAGATTTGTATAAATACTTTGAGCATGCACGTAATTATGCATAATGGGTTATGTTTTCCAGCCTCTCCCCACAGTTGACAGTTATTCAACAGCCAGGAACAATAACAGTCCTTACACTGAGGTAGTATAAGGCAATAGCAGATTTCTGCAAAAAAGTAGTGAGGGGGTGGGATCACCATGCCCTGGGCGGCATTGTGTATGCACTTCCCGGAACTCCTGCTGAGCCAGGCAACCTTAATTCTAGCATTTCCTAACTTTTGAGTGCTTGACTCTGCAACCATAATTATGGTTTTATTAATATGTTTATTTTGTGTGTAGCATGTATGCACAAGTGTACAGCATAGGTTTGATCCTATACTTCTTGCTAAGCCAATTTCCTGGGAGTTATTGGTGTTCAAGAAGTGCTGGCTTGTATCCCATTTATCTCTTGATGTGGACACCCACAACCCCATATATATACACAGAGAGATACAGTATAACACATACAATTAATTTTTTTCTTATACCTTTAGGGAAGATATTTTTGGTTTGAGCAGGATATCCCTATACTTATATTTGGAATGCTGCTAAGGCCAGAAATATTTTAACCACCTGTAAAAGTTAAAACAGAACTTCTCAGCTGCACTGACTATATATTTATCTCAAGATGCTTCCTCATTCAACTGAAAAATCTAATTCTCACCATTTGATCTGTCTGCATCATATGAGCTGTTTTATTATTTCCAGTATCATTAATAACATGATTTAAATTGCTCAGACAGTGTGTTTTTCAGAACATGCAATGAATTCAGGAGAAAACCTCTGCCCTCAGTGCCCAGCCTGAATAACTGGTGTGGCAGTTGGGGAAATCTGTAGAAGGAATACGGGAGGAATCCTTCCCTCTCCACCCCAGAATGATACGGAGTTGCTCTGCAGACACTACTCTAGATTTGGGGCTAAAACAGTCTCTGTGGCTCCCCTATGTAGATCTAATACGCTCCCCCCAGACCATCCCACTTTACATCACATACTGATGTGCAGGCAGCCCTGTGACGGGATGTACACCAGGCAAGAAGGGGCTAAAGAGCTGCCTTGGGCTCAGGTAGCCCTGCTCTGTGGCACTTGCGAAGCATGTCAGTCTTGGATTGAGTCTTAAAATGGAGAGGCCCAGTTCAAAAGGACCGGGCCCTGGGAAATGGACTGACCACTCCCCAGGCAGAAGCATTGCAGAGGATGAGGCTGGCAGAGGGTTCCTGTGAACATTTCATGATAACCCTCAGGACACTGAGCTGCCCTACAGCTTGGCAGGTACCTCCCAAAGGAGGGAGGCCAGGAACATGTTTGGACTATTTTTGTGTTGGGCCTTTCCTTTGTTACCTTCCCTTGGAGGGCTGGGGAAGAAGGCCTAGAGGCAGGCCAAAGCCGGAAGAAGCAGCATCATAAGGCCTAATGGGCTTAGAGTTGGGCTGAAGCTCTGGTACAGGGCTGCTGGATTGTTATTGGACTGGACTCTGACTTACTCCAAAAGGTGTCAGACTAAAAAGTGACCTGGCTGGAGGATCAAGTGGCAGAACAAAGGGTGGCCACCAGCAGACCTGAAATGCTGGTCAGCGAGATTATGGTGAGGGATAAAGCTGTACCCAGACACAACGCAGTGCATTGGCTGGTGAGACACTTTGTCACACTTGAATCCTATGTAGGATCTCTGTACTTGCAGAGGAGGTGTCATGATTTTTTGCCCCTTACTGAGAAAAACGTGCATAAACAAAGCAATATGGTTAAGAAGCCAACCACTAAAACCTTGACTACAATCAGGGTCATCACCTGGATCGATCGGTCTTCAGCTGTCGCTAAGACTGCGCCGATCACAACACGTCCGCCATTCGTCTTGCACTCTTGCCTTTCTTCTCCATGTTCATTCGAGACATTTAACAATGTCATGTTTCCATCTTCTTGGAGGCCAACCGGGTGGTCTTTTCTGTTCTCACGGGTACCACTCAGCAATGATTGCGGTCCACCTATTGTCTGGGAGCCGTGCTGTGTGGCCCGCCCATCCCATCTTGTTATATCTGCTTTCCACGACAATATCTTTCACACCGCTGTGTTCTCTGATCATTTCATTTGGGATGCGATCCAGAAGGGAAATTCCCAACATCGCTCGTTCCATTGCCCTTTCAGCTACCAACAGCCGCTGCTCTTCTCTCTCCGTCAGTGCCCACGTTTCACTGCCATACAGCATGGCTGGCAGCACTGTTGAATTGAAGATATTTGTACGTGTGGTCTTGTCGATTTTTCCTTTGAGGACGTCCTTGATGGAATTAAATGCACACCATCCTGCCCGAATCCTTCGCGAGAGTTCTCCGTTCAGATCTTGGTGCATATTAACTTCTTGGCCCAAATATATGTACTGTTCCACTTCTTTGATTTTGAAATTGAACAATCAGGGTCATACTGGTATAAAACTAGTCTAATGAACATGGAAAATAGGGCTCTTATGACTTAAAAACTTCAAAATTGGCTTGTTTTAATCTTCAGACTTTTTTGTGTTATCTAATCGCACCGTGCTTTACTGGGACGTATGGAAAAAAGTGTACGTTTTATTTTTCCAACACTTGTCCTTTTAAAACTCAAATATGGCACAACAAATTTAGCTCAAAGTTGTGCAACGATTCACCATGGGCATAAGACAAATTTTGGAAAAATTTCAGCCCAAAGGGAAAGTATTTGGGAAAATGATGAGGGACTGAAACAGGCAGAAAGTAGAATGGAGACTATCAAGTCAAGTATAACATTTGCTGGCAACCTTAACATTTATTATACACTACCTACTTGTGGGAAGCAGCGACGTAAGTGCTGAATGTTTATGGGTTCAGGCACTTACTCATTGTTACTACTGCAAAAGAGTAACTGACTAGTTCTCATATTCCTGCCTGTCTGTTGAACCTTCAGCGACACCAGTTTTCAGCTTTCTATACTTTTTCAAAGATAATTTTATAACTAAATACACTTGTGATAGGGCCCTCAGTGGCTGGGCAGCCTAATGGCTAGATCATTGGTTAGGGGGGCTTTAGGGGGACCTGACCCCTCCTTCTCCCTCAGGTCCTGGCCCAGGGTCCTGTGTTGCTCAACCCCTAAACAGGAGAGATGGATCTTTCTCCCAGCCGTGGGGGAGGAGGGGGTGTTCAGGGCCTGTTTTTCCTGGCCTGCTCCTTATGCAAGTCCTTTTGGTTTGGGGAGTGGCCCCACTAGTCCAGTTGCCCCACAGGTGGGGCCTCTCTGTAGGTTCCCCTTGGCTGGGGGAAGACTTACTTGCCTCCAGTGGCTGCATTGGCAGGCGGGTTGCTGGTCTGTGCCTTCAGGTAGGCATCCAGAGAGCTCCTGCCTCTTCGCCAGTCAGCCCTTGACTGAGCCAGGGTCCCTTCTTTTCTCCCCCCTCCAGGCCTGGCATTGGCTGCAGATATAACGGGGTGGGGCTAACTGAACCCACAGGTGTTGTTTAACCTCTGCTGTTCCCGGCTGCAGTCTCTGCTTCTTCACACATTCCCCCCACATTACCCCATTTGGGGTCTGCCCCCCTCTCCAACTGCTCACCACCATCCAATGAAAAGAAGTCTGCATTTAGATGGGCTCTCCCGGCCCGGTTCTGGATGCGGAAGGAGAAAGGCTGGAGGGAAAGGTACCAGCTCATGATTCGGGGATTTATGTCCTTCATGGCATGGAGCCAGCAGAGGGGAGCATGGTCGGTAACTAGGGTGAAGTGCGTGCTAGAAGATAATAACGGAGCGAGTCCATGGCCCACTTTACTGCCAGGGATTCTTTCTCGATTACAGAATAGGTCTTTCTCTCGCAGGAACAGCTTCCTGATAATATATAAGATCGGGTGTACGTCGCTCCCTACTACCTGCGATAGAATTGCTCCTAGGCCTATGTCTGAGGCATCTGTTTGTAACAGAAACTCCTTGATGAAGTCAGGGCTGTACAAGATGGGTTCCTGCGAGAGCCAGGCCTTCAGAGTTTGAAACGCCTCCTCACAGGGTCTGGACCACTAGATCCTTTTAGGACTCTAGTTCTTGAGGAGATCAGAAAGTGGGACCGCAATGGAGGAGAACCCTGGGATAAAGCGGCGGTAATATCCAGTCAGTCCTAGGAATCAGCATACATGCTTCTTTGAGGATGACGTGGGGCACAGCTGGAGGGCCTAGACTTTGCTAATCAAGGGTCAGATTATGCCCTTTCCCAATGTATACCCGAGGTACGTGGTCTCATTCTTCCCAAGGTGACATTTGGTGGGGTTTGCCATCAAGCCAGCCTCCTTGAGGGACTGCAGGACCGCGGTCACATGTTTCAAATGGTGTTGCCAGTTGTGACTATAAATCACCACATCATCTAGGTACACGGCTGCATATCTGCTATGGGCACGGAGAATTCAGTCCATCAGCCGCTGAAATGTGGCCGGGGCCCCATACAAACTGAAGGGCCTAGTCTGGAACTAGAAGAGCCCGACGGGGTGGAGAAAGCATTTTTTTCCCTGGACTCGGGTGTGAGGATGGTCTGCCAATAGCCCTTCATTAAGTCTAAAGTGGTGATATATTCCACCTTTCCCAGCTGGTCAAGTAGTTTATCCAGTCGTGGCATCGGGCAGGCATCAAACTTCGATGCTGCATTGACCTTGTGGAAGTCGATGCAGAAACAGGTGCTTCCATCGGGCTTAGGGACCAGTACCACAGGGCTTTTCCAGTTGCTAAATGACTCCTCAATCACCCCCAATGCTATCATCAAGCGGAGTTCCTCTTTCATGGTCTCTCTAAGCTTCTGGGGGAGGGGATGGTGGTTTTCTCTGATCTTAACGCCCGGGTCCATCTGAATATGATGAGTTATCAGGTGAGTCCGCCCTGGTCGGGTCGAGAAAACTGAAGAGAAGGCAGTGATCAGTTTTTGTGCCAGCCCTCTGTGCTCTGGGATAAGATTGTCCCCAATCTTGACCACCCTAGAGTTAAGGCCTCCATGGCTTGTGGACCTAGTTCAGGTTCTGGTGGGTATGGTACTATTAGTAAGCCTTCCTGGGCTTTCCACAGTTTTAACAGGTTCACATGGAGATTTTTCATACCTTCCATTTATCTAGTTGCTTGATTTCATAGTTCACCTGCCCCATACGCCGGATCACCTCATACGGTCCTTGCCAGCGGGCCAGGAGCTTCAACTCTGAACTGGACAACAATAGCAGCACCTGGTTACCGAGCTGAAACTCCCGGAGACGCGCCTGTTTATTGTAGGCTGCTTCTTGGGTATCCTGGGCATGTAGGACATTCTCCCTGGCAAACGAGCCTAGGGCCTCCAGCCTCTCCCATAGATTTAAATCATGCTGTAACACGTTGTTGGCTCAAGACGATTGCTCTTCCCAATTTTCTCACACTAGGTCTAAAATCCCCCAGGGTTGCCTCCCATATAAAAGCTCAAATGGTGAGAAGCCAGTGGAAGACTGGGGTACTTCTCAGACTGCGAACAAGAGAGGCGGGAGCAGCTGGTCCCAGTGAGGGACATCCATCAGGATGAACCTTCGGAGCATTGTTTTTAGGGTTCAGTTAAACCGCTCTACCAGGCTGTCCGTTTGGGGGTCGTATACGGATGTTCTTAAGGTCTTGATTTTGAGTAACTGGCAGAGCTGCTTGATCATCTGGGACATAAAGTTTTGTTTCTTGATCTGTCAGGATTTCCCGGGGCACCCTGACTCAGGTGAAGATGTTCATAAATTCCGTAGCCACCCCCTTCGCGTTCATGGAGTGCAGCAGCACTGCTTCAGGGTACCGAGTCGCAAAGTCCACTACAACAAGAATGAACTGGTATCCGGCATAGTTGGCCTCTTCTCCAGCGGGCCAACTATGTTGACTCCAATTCACTCAAAGGGTACACTTACAAGGGGAGGGGGATCAACGGGGCTTTCTCAGCTGATCGAGGTGCGGTGAGTTGGCACTCTGGCCATGAGGCATGAAGTCTGCCACGTCTTGGTAGACCTCTGGCCAAAAGAACCGGGATAAAATACGGGCTAGCATCTTTTCCCTTCCAAGGTGCCCAGCCGCGGGTATGGCATGGGTGAGTCGCATAACTTCCCTCAGGTATGGTCAGGGCACCAAGAGCTGATGTTGGACCTCTTCGGTCAGTTGGTCTTTCTCTATGGGGTACAGACGGTCACCTTGAATCTCAAAGTGTGGGAACTGTCCCAGTTGGTGGGGTTTGACAGTCTCCCCATTCACTGCCACCACCTAGGCTTATGCTCGATTCAGGGTGTTGTCAGCCCATTGCTCCTCCACAAAATCAGAGAGGTGAGTCAGGATCTCAGATTTGGGTAATGGGGGCAGCTCCCATCCTGGCTGGGAGGGGGCCTGGTTGGCCTGGGTTGATGCTGAGGACTGGGAGGTCCCTTCACCAAGGTCACCAAGCTCCCCCACTCCCGCAAGGGTCACATCTTCAGACTGTCTTTCATACCAGGGTCTGGGCACACCCTGAATCAACTAGTCCCATCACTTCTCTCCCATTTACCCACAGTGGGAGGGTCAGTTTTGTTGGGTCCCCAGGGCGTGCTCATGGAGTTCAGATCTTCCTAAAGCTACATTCCATGTATGTACAGTCTCTGGACCGGTGTCCAGAATGGCCACACGTGAAACACCGGTCCTGATCTTGGGTGGCATGTGGGGTTTCCTGCTTGGGTACCCGGGCAGTCTGGTCACGACGGGTCTCCCCAAATTCTGGGCTGATTACAGGCCCTGGCTGGGCCTCCGATGGACCTGTGGTCTCCCGAGCTGGAGTGCGGGTGGATGGCTCTGGACCTCTGGGATGGGGAGCCTTGGCACCCCTGGATCTTGAGCCCTCCAAAGCTGTGGTAGGGAGGAGGCCAACATTCCTTACGATCCTGGGGTCCATGGGTGGTTCCCTCCTTTAGGGGCATGGGGCTGTTGGTTACAGCTGACCCCGAAGGGGGACTCATCATGGGGGACTCGCCAGCTAGGTAGTTCTCCATGAGTTGTATGGCATCCGTCATGGTGTCAGGGTGATGTTGCACCACCCACTCTCTTCCCCCAGGGGGCAGGATCTGGACAAACTGCTCTAGCAGGACCCACTCAGCAACGTGTGCCCCCATCTTTGCTTCTGGTTTGAGCCATCTCCAGCATGAGTTGTGCAGCTTCTGGACAACCAGGTGGGGTCAGGCTCCCGGCGGGAAGCGCTCCCCCCGGAAGCATTGCCAGAATGTTTCCTTCGAGATATCTAGGGCATCGAGGATTGCTGCCTTAACTTGTATCGGGGTAGCCGTGTTAGTCTGTATCTACAAAAACAACAAGGAGTCTGGTGGCACCTTAAAGACTAATAGATTTATTTAGCTTATGCCCAAATAAATCTGTTAGTCTTTAAGGTGCCACCAGACTCCTTGATGTTTTTGCCTTAACTTGGGCATAGTTCTGTGTGGCGGTATGTGGTCTGTGCTACCCCGGTTGAGTACGGGGCCACCACTGCAGCCCTCTGGTGTCGGGGCCACCGGGCTACCGTGGCCACCCGCTTGAAAGTCTCTAAGAAGGCCTCAGGATCATAGTCAGGCCCCATTTTGGCAAGCCGAATAGGGGTGGGGTTAGGTACCTCTGCTGGAGCAGCGGGTCGCAAAATAGATGCCACCTGCTAGACCAGCTGCTTCTGCTGCTGTTGGGCTGCCAGTTCACGAATTAGCTGCTGCTGCTGCATGACCATCTGCAGCAAGAGGAGGAGTTGTTGCTGTTGATGGTGGGTGTTTTACTCAGCCATCCATTTCAGCAGCTGTTCCATTTCCATTCAAGGGTTTGTCCTCCAGACTTTCTCTCTCTCTCTCTCTCTCCTTTGTTTTGTTTGTTTGTTTGTTCTGGATTTTTTTTTAATTCCCTTCAGCAGGACTAGGGCGATGCCCATGTTCTTCACCATTTGTGATAGGCCCTCAGTGGCCGGGAAGCCTAGTGGCTAGATAATTGGTTTGGGAGGCTGTCAGGGGACCTGACCCCTTCTTCTCCCTCAGGTCCTGGCCCAGGGTCCTGTGCTGCTCAATCCCTAAATGGAGGAGATGGATCTTTCTCCCAGCTGGGGTGGGGGGTTCAGGGCCTGTTTTCCTGGCCTGTTCCCTATGCAAGTCCTTTTGGTTTGGGGTGTGGCAGGGCTGGATTAACTTTTTGTGGGCCCGGCGCCAAACATATTTGTGGGCCCCCCAGGGAATGAAGGGGCTAGGGGCAAGAGCACAGTGGGCAGGGTGGATTTGATTTAAATCATGATTTAAATCACTAGTCAGGAAGACTCGATTTAATCATGGTTTTCTACATAAAAGTGCATTCTTGTTGGTTGTTATAACCTTAATACATATTCTTCACAATTCAGAGATAGATGTAGGTTTCATTTTTAGAAGGTACACACTATACATTTTTAAACAGTGATTTATTTTGAAAACTTTTCAGATGAGTTTTACAGCTATATCAGAAAATGAATGATTGTTTGGTTATTTTATTTACCAAAGATAAATGAAGCAGATATTTATGAAGTCATTGGGAGGTGAACTATCTCCAATTCAACAGGTTAATCATTAATATTTGGAGGATTTTCTTGCCATGCTGTATTAGGAGAAGAACATCACCAGACAGATACTTAAATTGTTTTATTTAACTAAAACAACAACGTTAAGTATTCTGGATTTTTTTTTTGAACAGTGTAGCGGGGTGGTCAACCCGCTCATGCCCTGAAGGGCTTAAAACAGCCCTGGGAGAGGGCTGGGGCAGGGAAAAGCTAGGTTGATTGGGGGAAAGCAGCCACAGGTGGGGCCACGCCTCAATCAGGCCACACCTGGCCCTATAAGAGGGCCGAGGGCCAGAGCCTGGAGGACACTCTTTCTAGCTTCTTGGGAGAGAAGGACCTAGCTGCCTGGGAGAGAAGGGTACCTGAGGTGGAGCAGTGCTGGGGAAGGGCAGTGGGAGCTGGGGAGCTCCAGCCTAGCAAAACCCAGGCTGCAAGCCTAGTTAAGGGCCTACAAAAGGAACTGGGGCTGCAGAGGGGCAGCCCAGAGATAGGGAAAGGCAACAGGTCCAAACCCCTTTGCCAATGATGAGTGGTTTACAGACTGCAGTCTGCCCCAGGGAGCGGGGGCTAGATGATGACTGGCAGTGGCCACTGAGGCAAGGTTGGGGATAGAGGGTTGGGGGTTCCCCTGGGAGAGGAGACCCTGAGACAGCGGGTTGCTGCTGAGGGCAGAACCCTGATGTAGAGGGGCACCGTGGTCTGGGAGGGACACGGGGGCCAGTGGCAGGCGAGACACCAGCCTGCAGAGGGCGCTCTGAGCTGGAAGAGCTAATTCCCAGGACAATCAGCAGGAGGCGCCATGCCGGTGAGTCGTCGCCCCGCCACAAACAGCAAACATAATATTTTAACAAAAAAGGATATGTCCCTCAATTCTCACATTTATCTCCAGACTTCTCCTTGTCCAGATCTATTCTGCCCCCAACAACCTTCTATTCATTGAACTTTTTGAAACTTTTCACTTTTAACGAGAGGTAAGGGATTGACTCTGTGTACACAAATTTGCAGAGGGACAATAGAGTTGAGATCTTTTATTTCTCACCTCTATATATTATTTATTTATTTATTTAAAAACATTTTTGCTGCTAACAAGCATGTTACCTCTGGAGATACAAATCCACAGTTTGAGAACTGCAAAACTAATTATCTCTGATGGTATCTTCTAGACTGAGCACTGTGTCCCATTGGGTAGATAGAAAGATTAACCTAAATAATCTATACTGAAGCCTGTGGAACCCCATAAGATTGGGTCCCGAATCCATGAACTATTAGAACTCCTTTACAAAACTTTTTTCTTAAACGTTACATCAATACATTGTCTCATACTATAGAATTAGAATTTATAATCCCTATTCCATGATGAGATAGTTTTAATTAAGATACATTATATCTTTAGATAGTTTTTTCCCTCAAAAATCTGATTTAAATAAAAAAAATCCGTTTTATTTATTTTTAAAGTCATTGATTTTTATCCACCCTGACAGCGGGGCATGGGGTGGGGGGGGGGAGGATTGGTCCCCAGCTGGAGCGAGGCAGGGCCCAGGGGCAAGATGAGCACAGTGGGGCATGGGGGGAGGATTAGTCCCTGCTGACTGGAGCAAGGCAGGGGCCGGGGGCAAAAGCACAGCGGGGCGTGAGCTAGGGTTGGTTTCTGGAGCAAGGGAGGGGCCGCGGGTAAACTGCAAGTGCAGCAGGGCTGGGGAGGGGGCAAACAGGATCTTCCCTCCCCCGCCCCTACCCACATAGAGTGGGTACCTACCTTCTCCCTGGTTCTAGCCCATTCTCTTCATCTTCCTCTGCATCTGAGCTGAGGGTGGGGGTGCACAGGGCTGGGGGTGCAGGGTCTGGCCAGGAGCTAGGGTGAGGGAGGGGGCTCAGGGTTGGGGCAGGAGGTTGGGGTGTGGAGCGCTTACCTGGGGCAGCTCCCATTTGGTGCAAGGGGTGCAGATGGGAATGTGTGTGGGGTGGTGGTGCAGGTGCTCCCGTTTGGTGCTCAGGGTGGGGATGGAGGTGTGGGGGGGGTGCAGGAGTCAGGGCATGTGGTGTGGGGGGCTGGGTATGTGTGGGGGGTGCAGGAGTCAGGGCTGGGATCGTGGGAGTGAGTGAGGGGGATGCAGGAGTCAAGGCAGGGGGCTGGGGATGTGTGAGGGGGTGCAGGAGTCAGGGCATGGGGTGTGGCGGGAGGCTGGGTATGTGTGTGGGGTCCAGGAGTCAGGGCTGGGGTCGTGGGGGTTAGGGGGGGCTGGGTATCTGTGGGGGGATGCAGGAGTCAGGGCAGGGGGCTGGGGGTGTGTGAGGGGGTGCAGGATTCAGGGCTGGGAGCACCCCCATGACCCTGAGTGGCTCATGGCAGGGGACTGGAGGGGGTATGCCCTGATTCCACCCCCTTCCCTGTGCCTCCGCCTCCTCCCTACCTCCTCCCTCATGCCAGCAAACAGCTAGGAGTGGGAGGGAGAGGGGCAGGAATGCGGCACACTTGGGGGAAGAGGCGGGGGAGGGGGGAGCTTGGCTGCCGGCAGAGCCTGCCCTGCTGCAGCAGGAGCCGGCAGGACCAAGCTTCTGCCCACTGCCCACGCAGAAGAGAGCAGTGGGCATGGGGCAGAGAAGAGCAGGCTGAGCCGGGGCCCCTTTGGAGCATGGGCCCAGCGCCATGGTAAATCAGGTACTGCGTGGCCCTGCTAGTCCAGTTGCCCCGCAGTTAGGGCTTCCCTGGCCAAAGGGAACCTACAGAGAAGACTGACTTGCCTCCAGTGGCTGCGTTGGCAGGCAGGTTGCTGGTCTGTGCCTTCAGGTAGGCATCCAGAGAGCTCCTACCCCTGACTGAGCCAGGCTCCCTTCTTTTCTTCCCCCTCTAGGCCTGGCATTGGCTGCAGGTATAATGTGGCGGGGCTAGCTGAACCCACAGGTGTTCTTTAACCCCTGCTGTGCCCACCTGCAGTTTCTCTGCTCCTTCACAACACCCCTTTACAAATGTTTAAGACAGGAATGCCTATTCATCAGGCTCTGTGCCTTTCAACAATGTAGCGGGGTGGTTACCCCGCTCCTGCCCTGAAGGGCTTAAAACAGCCAGGGAGAGGGCTGTGGCAGGGAAAAGCTGGGCTGATTGGGGAAGTAGCCACAGCTGGGCTATGCCCCAATCAGGCCCAGCTGGTCCCTATAAAAGGCTGTGAGCCAGAGGCCCAGAAGAAGTCTCTCTCTGCATTCAGAGAGAGAAGGGCCTGGCTGCAGGGAGCTAGAGACAGAGTACCTGAGTGGAGCAGGGCTGGGGACAGGCTGAGGAGCTGGGGAGCTCCAGTCTGGAAAGCCCCAGACTGGCCTAGCAGAAGGCCAAGGGATACTGGGGGTTGCAGAGGGCAGCCCAGGGGTAGGCCAAGGCAGCAGATCCAAACCCAACCTTGCCAGTGATGAGTAGGCTGATCCTGCAGTCTGCCCCACAGCATGGGGCTAGACGATGACTGGCAATAGCCTTATACTGAGATGAGGTGGGAATAGTGGGTGGGGGATCCCCGGGGAGGTGGATCACCGGCCTGCAGAGGGTGCTCCGGAGCTGGAACGAGCTAATTCCCGGAAGTCACCAGCAGGAGGCACCGCAGGGGTGAGTCCGCTCCTCTATAACAACCATCACCCTTTTAGACATAAAGAGCAGAAGTGAGACTTTGGCTCCACTGAAGTCATTGGCAAAACTCCCATGGACTTCAGTGGGACCTGGATTTCATCAAGTATTTGAAACGTAACCAAGGATGGATTTTAAGGAAAGCACGTTAACAAAGAGTGTTGTTGGATTGTTTGTTTTTTGAAGCCCAGGGAAAAAAATAGGCTCAATCCTGCAATTTACATCACATGGGCAGATCACTACACCCAGAGGAGTCCCGCTGAAGTTAATGAGGGTGTAACAGCCAACCTGAGTGGTATACGTTGCATAAATGACAAACAGCAATGAAGCCAAACGGGAACACATGGTCCTCCTCCAAAACTCTGGGAAAGCTCAAGCCCCATCTCTACCTAGAGAAGTTTGTTTGGGACACTTGTCCAGAAAGTATGATAGACAGTAGAATTGCTTTAGCGGTGGTGACTATTTTCTTGAAGCTTCTCTCTGCCTTTCATGTTCCTTCTGAGACACCCTAACATTTTATACTTATTGCAGTTATTTAAACTCCTCATTGTATGTAGGATATAATTGAACTTTCTCCTGTAGGAAGAACACAGAGTAAGAATGCTATAATTCTGTGTGTCCCTGTTCTTTAGTGACAGCCTGTCATTTTCTGTACTTTGCTAGAGATTATGAATAGACAATATATGTAGGCTGAATGTAGTTGCTTGGTAACCGGCTTTTTAAACTTTCTTAAATGTAATTGCTTCTCTGCCAGAGAAGCACACATCGGTTTAATTTCTTTTGATGTTAAGGCAACAAATTTGCATTTAATCTCCCTGAGCATCTCAATAAATAAAATGGAGAATGGTTCAAGTATAAAGTTATTTAATTTTCAGGGCATTCTGAGGCAACTCACCTAATAGTAACTAGGGCAGAGAGAAAGTGGGATGTTATAGTAATCATGGTTTTTCTCCTCCTCACCCCCACTTGTTGAAAGTACTTGTGTAAGGAACAGGTATATTCATCACAAATAAATTAAATTTCCAAAATGAGTGAGTTTTACAGTTTGAATTTACCCTTACACAGGAATAAAATTCTTTCAAATCTACCTGCCAAAGTCTTACTTGTTTATCTATATGCTACCTATTTGCATGTTATTATGGACATTGAAGTCAAAGGTAAAATCGAAGACCTTATTGTAAACGTAGGAGAAATTACCATGTTGAGTAACATGTAGATGAAGTCAGAAGAGACCAAGGAAAACTGATTAAGAAGCTGGAGGAACTAAGAAAAAGTTAACAGCGCTCCAACTAGTGTAGCTATGGGACTCACAGTGGAGACAACTTCTTTGTTGGTCAATGAGTTGTAATGTCCAAGTTTAGAATAAATGTAATGGATCCCCATGGAGCTCCACCAATTGAATCATTTGAGCATTATAGATTAGCTAAATGATGGGTAGAAGGACATGATACGGGATGAATTTTTGAAGGAAGAGGAGGAGAAATTGTGCCCAACCCTGTGAAATGTTGAGCACTCTTAACTCCCTCTGAACTGCTTCATTTTGGCTTATTACTAATCAGCTTGGGTATGATGGGTATGTTGATTGTAGCTGATCAAATTGAAATAGTGGATAAAATGCAACAGGTAAGGCAGTAATATTATTTGCATGAGCACTCTCTCAAGGATCAGCATAACTGCAAACACTTTATGCAGTTTCAAATACAGGCAAAAATAATCCTTTTCTTTTCACTGGATAGGTGGTTTGTAAAACAAGTCACACCTCATTAACCAACAAGGAAACTGACTCCAATGTGTTCTGATCTGGAACAGGTTAGTTCCATGGCCTGGAAAACTGCCTCTGTGCAGTCTGCTTCTGGATGCTGATGGTCTGGATACTTCTCTTTGGATACTTCTGATGTCATAAGTCTGTTACCTTATTATCCTCTACTGTTAGTGCTACTGCACACTAATAAGTAACGGGACAAAGGAAAGCATATTAACATGCAAGGTAAACAAAGCCATCAGGAGAGTGAGTGAGGAAAGATGAATACCTAATCTTGAGGGGGGACAGAGACTGCACCCCCAGGAAGCCTTCCTGCCTTTTGAAGCAGCGTCAATGAACTTTGGGAAAACAGCATGGCATCTACACCCCCGCAGACAAGAGAAACTTTGTGTGGGCTTACTTTCCAAAGAATACATTTCAAAGCTGTAGAGGACTATAGAAAGCTAGGGGAGAGAACCCCAAGGTTATCCATTACTTGGGGGTTTAACAACGATAGAGATCTTGAAATCACAGAACGTTGAATCCTTCAATCAAGGGGGTTGAAGTCTCTGGGAGCTGAGTTTAGGTGAGAAAGCTGCTTAGGCAAAGAGTGTAATGCTGAAATTAAGTTTTAGTCTTAGAGGCGTATTTTTACTTTTGCTTGTACCCGTTCTATCTTTATACTTGCTATCACTTAATCCTATGTCCTTTTGTTAAATTTGTTTTTACTATAAAACAATTCAGTGTTGTGACTGAAATGAGTGTTTGTCAAGCCCCAGTTAAATTAATGAGCTCCAGCCTACCATTTCTTTAAAGGAACATGGACTTAACTTCTGGACACTGTATGGAGATGTCTGTGGGAAACTCGGGAGTTGGGGTTCACTGGTTGTTATCTGCAAGGCAAGGTTTGGCCTGGCAGAGTCCTGAAGAGTTTGCTGGCAGGGCAGACAAGCTGGTGTGTCAGGGAGCTGTCACACAGCTTAGCAGTAGCAAAACTCTCCCTTGCTGAGGCTGAGAGGGGCAACACAGGAACTCTCAGTTCTGGGAACTTCAGCAGATTGTCACACTGATAAACAGCTTTGGGGAAATTTGGAACAGGGAGAGTATTGGGGGTCACTGTGCAAAAAGTAACTGGGTTATAGAAGCCAGGCTGTGAAGCCAGAGTTGTAGGCTGGCTGCAGGTGTCACTGATGTGAGCCACAGCAGCATCACATTTAAGACACCCAGAGTGTCAGGGCAGGTTCTGACACAAGCCTTTACTAGTCTGGGTTGAACCTCAAAGCATCACATATACATTAACTGATTAAACCTCTCCACTCCCATGTGAGATGGGTAATTTTTACTAGATTTAATTGAGTTTAATAATTAAAGGACTTTAGAAATATAAATTGCTGTAAAATGCTAAGTATTAACTATCCGAAACAACCCAATCCCAGCATTCTGATTTGAATAAACTTTTATACAAAAAGCATTTTAAAATACAGTCTGTGCAAAGCTTTGTAAGGTGAGTGCCAAGAGATACAAAGATGCACCAGCATAGGTACGTGGAGTGGGGGACACCATAACTTCCCCTTCCTTACACATCTTGAGCAAGGGCCAGACACAGTAGCACAGGGACTGCTCAGATGTAGTGACCTGGGGGTTTATGTAGCCCCAAAGGGGACAAGGAGGATATAAGATCATAGCTTACTTCCTCCTCTGCACAAGCCCATAGGGTTGGCCAACAGCTCTGGGGTGTGCAGGTTGCACCTTTGCGCAGAGGCCCTAAACAGGAACATTTTGCTCCCCCCCCCCCCCAAACACATACCAATAATGAATAGCGGGTCCCTTGAGCTGCTCCGGGCTCTAAGCAATTGCTTTGTCTGCTTATGCCTAGTGCTGGCTCTGCCTTCTAGATGTATTCAGGGTTCATGCTTATGGGGGAGATTTTCAAAGGCACAGCTGATCCCACTGAAGTGAGTGGGACTTAAGTACGTGCTTAATTGTAACTTCACATAAGAGTTTAAATCCTTTGCTGGATCACAGCCATGCTGCAGTGTGCACACTTTATCTGCATACCTTCTGAAGCACAGTCCTTCCTGCAGCTACCCCTGAGTGGAGGCTCTGCCCTGTTCTCAAGGGAGGCCCATGTTTAAAGGCTGCCAGGAATGCTAAATGGTGCAAAGACCTAAATAATGTAACAACACTGGGTGACTTTAGCTAACTTCTGATTGGGTAAATATAACAAATTGTGAAGTGTTCATGTGCAGCATTTGTTTTCAAGTTCAACAACACATTCAGATGCTGCATGTGGACAACTGATTTATAAATTCAGCTTAAGTTATGTTGCATGGTTTCTAGCTAGAACAATTTTTTTCATATTTTTACTTCTGTCATACAGTACTTTCATCTAATGTAACTAGATTCCTGCCTTCAGGATGAGTATAGTAACCATAGTCTTGTTTGGAAAAAGAAATGGATCCTACTGTATTTTTACTAGTTTAGTTTACATATTTCTGAAACGTTTGTCAGTACCTGTAGACACAGTGTGTGTTTATACACAGTATACACACTTTTGCATATAGCTTTAAAAAAGATCTAATAAACTTTAGACATTTCTCAGTTATGAATCAGTCACTGCTAGACAAGCTGTATTGTTGCATGTAGTATTGTAATAACATATCAAGAAACAAGACTAATCCTATTCAGCACTGATTTATTTCCACCACAGTGCCCTACCAATGCTAAATGCACATAATGCATTTTTCCAGTTTCTTGTCTGATAACTCAATGCTAACGCTTGCATCAATGACTTATTCCCTGATAAAGCTGACAATATGATGGATGCTTTTTCCTCATTGATTGTATTTTTAGCATCCACTAGGCCTTTGACTTATTTTTTTAAATGAAGATCTAGACTGGTGTGCTGTTATCAAGAGTCCTGTACGCTATGACTCAAAATGTAGTTAAATGACATTTCATAGTTCCCCATGTCTTACTAACACAGGCTCAAAGTATTCTTTGTGCATTCACACCATAGACCATTTCTCGCTGTTCGTTTTTTTTTTTTAATTGGTCCTGCTGTACTTACATATGCCCCACATTGCTTTAGCCCTAAGGCTGCCATAGCTAGACACAGGGGGATCACCCCAGTGTAGAGGGCTCCTCTGGTGATGCAGAGGCCGGGGAATGGCCAGGGGCATAGCTGTTGCTCCTCTATGTAGGCTGTGCTAACAGCATAGGGCCAGTAGAGTGAGTGCAGCTGTGTGACCTTTGCTGATCTGCACATGTGCAGAAGAGACCCCTGGCCAGAGGCGTGGGGGTCTGCAGGTCCTGTTGGGGTTGTGATCCAGCTGAAGGTTACTAGTCCTACTCTGCCTAGCAACAGTTTCTGATTTGTTGACCCTGTTTCTCTGTATTGGTTGGTCAATTGTTAATATACAGATATTGTACATTGTTACCAATTCTTTGGAATCTGCAAGCAGGCAATCTGAAGTGTGTGTGTGTTTGCCCCACTGCGACTCTACCCAACCAACAGAGCTCTGGTGCTTATGGTTTTCCTTTCATTTCTTTAATAAAGTTTATTATTTAAAATACTCACTGAGGATTCCAGAATTTGGATATTGGACCAGGCAGCTAGCAGGAGGAACCCACAAAGGGACACTAGTGCCTGGGAAGGGAAAGGTCTAGCAGAGTGCTTACACCTTACACCCTGCTATCTTCTGGCTGCCCTATTGGTCCTTTGGGGCCACTAGCAGCCTGTGTTGTTTAAAGTGGCCTGAAAGCTGCTTTAAGTTGTGATGGGAGATCAACGTGGCACACAGCTGGCCCAAGTTTATGCCATCTTTTCAGCCCCTGTCCTGAGCTGCCCTGTGGGCTTCTTGGCCACTGCTGAAGATCTAGTCCAGCAGGCTTGTCTACCAGAGAGACTTTTCCCAGTTATATTCAGGGCTGACAAGGGGCGGGGGGGAAGCCAGTACAAATTACATATGCTTGGAGGCCGGAACATAGGCCACTAGGGAATTTGTTCCCTAAAAGAGTGTGAGTTTAGGCACTTATAGTGTTCATTGGGAATTTTCTGGATTGCAATGGAGCCTAAACCCAAGACTTAGGCACCTAAACTCCAGACTTAAATGCGTACGTACCTTTGTGGATCCCATCCAAAGGGTCTAGATTGTACATAATTGGATATCTACTGTTGGCCATGGGTTGGCTGCAGGATCTAATCACACACAGGTTCTAAGGAGTCTGGTGTCCTGTATAGCACAGGCCGCTGGACTCACGTGTGTCCCTGCCCTCCACTGAATGTGTTTGTCTGCTTCATATGAGACCCACGTAAATGTTGGCACTGTGAATCACTATGTAATTTGGACAGGGCACATTAAAGGATGCCATCCTTCTTAAAATTGGTCCTTTCTGAGACCAGCTGTGTGCACTATTCTGAAACCAGAGCAGGCAGCTGCACCACCTTATCTCTAGCCTATAGTGGATATCATCTGTGTGAACAAAATCTTTTAAACTGGTGATGCAATAGTCCTCCAGAATTCATATTGCATATCATGTGCTGCTTTCTCTCTCCAGGAATTTGTAGAATTCCTCTGGATCATTTAGAAGTCTATTCCCACCCTCCTGGTATGTTCGAGCAGTGTCTTTGAGAATGACTCTGTTGATTTCTATCTTAGGGCCTGATCCAGAGCCTATTGAAATCAATGGGGAACTCTGACTTCAGCGGGTTTTGGATTAGGTCCTTAGTTTGTAGAAGGTAATATTCCATAGTGTAGTTCCACTTGGTATTAGGCTCTAGATTTCAGGTAAGTGAACTAAGTGTTGTTTATCTCCTCCTTTCTTTCTTTTGCTGTAAAAGGCAATAAAAAGAATTTTTGAACTGTGTTGAACACTTCTATCTTTAGGGTGTCATCATTAAAGAACCACTTTTATAAATCACGTATAAATTCAAAGAAAAATTCTCTCAGCCCCAGAGCAAACCTACCAATTTTGAGGCTTCTATCACATTTTTTTGTGAAGCTCAGAGACAGGGCAAAAATTGTGTAACTGAATTTCTATTATAAATACAATCTTAACTCTAGAGTGACTGTTCCATAATAAGCCATTTCCCTTGGAGGAAAGCCAGATACAGCTTCTTAATCTCTAAAATCAGTGATGATTTTTAGCTTTAATAGTATTCTTAAAAGCAGTAACACACTGAGTAGACAATGACACTACTAGTACTAATCTCAAAAGAACAAAAAGAGGAATACTTCAGCAACTCCTCCTTTCTTCCTCCACATCCCTTACCATTGCTTCTGGGCTCTTTGTGCTGCTAATAGACAATATACGTACACCGAACTTGCAAGAAGCAGAAGAAAAGCATTACAGATATTCTGCGGTGCCTGTCAAGATTACATTGTACAGAGCAGAAGACTAGTACATATAATTAAACCCTCCTGCCTTTATGATTATTAATTCCGCCTACAAAAGATCTCTAGGGGAATCACTTTTTTTTTATTATCACAAATATAATCAGTTTCCAACAGGGCCTTCTTGCTGAAAGTGTCCACCCACCCCCAACAATCTCTGCAGCATTTCTACACCAAAACCAGCAGTTCTAAAAAGCCACTTTGTAAAGAACAAGAAACTCTTCAGCTACTTGGTGATACAGTTTATTTAAAGATGATTACTGCAAATGGGAGAGTAAAGGGGTTTGACTAGATTTGTTGTATCAGCTACACCTCCAGAGTTTAGGTCTTGCTAAATATAGGTCTCCACTATTCTTACTGTCCAGAAGTTTTGAAGTTTGCTCTCTCCTTTGCATGCCGATGCGGGAAGAGGGAAAATGGAAGGACTATAATGAATTCATGTTCTTGTACATACGGTGGGTTAGAAATAAAATCGGTCATCTAAACTCTGGACATGTGATTTGCAGACTAGAAGTCTTTTCGGTCAGAAACACAGGCCTCCGTCAGTTAAAGGAGTGTTTCCATTCAAGATAGTTCGTATACTCTGTAAGCCTGCCACTAGAAGGTGACTTAGGGTGCAATTTTAAACTGACAATTAGTGCCTCTTGTGAGATGCTGCATGTTCTCAACTTTCAACTTACTTCAGTTGGAGGTGCTGGCCATCTCAGAGGATTACAAATTTTGAGTAGTTCTAGTTCCATCCAGTCCAGCAGGGACCGCTGTACATTACATGACACAAAACTATGTTTTTTCCCATAATTCATGAAAGTACCACTATGACAGTTGATTTTGTACCAGCAAAATGGTGTTAAGTTGGTGAAAGGTAGTGCATATGAACATCAAGTTTACTCATAGTGAGTCAGGTTTTTTGATAGTACTCCTGAGTACGAGTGTGTGGCAGGTATATAAATATCCATCCATCTCAAGATGAGTCATGAACAGACCTTAAAATCTAAAACAGAATGAATGAAGTGAGGAGATCATGCAAATGAGAATCTTAGGGGCAGATGCTCTGCCTTGTTCTCCTTTTATGCTCGTCAGGTGGTCCAAACGGAATGGAAACCACCTACAAATCACCTGCTTGGGGTTCCCCCAGTTTGGGAGATTCTCAAGGGGGCATAGAGCCAGCATAGCTAGCTCCTACACCCTTCTCCTTGTCACCACGAGCACAGGGGGACATCTCAGGCAGAGGGGTATGGCCAGACCACTGTGTGCTCCAGCTATCCCCAGTTGGCTATGGTTCCTTGGAAGTCATAGCCAGCTGGCTCAAGTTAGAGCAGCCCCCAAGATGGGGCTAGGGGAGAGCAACAGGGAGTTGTAACTGGCAGCTGCCCCCACCCTGCTGTAACTGGCATCTGGCCCTTAGTTTCTGGTTGTGAAGGGCCAACCACTCTCCTGGCAGATCAACATAATATTGGCATTGGTGGCTAAGCTTCTAGGCTGCAAATTGCCAGTGAAATAAGAGAAGAATTAAAGCAGAACAGAGACTGTGAGGAAAAGGATAATCAGACAATGACAGCTATGAGAAATAATCTGCACTAACTGTAAGATCTTTAGACAACTCATAACTGACCCTCTTGGTCTTCAGCCCATTCACTCATTGCTGAATGCTATAATTTGTCTAAATTTAATCATTATCATTACATACTTGAAACTTTTCCCTTTTGTGGTTTTTTTGTAACTAAACTGTGTGGTTATTTTTTGTTTTGTTTTCTGCAGTGATTTTTTGTTGAAAAGTCTGACTCTGCCAACATATTCATTCCTCTGCTTTTTGTTCTTGCCCTAAGTGAAAATATGTAAATGGTAGACATTATTATTTTGCTTTGGATCATTTTTCCCCCAGATGGTTTGCTGTATAGGTCTTTCTTCTATCCACACCCCCTCCCCTTCTTTATTACTCTTCTGATAAGCACATCTGGCTTTTCTATTTCTAGCACCCTTAATTTTGTTACTTATCCCATAATTGAGTTTAACATTCATCTGGCACTTAGAATGTGCAAAGATCACCAGTATTTTTACTGAAAGTTTTAAACTCAGTAAAGAACAGAATTGAGGCTTTTTCTCTTCAAGAAGTTTCACAGTAATGTTGTAAAAGTTCTAAAGTAGTAAATCTGAAACATACCGTAGTTTTATTGGGCCAAATGCTCCTCTCTGCTCCAATGAAAAAAAAAAAAAAAAAAAACAGGGGATCCTAGTAGGAAGAGGTCATGGAAGGAGAAGTATCAGCTTTGCACCAGCTTTGATCCTCACCTCTCCATGGGTAATTCATGGACTTGGAGAAGGCAGACCAGAGACTGGAAAAGGCAGAGCTAAGAGGACCTTATGTAGTATTTCCCTTTATCCCCAAGAGGTAAGTTCTACCTTTCACACAGGGTTTCTCACCTTACAGCAAGACCAAGAGCAGCAGCCAGCTAGGATGTCCATAGGAGCATGACTTCTGCAGGAACCATGCTACTAAGGAGGCCAGGAGTCAATGCAGAGGCATGGAGACTCTCAACAGATATACAAGTTTTGGGTTGAACCTTCCCTGCCTGTTCTGCTGGGGAAGAGGCACCCTTGCCCCGCCTGAAGGAATGATCAAACTTACTGAGCTCCATGTCCTCTATAGAGGAGCAACCCATGATTTGGCTCAAAGGCAGTGCGGGCTAAAGACATTTAGGCCACGTCTACATTGTAACCAGCTACTGTCATCATTGGCTGTAAACATGATTTACAGCCAATGGTTATATTTCTGTTAATATCTCTCTAATATCCTGGCACCAACACTGCTACACTGCATACAATAACCATGGTGACTAGAAGAGCTTTGCTCCTGCAAGAAGCCTAGGCTGGCACATGGTTGTCTGTGTGACATGTATACCTATGTTCCCATTCACTTTTAAATAAAATCATGACCCATTTAACTGGGGCTTTATATTCTGTTTGTTTTTCTGCTTATACATAATTATTCAGAACAAGTGATGCATTATCCTTCTAGTTACAATTTTACAATCAGCTTGATCAGCCTTGCAGACCTCATAGGTATAACTGGGACAGAGAACGAACAGTTTTAAGGGAAGAAAAAGATTAAACTATTCCTTGAGAGGGCTAGAAGTCAGTCAAGACTGATAAAATCTGGATCTAAATTGAGAAGGACCCTCCAAAATGAGAAAGGTAGAGGTGGAGATTACTGTTTGTATCAGGCTGGACTGATTGAAGTTGAAAGGTATTATGGTTACAAGGAATGCATTAGCTCCTAAACATTCACTGTTTGTGAATTCCATCTTGGAAAACCAATTAGTTTGTCAGCAGAAAAGAAGAGGAAAAGTTACAGATGTCGGTGGTTGATTTGCAATGGAGAAATCAGGAATACATTTTTGGCTTTAGTCTGTTTTGGAATTTTATAGATCACTTCCAAGTCTTTTCCATTTTAGGTTTTACTGACGACTTTCTGAAGGCATAATACTCTGAATGTATTATGCCCTTTCAGGTCCTGTGCCCACACAGGGATGCTTGCAGGATCAGGGCCTTAGATGCTTGGAAATATTTCTTCATTATGTATCTTCACCTAAGAAACATTGTATTTTTCTTGTATTTTAACTTTTTTATTTTATAATACCAAGTAAAACAATGGAACAAAGTCATTTAAAAACAAAAGTTCAAAACATTTGTTTCCAAAAATGTCAAAATGGGATGTTTCAACATTATTGGAATTCTTTTCTGATTTTTTTCTCCAAAATGATTTTTTGGCAAAACCAATGCGATTTCACAAAGCATTTCAATGTTTGCTAAACTGAATTCTGTGAGAAACTGGGATGGAGATGGTCAGGCCTAATGCTCAGAGCTAGAATCAGGCATCTAGGGTGGGGTTGGAGCTGGACTAGGAGCAGGGCAGCAGCAAGAACAGGGCTGGCGCAGGACTAGGAGCAAGTGTATCTATGCAGGAGTAATATGTACTTGGTTCAAGTTCCTCAGTATGAAAATATCTTCACTGAGGTTCTCCCAGACTTTTAGACCCATGTCACAGGCTGGCTGCTGAGCCTTGTCTGTAACCTAGCAGCTAGGGTATGGTAACTTAATGATAATTAGTAACCTCAGCTGCAGGGAATCAGGACTACTTAAATAGAGGTGGGAATTGAGTCTAAAGGAAGAGATTGCAGAGAAGGTATGACTCTTCTCTAGGTAGGAGAACCCATAGGTGTCAACACTGCTTAGGCTCCTGTGGGAGAAGTCCTGAGCTAGGGCCAACAAGGAGCAGAGAGATCCATAAGGGAAGCTGTCATAGTCCCTGGGAAAGGGAGACAGTGAAAGCCTGCTAAGGAGAAATGAAGAATTGGGTTCCTGTGGGAGAGGCCCTGAGGTAGGGTCAGGAAAAGCACTTTTGTGGCACCCAAGAGGGATAGAAGCCTTATGAGTTCAGTAGAGGAGAAAGAATCCAGAGGCCTGAGCTCCAAAGGGAGGCTATATTATGTACAGAGTATAGGGAAGCAGCACAAGGGAGTTTATTGGTAGAAAGTGGCCCAGGGAAACAGCAGCATGTCTGAAGAAGCAGATTTAGCTGCTTATTACAGGGTTCCTGGGCCAGAACTCAGAGCAGAGGGTGTGTCTAGACTCCCCTACCAGCCCCCGAGGAAGGGCCATGCAAGTCCAACTATAGGAGTAGATTAGGTTCCTGTGAGGGAAGGCCTGAGAGATGACCAGCAAAAACACTGCAGTGGGGCCTGAAGGGGTAGAAGAATTATAATTATTATTTGGATGTTTAGTCTGGCTTTTCATTTGGACATTTTGTTACCCTGGAAGGTGACTCAACTTTATGTGACTTGGCCAGAGGTCTGAGCCAGGGAAGACCTAGTGGGAGGCAAATAGCCAGACAGAGGCACCAGAGACAAGGTCCCCTTGCAGCATCACACTCTGACACAAGGGGGCACTATGGCTGGTGAGTATCCTACCTTACAATCCACTTTCTAATGTGTAATTTGTCCCCAAGGCTTTATCGAGGTTCTGAACACAGTTTACAACTAAGCTATGGTTCCTTTACTCATTACCCATTCCCACACCCCACAGATATTGTCACATCCCAATTATGGGTGAACCAATACCTCCACTTACTTGCTTTCACACACCACTGATGTGAACTTACAGATCCTGACATATTATCTTTCAGTTTGGCACAGTGATTGAAAACACATGTTCAGGTATCTGATTTTTGTATAAATACCTGTTTGCTTAAATTCTGTCTGAAGTATGCAGCGCTGTAAATGAGACACAGGATATCTTTGTGGATAGCACATCATATCACTGAGGTGTATGTATAGATAGATTAAAAAGAGAGCCAACAAGCCACAAATGCTGCCCAGCCTAAGTGAAATGAATAGAGTAAAAAGAAAAGGTTGAAAGTGCATTTCAGTGGAGATCAGAGACACCCCCCAAATTACACTTTCTTAAAAAAAATTTACCCCTTCAAAAATGCAAATGTTGGACACAGACAGAGAGGATCCAGTCAGTTCCCCCACAGAATCCTTGGTCACACACAGTTGACTTATATCACTGACACTACCCACCCAGACTCCTGCCCCACTGCATATCTTTCCCACCTAGCCTGCCTCTCTTCTAATCCTTATCGCCTCCATCCTTTGTTTGCTGCAGCAGCGCTTGGAGTCAGCAGAAGGTCAGTCTATATCGGGGGGTCGGCAACATTTGGCACGCAGCTCGCCAGGGTAAGCACCCTGGCGGGCCAGGCCAGTTTATTTACCTGCTGACGCGGCAGGTTCGGCCGATCGCGGCCCCCACTGGCCGCGGTTCACCGTCCCGGGCCAATGGGGGCAGCGGGAAGCCGGGGCCAGCACATCCCTCGCCCGCACCGCTTCTTGCCGCCCCCATTGGCCCGGGACGGCGAACTGCGGCCAGTGGGGGCCGCGATCGGCCGAACCTGCCGCGTCAGCAGGTAAATAAACTGGCCCGGCCCCCCAGGGTGCTTACCCTGGTGAGCCGCGTGCCAAATGTTGCCGACCCCTGGTCTATATCGATGGATGTTTATAGTTACAGATTCATAGACGTTAAGGCCAGAAGAAACCATTCTGATAATCTAGTCTGACTTTTTGCATATAACACAGACATATTATAGTTACAGATTCATAGACGTTAAGGCCAGAAGAAACCATTCTGATAATCTAGTCTGACTTTTTGTATATAACACAGACATAGATTTTGACCAAGTGATTGTTGTACTCAGGGCCAATTGGGGAGGTAGGGGGGGAGGGTCAGGAGACCATTTGGCCTGGGTCTCAAGCTCAAAGGGGGCCTCAAATTTAGACACTTGTTAATTTTTTGGCATTTGACAAGTTTTGCAACTTCTTTTTATGCACATCCCTATCGAACCAAAATGTGACACATTCTCTCAACTTAGAGCTGCAAATTTAAGCAAATAAGAGATGTGATTTGGTAAAAGACATAATTTTTTTGTAAACTGATATAGATTTTGTCATATTAAAGAGTTAAAAATGTTCATAAATATTAATAAAAATATTGGTTCTGATGGCACAAGATTAGACTGTGATGAATGTGTCCTTTCAGATCAGCTGATTATACAAACAAACCACTACTAGTGGCTGGTGCTGGATCAAGTGCATATTGAAAGGTAGAGAATTGTTACATTTTAGTGTCTTTATAGTTTTACGTCTAGTTGACTAAGGAATTATTTATGTGTGAGAATTCCTCATCATTATCTTCATATGGTAGCTAAAAGAGGTGACTGGTTGATTGAGCCCTAGCTTGGTAGCTTGGCCATCATCATAGGCTTTCATAGTCTATAGGCCCAGATTCAAGGTGAAAATTTGTGAGGACAATCTTGTACAGTGAGTTTTGTGAGGACACACATTTGAAATTTTTGGACATTATCCCTCTGTCTGTATTTACTATATATATGTCATCCCTTTGTCTTCAGGTCAGCCTGTTATATTATATCTTGCGTGCTTGAGTTTTGATTCAGTGATAAGGATAATAACCTGTCTGACTGTTTCATTTTGTGTTCTTAATTAGTATTCCTTCCTTTTAAGTCTTTTCAGCATTTGTGTACCATTCAGCATTTGTGTACATGTTTACAGTAGAAGATTTCAAGTGTAGATAAGCTACTTATTTACAGCAGAATATTTCAAGTGTGGATAGGCTACATATTGACCAGATAGATCACTATGAAGGGGAGATTTGAAAGTGGTGCAAGCAAGAGACAGTGAAAACAACTGAGTGAAGCAACAGCTAAGAGCTCAAAGCCAATAACTTCATTTCTCAAACCACTGGAAAACACACCTTACCCAACAAACAATACTACAGATAATGAAAACTCCGCAACTGCAATAGGTGATATTTCAATGCCAATACCTGAACATGAGGACAGTAGTAAAGAAGGAGATGTGCCAACAGTAACAGATGCAGCAGAAGATCCTGTGTATGATCAAGGAACTCAACAGCAACAGGAAGATGTAGATCTTATGCAGCAACAGCAATTCATGAGTACTAGAGGTTTGATTGTGACGGACATTGGAATTATTGACAAGAGCAATGCTGCACAAATGCAATCTTTTCTTCAAATTAGCTGTTTTGAAATTTCAAGTAACATTCCACAAGATACTGATAATCATGCTTTCCCTACTCGTCTGCTGACAAAAACTCTTCCAAATGGTGAGACCTGCAGAAAAGACTGTTTATGCTGGAGTACGGAAAAATAATCTCTGTACTGTGCACCCTGCCACATTTTGAAGAAAAGTGCTGCAAATGCATCAGTTCTCTCTGAGCAATCAGGATGGAGCATCAACAGAGGTTGGAGGAAGTTGAAAGACCGAATACCATCACACGAGAGTTCAACATCACACAAAGAAAACTATGTTGCATGGAAATCAGCCAGTAGGGCAGCATCAGCTGAAAGTTCAGTTGAGAATTTATTCTTGACTGAACTCTCTACAGAAACTAATAACTGGAAAAAACTTCTTGAGAGCATCTGGAATGTCATCCTTTTTCTTTCTGAGCGGGATTGGCTTTCTTTGGTTCCAGTCAATGTATTGGCGATCGTGCAAATGGAAGCTTTCTAGGCATAGTTGAGCTCCTCAGCAAATATGACCCACTTTTATCAGAGCATGTTAAATGTGTTCAAGAATCGCAAGAGAGTCAAAAGCGCATGCAAGTCCATTATCTCTCCACACGCATACAAAACGAGTTTGAGCTATGTGGGTCATTTGTACAAACAACAATTCTTGATGAGATTTGAAATGCCAGGTATTTTTCAATCAATCATTGTTGATGCCACTCCAGATTGTTCTCACAAGGAACAGACTACTATGGTTATTCAATATGTTAAGACTGTAGACAGGTTTATTTTGTTTGATAATTTCACGAGAAAAACTGGAAAAGAAATTGCTGCTCAAAGTACTAGGAATTCTAGAAGGTTTTACGTTAGATTTTCAAGTCTGCATTGGTCAAGCCTATGACAATGGAGCTAATATGGCTGGGAAGTACAAAGATGTACAAGCAGTTCTGCTTGATCATAATTCAGACTGTATTTTCTGCAGCTGTGGAAACCACACACTAAACCTTGTAGGTGTTGACTGTGCTGAATCATGCAAGGAGGCAATTACTTACTTTGGAACTGTTCAGCAAATGTACAATCTCTTCAGTAGCAGTCCACAAAGGTGGGAAATTCTGAAGCAATTTCGTCCTGTTTCACTGTATGGGATGTCCAAAACTAGATGGTCTGCACAGATTAATGGTGTTCAACCAGTTGCGCAGCATTTGAATTCAATGAGAAAGTCTTTAAATGAGCTTGAATCTCTCAATCTCACTGCACAGGCTCAAACTGAACTTCAGTTTGTTCAGAAGCACATGTCCAAATTTGAATGCATTCTGATGTCATCTCTGTGGATGAAGCTACTTACAATGATCCACCAAACTAAGCTGGTAATTGAAGCACACAATGCTACACTTGATGTTGAGAGGGATAACATTGAAAGTCTTATCAATGACCTTCAACAGATTTGTGAACAATGGGATGCGATCCTGACTGTGTCCAAATTAGTTGCACAGAATATTGGCATTTCATCTGAGTTCTCCACCAAACTCAACTTACCTCCTGAATCTGATGCTGAGCAGCATTACAGAGTCAATGTTTTCCTTGTCATCATTAACTCTATTCAATCAGGTCTTACACGTCGGTTTGAGTCACTGTGACTAATTTGTACCCTTTTTGGGTTTCTTTGGCAGTTCAACAGACTGAGTAATGAAGGTCTACTTTCTGCAGCTGGACAATTTCAGCAACAGTACAACAAAGAAATCTCAAAAGATCTCATTGATGAGGTCATCTTCCTCAAACAAATCTATTCCATGAACTTTAAATTGGATTGCAAGCCCAAGGAACTGCTTCAAGAAATACTCAAACTTGGACTCTCTGGGGTATTTCCTAATATCACAATTGCATTGCGTATTTTTGTCAGTTTGTCTGCATCAGTGGCGTCAAGTGAATGCACCTTCAACATGTTGAAGCAGGTAAAGAACTATCACCGTTCAACTATGGGACGAGCATTTGAATGGTCTCGCCATGCTTAATAGCAACTGTGACATTGCACGAAAGCTAGATTCCCCCCCCCCCCAATAATTAGTGCATTTGCACAGAAAAAGGCTAGAAAAGCATTTGTTTAAAAAAATATATTCAAATTATGTCTCTCTTTTTTTTTTTGATGCCTTATTTTGTTTTCATATGTCCATCATTTTTTGTTATGGCTAGTGGCCTCAAAAGCTGAAAGTGGCCCGGGTCTCTCTGGACCTCTGAGAGGGCCTGGTTAAACTAAGCTATAATGTTTGTTTGTGTCATAACTATAAAGGGAAGGGTAACAGCTCTCTGTGTACAGAGACTCCAAATCCTTTTACCTGTAAAGGGTTAAGAGGCTCGGGTAACCTGGCTGACACCTGACCCGAAGGACCAATAAGGGGGCAAGATACTTTCAAATCTTGGGGGGGGGAAAGGCTTTTGTGTGTGCTCTTTGTTTTAAGGGGTGGTTCGCTCTTGGGACTGAGAGGGACCAGACATCAATCCAGGTTCTCCCCATCTTTCTAAACAATGGGTCTCTCCTATTTCAAACTTGTAAGTAAAAAGACAGGCAAGGCGTCTTAGATTTACTTTGTTTTCTCAACTTGTAAATGTACCTTTTTACCAGAGTGTTTGTCTTTGTTTTGCTGTACTTTGAACCTAAGACAGAGGGGGGTCCTCTGAGCTCTTTAAGTTTGATTACCCTGTAAAGTATTTTCCATACTGATTTTACAGAGATAATTTTTACCTTTTTCTTTAATTAAAAGCCTTCTTTTTTAAGAACCAGATTGATTTCTCCTTGTTTTAAGATCCAAGGGGGTTTGGATCTGTATTCACCAGGAGTTGGTGAAAGGAGGGTGGGAGGAAGGAGGGGGGATGGTTAATTTCTCCTTGTTTTAAGATCCAAGGGGGTTTGGATCGGTGTTCACCAGGGAATTGGTGAAAGGTTTCTCAAGGCTTTCCAGGGAGGGAATTCTTGTGATGGTGGCAGCGGACCAAAGCTAAGCTGGTAGATAAGCTTAGGAGTCCTCATGCAGGCCCCTACATTTGTACCCTAAAGTTCAAAGTGGGGATACAGCCTTGACAGTTTGAGATACAGCATGTCTTTTAGGAAGGCATCTAATCTTCATTTAAAGACCTCCAGTGCTGGAGAATTCACCACATCCCTAGCTAAGTTTTTTCCAGTGGTTAATTATCAACACAGTTAAAACTTAGTACCTTGTTTCTTATGCCTCTTAATACTATTATAAACATTGCTCTCTAAGTAATTTACAAATTCATAAACAGTTATTTTAGGCTCCCACTATTTCCCCCCCTCCCTGCCAATAATTGCCAAAAGGTAACTCAGTAGGGCCAAAAAAATGAACTCAGAATTTGCAGACCAAATCACTTTGCATAGACTGGCACTGAGAGCCAAAACCAGAGTTAAGAAAATGTTTGAATAGTAAATGAGAGGGAAATTTTGGAAATACCATAACTTTTCTGAATTTTACTAGACTTCCAAGAAAAATTCTACCTTGTAATGAAAAGTTGCATGGAAATTTTAGGGAAACTGATTTATTTTTTTAAGGGGGAAGGTAGGTTTTTAAAAACATAAATAGCTTATAATGGGACACGAACTTCAGCTTTAACCATGGAGCAGCTTTCACTTCTCCATAATTACTGTTAATGAAGATTTATGGTCAATTGTAACCAGACCCAATGATGGTAGTCTTGTACAGTGTTTTAGCAATACAAAAATGCATTATTTGTCATTAGAATTAAAATAGCCTTTAATCATGCACAGCTTGATTCAATGACACAAAATAATTACAGTGCAATCATGCAAAATAACATTGTTGGCAGTCTCCACTTATCATTTCCTAAACCACCACTTTTCCAGAGTCGTGCATTTATTAATGCTACAATAAGACCAATCAAACTACACTTGCACTATTCCCTTTAGTGCGGGGGTCCCCAACGCGGTGCCTGCAGGCGCCATGGCGCCCGCCGGGGCGTCTAAGTGCACCTGCGTACTGGCCGGTGGATGAGCATCCGCCAAAATGCTGCTGAGAAGCAGCGTCATCCAGAGGTGTCGCCGCCGAAATGCCGCCGATTTTCGGCGGCGATGCGTCTGGATGCTGCTGCTTGTCGGCGGCATTTCGGCAGTGACACCTATTGACGTTGCCACTTGTCAGCGGCATTTTGGCGGATGCTTGTCCGCTGCCATGGTCCTCCGTGGCTCATCGTCTGGCGCCCGCCAGATGAAAAAGGTTGGGGACCACTGCTTTAGTGCATCTGAAAGACTTTTTGTTTAAAAATAGTGAGCATGATCAATTCACAGCCACTTCCTTAAATGTCTTTTTAACCTAGTAACTATAAGAAACAGTTAACTTTTGTGGATCCTAACTGCTATTTTTGTCTTTGATCTAATTTTATATAGTCAAATCCAATGAACTCCCTTCCCTCTCAAAAAGGTAACTTCTATTGTAGGGTAAAAACTTTATTGTATTCTCTAAACATCAACAAATATTGTAAATATACATTTGAAGCTGAAGATCATGATCTATACCTATATGAGATAAAAGGAAAATGAGAAGATTTTAGAATGAACAATAACTGGATGAATAGGTAAAAGTTAGCTCCTAATTTTCCAGGATTTCTATAGGCTATGTTTTATCCAATATGTTCTTTATAAAGAAGATACATTTTAAGAATAAATAATGAATAGTGCATTCCTAGCCTACCTTAATATGAAACCTGTGTTCCTGCATATGTGGCGCAAAGAGAATTAAAAGTGGCAGCAGATCTGCGGTGGACAACTTCCCCTGTGTAGGGGGGAGTGTCTGCCAGTTTAAAGATGGAAGAGGTTACTCCGTTGCCTCCTTGCTAGAACTTCCCCTCCAGGCACCATGGGAAGGAAAGGGTATGACAGAGCAAGACCCCACTATGTCCAATTTTTCACTGGCATAATTTATGGTCCCTCAGGTTTCTTACATCACAGGTATAAATTAAACTCCCCGCCCGTTCCACAACTTTAAATTGTACTAGGGCCAGGCAGCTGAGAATCAGGGAGCAGCAACTTGCTTCCTGACAGTGTCTGCTGCACCTGAGTGGAGTTCAAACACAGTAGAGAATCGTGCTAACTATGCTTAGACCATAAAATGCTAGCTCTCTTGACCTACCTAGGACAGTTGTTTGAGCTGTATGCAAAATGCGTTATCTTTGTTTTAATATGTTTTTTGAAACTGAAGTAGTTGGGAACTTCTGGGAGAAATCCAAGACTCTAGTTTATTCTGTGATGGAAAATGAGTGCATTGTACTACAGTGCCATGTAATTTTAGTCTCGTAGAGACTCCTGGTGCAGCCTGGAAGGGAGATTGTGACTTGGCCAATCTCCCCCTTAGTTATCCTGCTGCTCTGGGGAGGGAGAAAATTTAAGGGCTGCTCTAGCTCAACCAGAAGATATGGGATTGATGCTGGAGTTAGTGAGGTTTTGTGGCCTGTTTTCTGCAGGAAGACAAACTCAATGGTCCTTTCTACCCTTTAATGTATTAAGATGAAAAATTTCCTTGATAAGGATAATAGTGCTGATCTAATATACTTAGACTTCTGTAAGGTGTTTGACTTAGTACTGCAAGACATTTCGATTACCGCTTCTTTGGTGGGCTGTAAATATTTGTTCTAAACAAGTTTTTGGACACAAGTCAGATATCAGGAATGGCAATATACAAAAACCTGTAGGAGAACACTTCAACCTCCCTGGCCACACAATAGCAGATGTAAAGGTAGCCATCTTACAGCAAAAAAACTTCAGGACCAGACTCCAAAGAGAAACTGCTGAGCTCCAGTTCATTTGCAAATTTGACACCATCAGATCAGGATTAAACAAAGACTGTGAATGGCTATCCAACTACAGAAGCAGTTTCTCCTCCCTTAGTGTTCACACCTCAACTGCTAGCAGAACACCTCACCCTCCCTGATTGAACTAACCTCGTTATCTCCATACTGATTTATACCTGCCTCTGGAAATTTCCATTACTTGCATCTGAAGAAGTGAGGTTCTTACCCACGAAAGCTTATGCTCCCAATACTTCTGTTAGTCTTAAAGGTGCCACAGGACCCTCTGTTACCATTGACTTAATGGATCCAGGATTTCACCCTCTGGATTTACACTAGCACAACTAAGATTAGGATCTCCCTTTATCCTTAGATCTAATACAAGTAATGCTCAAAGTAAGTAAAAATATTTCTCTCCTATTTTGATCTTTGGCTTAATTCTTCACAAACTCTGTAGTCACACAACTGATGGAATTACATTATATTTATTATTCATGGACTGTAATTAATCAAAACTATGCTGTAGTCAACTGACTTTATTTTACTGATCCCTTCTTTTAAAATGAGGAACAATTGCAAAAGCCACTGCCCAGGTACCCCATAAAAATGCATCTTTTGTGTCTGGATTGCTAAAGCCATTTAGAAACTGCAGCTAATTCTCACTGATTTATCCTTAGATAGGTGTATTGGTGCACTTCTAAATGTACTGATGGTTCAATATTGTATTCTACTGTTATCTTATTCCTTGATGTTTTATTCATCTGTTCCAACGGAGACCTAATCAATAGTTCAATAGCAAGTAAGTGTGGGGAAGTTATTTTTTTATCCTTTATTGTTCATCTATTCAAAAAGGTAAATTGACCTGGATAGCTGGTTTCTGGAAATTATGGTGAATATTTACAAAGAATAATGGATTTGTAAAGGCCAACTGTTTCCAATAGCATATAGTGAAAAACACCAAAAATGAAGAATAGGGTCTGTGCAAACAGGAGATCAAAACAAATGTATAACTAATAAACTCCCAGGAAGAGTAACTGGCATAGATAAAATAGGAGGTGACCTGAACTATCCACCAAAACTTGAAACACACTTATCCTGAAGTCTGAAAAAGCTGATTTTTAAGAAAATTGTACGATTAAAACATTTCTTAGCTGTGTCACAAATAATATTTATTAATAAAATTACAACTGACTTTTTATTTCTCTGAGCTTGGCCAATGACAATATTGGTCAATTTCACTTATTCCACTCAAATTCACTTTCATACACTATTACAATGATTCAATGTTTGGTTTGCAACTGCTGTAGGGAATGTTTCTGTTTTTAAAAATACTTCTGTTTTAAATATTTGAATAAAAATACAGTTAGGCACTGAAACAGACCAGTGTCCACAAAAATTTGTGTAAATCTCCACAAATATTCACAACTATAATTTTGTTGTTGCAGTATTGCCAACGCCACCCATTCAGTATCATGAGAGAGGCTTAGAAATTGAGATTAAAAAAAAATAAAGTGAACTAAAAACTTATCTTCTGGATTCTGAGCCTTTAGTTTGCGTGTGGATTCCATCCCCCTCCTTCCAAGCTTTTCTCCATAACCATTAGAGAGAGTAAGTTGCTAACTCTCAAGCAGGGCCGGCTTTAGGAAGTGCGGGGCCCAATTCGAACAGTTTTGACGGGGCCCCGGCAGGGATGACTTAAAAAAAAAAAAAAACACGT
>NW_020664420.1:38905574-39169107 GCF_002925995.2 Terrapene triunguis | reverse complement strand
AAAAAAAAAAAAAAAACACGTAAAAAAACATGTGGGGCTTGTACTCACCGGGCGGCGCTCCTAGTCTTCGGCGGTGGGTCCTTCACTCGCTCCGGGTCTTCGGCGGCACTGAAGGACCTGCTGCCGAAGTGCTGCCGAAGACCTGGAGTGAGTGAAGGACCCGCCGCCGAAGTGCCGCCGAAGACCCGGAGTGCCGCCGGGTGAGTAAAAATTAAAAAGGAGCCTCTAGCCAGGGAAGGGATTCTCGGCCACTTGCCCCCACCCTGGCAGCCCTGCCACTGGGCGTGGGGCCCTCTTAGGCGCGGGGCCCGATTCGGGGGAATTGGTGGAATTGGCCTAAAGCCGGCCCTGCTCTCAAGTGTGAAGCTGACTTTCTCACATAATCAAATAAATTCAGGAGCTAGGGCTTTAAGAAAAAAACCACAAAATATCCCAAGAGTTAAAAACACTGTGTAACTTCACATTCCACAATCCCCAAATATCTGCAGCCTATTCTGTAGTCTTTGAGTACTTTAAAGATCCATTTTCAGATTACTACGGGAAGAATCAGCAAAACATAATCTAGTCAGGCATATCAAAACCATGGGACAATTAAAGCAAATATTCATAATTCAATCTTCTTGTCTAGCAAAATAAATTCTTGCAGACTGAAGCTCAAGTTTTAACTCTAAACCCTCTTCATCAGCCTCTGATGCATTTTCTTTCCTAATTTTTGTTGATAGATGCTTAGCTGATTTTGATCCTCCAATTCAAAAATACTCTCTGATATTTGCAGAGTGTATACCTACAGCTCCTGTAATTTCATTGTGGAAAATACAATTCACCTCTAAGTTCTTTCTTGTGTGATTGCTAGTGATCAGGACTACTAGAATTTTGTTTCCTTCAGTTATTATGTTTCTCCCCCCAGCCCAAGATTGCAAAATTGTCTTTGTTCCTTTGATCTGGGTTTGTTGTAACTGTGCTTCCAGCTTTCTTCATCTGTGAGATGGAAACATCCACTAATGCATTATACTAATGGCTTTCCCCACTTTTCATGTAATTTACCAGACTACTGAAGCACATTTCACACATACTCTCCCCTCCCACCCCCCCCCCCCCCCCCCTTTTGACACCAAACTGTTGATTCTGGCCAACAAAACATTTTTTTTTTTTTTTTAAACAAAAGTTTAACTGCAATCGAATACACCATTTAATGTAACTGTCTCAAAGGTCAAACAGTGTATGCTTCCAGTTGAATGATCCTAAGAGAGCTTCCACATGCCTACAGTCTCAGGATCTTGTTCTAGTTCATTCTTATGCAGATGATGACACTTCCATTTTGCAGCCTTTTGGAAGTTTACTTGGCCTCCTATAATATTTTCCTGCTCACCTGCACTCTCCTTTAACGTTTTCTCCTCATTCTTCTTGCTAATGTTTTCAGTTTCTAGCTTCCAATGCATTTCTTATACTGTAGTGGATTTCTCTCCTGCTGTGCCTTCTGGGGCAATATTATTTTAAATTATACACAGATAAAAATACATTGTACAAGCTACTGTCTTTGCATAGGTACAGTATCTTACTTTAATCTGAGTCTACCAGCCAAAGCAGTGCATTCTCCAAAAGACAGTGGGCCTGATTCTCCACTGCCTTGCACCTTGTGTAGCTTTTTACATGTGTGCAAATTGCTACGCCTGCATTGCACTTTTTGCACAAGTGTAAGTAAAGCAAGGCAATGGAGAATCGGGCTGGCAGGGAACTGGGCCAGTCCCCAGCATAAATTAAACCACTGTTACGACTGCTAATTTATACCTGGTGCACAAGAGTCCATTTTGGGAGCCAGTGGCACATTGTAGGGACATGCTGGCCACACCCTCTTTAATCTAGCCATGTCTACAGCTCTACATTACCAGGAGAGAGGTGTTTTAGGAGCTCCTACAGCAATTCTACGCCACCCAGAATTTACCTATCAGGTGAGGAATTTTCATATCACACACTAATATTTTTTTGCCGCTTTATACAATGAAAACAGCGACAGCAGTGTCAAGGATCTGGCTTTCTATCTTTTGTTGCACACCCCCATGCAAAATGAACTTTGTCACAGATTTATCTTTAGCTGATGCTTCACATTGCTGGCTGAAAGGCTTCTCCAAGAACAGTACCAATCTTCTCGTTTACTCTCTTTTGTACTGTGCAATTTTTTTCTTTTGCATGTTGTTTGTTATACAGCTTTGGAAGTGCTGTTTTGATTTGGGTAACTGTCTTTAAACAGTTTCTCTAGCTTGTTGTTTTGACTTCAGCTTTATAATGGCAAACCTGCTTTTCCTTCCTAGTAAAGATGGGACTAGGACTGGAAGACACTGTTCAACTTCAGGAAGTTCAGAGTGGGATTTAGACTCTGTTTTTCTGAGTATTGTGCCTTTAAATGTAGAGGACTCCCCCTCCTGGCTGCAGAAGCAGCTATTGGTGTTTCAGCTCAGGCACAAACTGTTAATCACTGTACTCTCCTTCTTATGGAGATTTTATATTTTTTCTCAATTTCTTATATTTTTTCCTATACACAGATCAAGCCATGTATATTTAGAGTACATGGCTTATTTCAGTTTGTTTTCCTTAAACAGGTCCCAACTCTGCTTTTCAATATTTGAGCCAAATTCTACACTGATATGCTGGTGCAAAATGGGGACTTCAGATGGGTGTAAATGAGAGGAATTTAGCCCAGGATCTTCATTATTTTTTTCCAATGCATACAGCAATTCCAGGTTTAGGTTTTTGTTTAAGGTGCACGACAGATGGATCAACTGTATTTTTTTTTTAATCTTGTCATTTGTCTAGTAGTTGCAGAGCAAAATATTCTTCAGGCTTTTGAAGATACTTTCCTTAGTTGTCTCCATTATCACCTTTACTTTCAATATTGGGCATTTCTTTTATAGCCATGTCTGCAGGGGGAATCATAGAATCATAGACTTTAAGGTCAGAAGGGACCATTATGATCATCTAGTCTGACCACCTGCACAACGCAGGCCATAGAATCTCACCCACCCACTCCTGTATCAAACCTGTGTCTGAGCCATTGAAGTCCTCAAATCATAGTTTAAAGACTTCAAGATGCAGAGAATCTTCCAGCAAATGACTCATGCCCCACGCTGCAAAGAAAGGTGAAAAACCCCCAGGGCCTCTGCTAATCTGCCCTGGAGAAAAATTCCTTCCCGACCCCAAATATGGCGATCAGTTAAACCCTGAGCATGTGGGCAAGACTCACCAGCCAGACACCCAGGAAAGAATTCTCTGTAGTAACTGAGATCCCACCCCATCTAACATCCCATCACAGGCCACTGGGCATATTTACTGCTAATAGTCAAAGACTAATTAATTGCCAAAATTAGGCTATCCCATTATACCATCCTCTCCATAAACTTATCAAGCTTAGTCTTGAAGCCAGATATGTCGTTTGCCCCCACTGCTCCCCTTGGAAGGCTGCTCCAGAACTTCACTCCTCTGATGGTTAGAAACCTTCATCTAATTTCAAGTCTAAACTTCCTGATGGTCAGTTTATATCCATTTGTTCTTGTGTCCAAATTGGTAATGAGGAATTATTTAAGCTCTCCCTCCCTGGTATTTATCTCTCTGATATATTTATAGAGAGCAATCATATCTCCCCTCAGCCTTCTTTTGGTTAGGCTAAACAAGCCAAGCTCTTTGAGTCTCCTTTCATAAGACAGGTTTTCCATTCCTTGGATCATCCTAAGAGCCCTTCTCTGTACCTGTTCCAGTTTGAATTCATCCTTCTTAAACATGGGAGACCAGAACTGCACACAGTAATACTGCATGCATCCTTGCTTCAGCTGTGATTCCTTTGACTATTATAGTTGCTATGCTTGGTTTATTTTATTATTTTCTTCAGACTGGAAGCGTTAATCTGCCTTTACAACTGGCTAGGCGGTTTGGCAGTGAGATTTGACCTGATATTTATGGAAGGACTGTGGTGCTGACCCGTTGAAGTAAGCAACGTTCTCTGAATAAAAATGTGTGTATTGTAGTTTGTTCTTTTGTGGCTGTCTTGCATACCTACTCTACAAACTTTGGCTGATGTAGGTTACGGCAGCATAAAGCTGCCAGAGTCAGTATATGGCTTGTGCGCATGCATACTTGGCTCCTTGTGTTGGTGCTGAGCGTAATCACGAGGAGTGCTTGTCAATGTGCAGTGCACCATGGGTAGGTATCCCAGTGTGCAACCTCCACCATCCAGTACATTATCTTTTGGGGAGTTTTGGCAATGCAGGGTGGGGCAGAAAGAAGTTGTGCAGGGATCACTGGGAGGAAGTGGTCAACTTCCCAGTGTGCAACTATCTCCATCCCATAACGTCAGCTATATCCCATAATTTTCATGCCTTTTTAAAAAAATCCTATGAATTTGTGTGGCTGTCCTCACTGTCCGCCAACTCTGACCGAAGCATGGAGCCTGCACAGCTCTGCACTGTAGTCATAAGCATTGCAAGCACAGGGCAACCCACTGGTATTTGCAGAGTCACAAGAAGAACCGGACCGGTGGGGAACATGATGATCTCATGGAGGACAGACTTCTGTGGGACATAAGAACTAATTCAAAGTTGTTGTTGGTGTTCACGGAGCAACTGCAGATGGTGGAGTGCTGCTTCTGGGCCTGAGAAACAAGCACTGACTGGTGGGATCACATTGTAATGTGGGTTTGGGGTGGCTGCAGAACTTTCAGATGCACAAGGCCATGTTCCTAGATCTGTGTGTCAAGATCACGCTAGCCCTCCAGCGCAGGGACACCAAAATGAGACTGACAGTGGAGAAGTGAGTGGCGATCTCACTGCAGAAATTTGCAACACTGGATTGCTACTGGTCAGCGGGAAATCACTTTGGAGTTGGAAAATCCACTATGGGGGCAGTTATCATGTAAGTGTGCAAGGCCATCAATCATCTCCTGTTATGCAGGACTGTGATTCTTAGCAGTGTGCAGAACATAGTGGATGGATTTGCAGCCATGGGGTTCTTGAACTGCGGTGGAACAAGAGATGGCACATACATCTCAATTTTGGCACTGGGCTACTTTTCTATGGCTATGCAAGTGCTGGTGGATCACTGGGAACGCTTCACTGACATCAGTGTTGACTGGACAGGGAAGGTGCATGATCCTCACATCTTTAAAAACATAGGACTGTTCAGAAAGCTACAAGCAGAGGCCTTCTTTCCTGACTAGCTGATTACCATTGGCAGTGTTGAAATGTCAATAGTGATCCTGGGGGACTCATCCTACCCCGTGCTTCCCAGCTCATGAAGCCATACACCAGCCACTTTGATGTCCACATTCCTACGGTCAATGTGGAGCTATACAGCTCAGGGAGGCTTGGAAAGAGCACTTTAACAGTGAGCCACAGTAATGCATTGTGGTGTACGGTGCTCTACTTGGCTGTGCTGTTCTTGGGCCTGTTAGGAATTGTATGGTGTTTGGTGCACATTTATGAATATGACAGTTGAGCTCTTTTAATAGGCCTTGTGTCTGTCTGTTCAAACTCAGCAGACAGCTGCTCCACCTTCCATCCCTGCGGTGACTTCCCCCTCAGCTGCCCACTGTGTCCTGCATAATGTCTGTGACGCTATAACCATTGAAATGTTTATTCACAAGATTGGACCTCGGTGGGGAAAAAAACACCAGTGTCCCTTCAATCTACCCAAAGGGCACTAACGTGTCATTCTGCACCTGCTGAGCCAGCAGTTAAATTTTTCCTTGGTGCTGTCAGTGGAAGTTGAATGTGTAGGTTGCAGAGAGGCTGGTCTGGCTCAGGGGGGCTTTGAGATTGGGCCTCTGTGGCACAGTTCCTCCCCTATTGTTCTGTGGGGTGCAGCTCACTTCCTCCTCATGTCAGCTGAGTTTTACTGGATAGTGCATTGCAAACTGTAGCTGTGGTTTCACCTACTGTAACCTCCCCTATCCACTTGTTCACAGGGCAGAATATATGGTTGTGCCGTCCCTGCTCTCCTCCTCCCCAGACCCTACCATGCAGAGGAATGGGAGGAAGCCTTGCTCCCCTGCACAGCCACATCAGGGCTAATCACAACCTAGCCCTTAGCTTATAAACTCTTTGGTTTAGGGACCTTGCTTGCTTGGCTTTGCCTGTGAAGTGCCTAATACACATAGGGTCAAACTCCTATTGGTGAGCAGTTATTCATAGAACTAGTGCCATTGACTTCAAGAGCTTGAAGAATTTACATTCTAGGGACTTGATCTTGCCATCCTTCCCTCATGCAGCTAGTCCCATATTGCAAGTGTGAAATCTCATGGCACTACTCACACGAGTAAGGTTTGTAGGATCAAGCCCTATTTATGACTAAACAAACACGGGAACATTTCTGAATTAGGATGGTGGGGAGAAGAGGATTGTTTGCCCTGATTAGGCAGGTGGAGGGATTGCTTGAAGATGTGGGCTTTAAGGAAGGATTTCAAAGACAAAGATCTGGGGTCTTGTTGGCTGGATGGGAATTGGGCATTTTGCCAGCTTCTAAGCTATGGGCACAGTCTTATCCAACTCTCACTGAACTATCAAAAGTATGGGTTGAACTACAGAGACAAGGGTATGGAGATGCAAATATCCTGTAAGCTCTATATTCAGAGTGACTCAGTGTGTTTAAAAAAATCCAACTTTTGATTCCTTTAAAATATTCAACAGAAAAACAGAATAATTTTTTCAGATCCAAAGATGTCTTATAATAGTAAAGCAAATATTCTGACCTGTCACAATAGACTAGCACAGAGCTGCTTCTTGTTTGTTTCTTTATTAAAGGTAGGAAGGGCAGCAAATAGAACATAATAGCTGTTTTATTAATTGAATTTGCTGCTAGAGATTCTCGGAAACGTCCTTGTTATCAAATATATCCTAGGGAAACTTGCTCCTAGACCTGCTAGCATAGTAGTAATTTCTCTGAGCCAATACGACCCGCCTGAATGTATTAAGCTGTGCCGTATACTGCTCTCTTCCTTTTGTCTCCCCCAGAAGGAGCATTGCAGTGGCTGTTGGCTTAAGATTTAACTCTGGTGAGGACACTACATTTGACTCTCTTGGTCTCACTCTGAGTAGGCTAGACTTGCATTCTAATGAAGAATAGGGCTGGGGTAGGATGGGGAGCATTTTCTCCCAGGCACAACAATCCAAAGGAAGCTGTCTCTTCCTGCTCGGGTGACAGAAGGAATAAGACCTTATGGTGGCTACTCAATGTTATAATTACAGGTGTGAGTGGTACACCCACTACTCGGTTCTGTTCATGGGGACCCCAGTATCACCAATTCTTTTAAGAGTCTTCCTTTCCACATAGCTCCCAGTGGTTTTGCCTGTTGGGGTCGATGCTTGTAAAAATTCCAGTTCAGTGATCCAAAAATCTGCATCTCTCCTCCTGAATTAGCACTTCTAGAAATGCTCTAATGCATCCAGAGGGCACCAATAAATGGTGATAGACATAGTTAGAGACTTGGCAGCCTATTCACCAAGCAAGAGGGGTAAATTCCCACACCACACAGTTGTGGTCAGTCTATTGATACTATGTCCTGCATTTTCAGAGGCATGGACTCTGTGATCTAACATTTCTTTTCCATCTCTAACTTTCATGAACTTATCGACATATTGGGAGGACTCATGAAATCTTATTGGAATTGCAGGTAGTAAGGAAAGTCTCCGTTGTCCCATTTGTGGGTACATTTATAATGCCAGTGTGTCTAGCTGGCAGAACAGAAGGGATCCACATAATCTGTCTGACTGGCTAATTGTAGTAATACAGAACAAGCACTTATTTCTGTCGAGTAGTTGTGGATGTGCTTGGAAAGCAAAACATATGTCTGCAGGAGTTTACATAAAGAATGGCTTCAGCAGTAGTGTGATCAACAAGTTGCTATATTTGGGCTGGGTTAGGGTTATTTCATTATAGCATTGTGCCGGCAGTGCTGTAGTTCTGGGTCAGATGATGCTTTCATTCTAAGACCTTACTTCCAGTGATTTATGACTTCCCCCTCAATTACTTTTTCATCTGACATTTCTCATGCTTGTTCTTGGTCTATTTCTAATGGAAATTTTGAAAAGAACCTGTTCAGATGATTTTGAGTTATTCGAGCATGAAAAAGCAATGTTCCTTCAACCATAAACTTCAGGCAATTTTTTATACTTGGATACTTATAGCCATAACTTTATTTAATATCAGGGTTTGGGGACTCTCTCCCTCCATTTAATATACTTACTGTCGATGGTTTTTGCAGTATTTCCATCTTTTGTACTAGGCTTGCATTCAAGATTTAAACAATGCATGAGATTCAGAAAATTGTGATTGGCATAATTGGAACAACTTAGTACTTCCCATCCCTTAACTTGTGAACCAATTGCACACTTACCAGTTAGGGACCAGATCATGTGAGGATGTGACTATAAAGTCAAAGGGATCATGATGATCATCTAGCCTGACATCCTGCATAACACAGGACTTCTCTGAATTAGTTCCCATTTGAACAAGAGCATATCTTTCAGAAAAGCACACTCTCTTGCTTAAAAAATTTCCAGTGATAGATTCCATTACAACACTTGGTAATTTTTCCAATGGTTAATTACTCACTGTTAAAAATTTACACCTTATTTCTGATCTAACTCTGCTTAGAGTCAACTTCCAGCCACTGGATTTTGTTATAACTTTGTCTACTAGATTGTAGTGCTGTATTATCAAATTTCTGTTCCCCAGGTAGGTACTTAGACTGTGATCAAATCACCCCTTAACCTGCTCTTTAAGTTAAATTCAATCTATTTATCACTGTAAGGCATGTTCTCTAATCCTTAAATTTGTTAGTCTCTAAGGTGCCACAAGTACTCCTGTTCTAATCCTTAAATCACTCTTGTGGCTCTCCTCTGAACCCTCTCCAATTTAGCAACATCCTTCTTGAATTGTGGGCACCAGAACTGGGTACAGTATTCTAGCAGCAGTCACACCTGTGCCAAATACAGTGGTAATATAACCTCCCTACTATTACTCAATATTCCCCTATTTATTCATCCAAGGATTGTGTTAGCCCTTTTGGCTGCTGCATGGCACTGGGAGCTCATGTTGAGCTGATTATCCACCATGACCCCCAAATCTTTTTTCAGAATCGCTGCTTCCCAGGATAGAGTTCCCCACATCCTGTAAGTATGGCCTCTGTTCTTGGTTCCTAGATGTATGACTTTACATTTAGCCCTGTTGAAACGCAGACTGTTTGCTTGGCCCAGCTCACCAGGCCCTACCTTGTAGTAGGGACAGTACTCAACACCTTGCGGGACTGGGCATTTCATGAGCAGCCCTGACAATAATTATACAAGCTGTAGGAGTGATTACTACACTTTCTACTGAAACAGAAACTTCCTGCCCACTACACTCTCATAGTGGCCCCTTGAAATGGCACCTAACTCACTTAAAGCTTTGAAAGTCCCCTTAGGCACCTATCTGCAACTTTAGGCACCTGATTACCTTTGAAAATCTGTCCCAAAATAGCTAACTCCCTCAAATGGGGCATGATCGTGGAACTGTTTTTGTGCTTAAAGTTAAGCACCTGCTTTGCTGGATCAGGGCCAGATTTCTCAGCGTTTTGCAGTAGTGAGCCCATTAGGAGTTCCAAAACAAACTCCTAGTGCCTTATTTTTCAGAAGCATCTCAATAGTCTGGTCAGAATTTTTATCTGCACATGAACTCTACCACTTGTAAAAATATTTTTCATTGCATGGTATTACATTTTGTTTGTGGCACACTTTGATCCGAAACACTGGTCAAGGATAATAGAAGGGCACAACAGGACAACATAAAGTATAATAGTAATTAACTATAAAACATGGAGCTGGTCTAAAATTATGAATTTCAGCATCTTTCAGTGAGGGGGGGGGGGGAGAGAGGTGACAATTTTTTGTGGAAAATTTCCCCAATATAGCAATTCTGCAATGACCTGCACATGGGCCTGTCCTTGAAGGCTCCTGCTGGCTCCTGCTCCACAGTGCTGGGAAAATGATCTCCCATTCCTTAGAGGCCTTAAAAGGACCTGAACACTCTTGCTTACACTGGGGGGGTCTACCCCTGTGGAGCTCATTGTAGGACTGGGCCCAGAATGAGAAAACGATAGGAGGAATGGAGGAGACATCAGATCATTAGAGGTAGGATGCCCCTTGACATGTCAGCTTTCAACAAGCTTCAATAAGATTTTAATAAAACTGTGAAAGTTATTTTAAAATAGCTGAGAATGATTAAACATTTATAAGAAACACAGTGCCTGTGAATTAACTCAGTTTAAAAATTGAATCTCTTGGCTTTTCAGCTGGTATAAATTATTACAAGCTATACAATGTTACATTAAATTGGGCCTTGGGGAAACGAGTCGGTTAACGGGCTGGTGGTCACAGTAGTTGTGCAAACTTTTGTAGCATGTTCATCAAAATAACCACAGCGGTGGTGGTCTCTTTTTGTTTTGTTTGTTTTTAAATAAAGGATGTTATCTGAATTCTGTAGCCTCAGTAGGACATAAGCATGTGCTTAAGTGCTTTACTGAATTGGGTTTCAATTCCTGATGGAGTGCCTGATTGCTGGATCACCCATGGCTAGGCTACCATCAGATTCCATACATGTCTTCAGAAAATCATCAGCAAAAGCTAATTATCCTGTAATATAAGCCAGCCACACCTTTTGTAGTACAACCAAAATAGCTTCCAGAAACCATCTAGATGTATTAAAATGGATATTTAATATCTTTACGAAAAGAAACTGAGCTTTTCTGCTGAAATCTGAAATTTTCTTAAGGCAATTTAGCAAAATGACTGTCATATTTATTGCTGTCTTATTTACAATACAAACACTTTATTTTATTTGACTTTTTAATTAAGCAAAAGATCTGCTCAGTCTTGGACCCTGTTCCTACTTCCCTGGGCTTCTTCCTATCCTACCTCTCTATCTTCCCACCTATCTCCAGGTTTATCACTGGAGCTTCCTCCACTCCCTGTGGCTACTTCACCCCCCTCAGCCTCTTGTTAAATTCCCTAACCCAGGTCAGGTCCCCAGGGCTTACTCTCCATCTGGATCTCTGCCTTGTCCCTAGCCAATTCTTTCCCCTTAGGGAATTACTGTAGACCTCCCCCCTGCAGCATTTTCCTGCTCTTGCTTCCTGGCTTTATATTCCAAGCCTAGCTCCTCCCTCAGCTGGGTTTCATCTGCCACTAGGCACCATCAATCCCTGGCTCCTCTACAGACACAGCGTCTAAGATTAATTGACCACTACTGGCCCACACTATCCCACTCAGGGCTTGTGTGGAGTGGAGACACCATCACAGGGACTATTCATGTACATAAAGTTACTCATGTTTTTATGCAACATCAGAGCCCTGAGCACCAATTGTGCAATTTACAATGGGGAAAGCAGACTGCTTTGCCTGAATGCAGCTGCACTGACTTCAGTCTGCTCATGCGGTGTAAATAGAACTCCTGAGGATATTCTGTGCCAAAAAATTAAAAATTCGCCACACAATATTTTAAAATTCTGCAAAATTCTGCAAGTTTTATCTGTCAATAAATAAATGCAGAAGCTCCAGCATGGCTGTGGGGAGCACAGGCCACTGGCTGCATGAAGGTGGGAGATCACCCTGCAGCCTCTCCACCTCCACCTCCCATCCCAGACTCAGTGGTGAGGCTGCACCCAACCCTAACAGAGCACAAGGCCTAGGCCTGCCCCAGAAAAACCCTGGGTCCCTGCCCCTCTGCGCCAGGCACCCCAGGTGTGGGGCAGGCAGACTCAACCAGGAAGGATCCAAGTGTGGAGGGGCTCAGTGTGGGGGGATCCAGGTGTGCGGTGAGAGGATTCTGTGTGGGACAATCTGGGTGCAGGCACCTCAGTGGGGGGTCTAGGTGTGGGGGGATCTGGATGCACAAAGGCTTGTTGTGGGGGGTTCCAGGTGGAGGGGCAATGGGACTCTGAAGGGGATTCCAGGTGGGCCGCAGGTTGTCCACCATTGGTTTATACAGTGTCTAGCAAAATGGAGCCCCAGTCCTGACTGGGTGTCTGGATACTGCTGTATTATAAATAATGTAGTACAGGGGAGTGCTGGTTTTCTCTGTGGATGTAGTGTGAAGCATTGCCAGTGTTTTTCTAGCTGTGCATACTACTTATTTATTTGCTTATTAAATATAAAACCCTCTTATGCATTTAAATTGAGCAATAAATACTGTAAGTGTCTTGGAAAATAAAACCTGTGAAGAAAGCTTAAAGAACTGGTCTTATTCAGTTTAGAGAATCGAAAACTGAGGGGAGACATTAATGAGTACAAATATATAAAAAGGGGATATTAAAAGTGGCTAATTACACCTCTACCCGGATATAACGTGATCCGATATAACACGAATTCGGATATAACACAGTAAAGCAGTGCTCTGGGGGGAGGGGGATGGGGGGGATGGGGCTCCGCACTCTGGTGGATCAAAGCAAGTTCAGTATAACGTGGTTTCACCTATAACACGGTAAGATTTTTGGGCTCCCGAGGACAGTGTTATATCGAGGTAGAGGTGTATTTTAATCAGTCAATGAGGACAGATGAAGAAGTAAGAGGCTTAATCTGCAAACAGGGAAAACTTTGCTTACGTATTTAGACAAACTAATAAGAACAATAGTGCCAGGTAAACTTATTCATAGTGAATAAATTATCCAATTAATTTAGCCCTTGTCTTGCTTGTAAATTTTCGGTAAGCAGACTTTGGAACTCACTCCCAGCCCCTGGTACAAAATAGCCTGAATGTGTTGACCAAAGCTGGTCTCTTTAGTGGGGTCCTTGGGGTGGGGATATTCCTGAAGGGCATGGTTTAGGGAAGTAAGGTCATATTTCTTTGCTATAAGATCTGACTAGTTATTGACAAATGTGGAGAAGGCTGCTGTTGGTTGTCGTGTTTCACTGTATTTTTAAATAACTGTCAAGCACCTAGCACGTGGGCTAGGTGCTTTTTTGTGTATGTGGTTTTATAAATCTAAATAAAAAGAATTAACTAAGGGGGATGAGTACACACCGATGTCCTTTAAATCAGAAATAAAAGCAAAAAATTAAACAAGACTGTTTCTTTGGGGTCGGGGGGGGAAGTGAGTAAGTTGCACAATAACTAGGAAGGTGCCAGAGAAGCGAAAAAAGGTAAAGTACACAAAAATTGGTACACACCACAAGGCACTCCCATAGCAGCCTGTAGGCTGAAACTGTTGATATTGGGGCTGATCCATCACCTATAGAAGACAATGGGAGACTTTCCACTAAATTTAGTGAGGACCGGATTAGGTCTAAGTATCTGTTTTGCATCCTCTTTACACATCAGCAGAGGATTCCCCCAAATCTACATGCTGGCTGTTATAAAAACAAATCTCCAAGTGTTTGATACATTCTGCGCAACTATATGTGTCACTGCAGCTCCATGAGAAATACATCCAAGGTAGGTCTTATATAAGCACCCGCTTTATTCAGTGTGGCTTAGGGAAGAAAATCCTCTATTGGGACAGAAGGAAAACTCGCACAATTAAAATGCTTGTTTCTTCTCATGACTGTGTTTTATCAATTCTCCTTTTCACCCAGACGAAATTGCTGTAGTACCTGTTACTGATATTACCAGATATAGCTTTAATTTATTGCCATATTGGGTAAGAAGCAACTCACTCATTTGTCGTGTAAATGTGTACATAGCTATATAAAGTATTACACATACCATATTAGGTTTATATTGGTACAGGACAAAGAATAGTGGTGATGTTACTGTGTAGTACAGCTTTAAAGATAATGGGGTCAAATTGCTTTTCATTTTTCTTATATGCCATACTAAAACAAAAACTTCTCAGGTTAAAGCCAAAGGTACAATACTGGAACCTATAAAAATAGGGATGGATCTGAGCCACAAAGGATGGATTCAAAGCTGAACTTCCCCAAAGTTTGGGATGTTCAGATCCAGGGTTTTGGTTTGGGCCCATCTCAAGCAAAAATATTTGAGCAGTAGATTAATAAATTGTCAATGATCTGAAATGTGAAAAATTGAAACCTTAGGCAGGTTCTTAATCAATCTAATATAAAAATGTTTTTTGACCTGATGTATACATTTAAGGACAAATTTCAATGGCTTCTGAGCTGTGTGAAGTACAGGATCATTCTTACTACTCTAAATAACCCAAATGGTGGCCTAGCTGTGTTTTGCTTTATAAAGAGTTGGAGCTGCAGGATTCTAAAAGAAAAGAAGAGTATATTTGAAAGGTACTTTAAAAAGGAGAGTTTATTATGCCCCTGTGATCCTTCTAATCATATCTCATTGTTGTTCACTGTTCTTGCAGTTCACATGACATAAAAAATGAACATTTTATGCACTGAACTGGGCTAGATTCCGAAGCCATGCTGTTCATATGTCCTTGGTGACACCTGATGCAAATGTCAGTGGCATGAAGCAGAAGATTTTTTTTTTAAGTGCCTCATTTTGCTGACAACTTCCTTAATTAAAGATGATTATGAGACTGGCAGAAAATGACAATCCAGTACCAGAAAAGGAATGTCCTTTGTCCTGTAAAATTGGTTGTCCTAAGGATTTCAGAAGTCTCATTCTGGTTGGACTTTATTAATAAGTCTTGTGCATTTTCTGCTGCAGCAATAATTTTGCTAATTAGTTCTGTGAAGTAGATATATACTTGTTGACTGTCCCATATAAAATGATTAAGTATCTTTTGTACAAGAAATAGGTTAATTTGCAATTTGCCATTCATAGTTCTGTGATTATTTCATTTTCCATTTCTTAGAATGAGGGCTGCATAGAGTTTGAGTGTTCTGCATCAAAATGAGATCTTCATCTTGCACGAGAGAGTTCATGCATTTTTAAAAAAAGATATTGAAAACTCAATCTGTGGTTTATATTTAATCTTCTGGGATCTTTCCCTTTTCCCTTCATTTACTCCCTGGCCAACCAATGCCTCTCTTTTACAGTTTCATTCCTTCCAGCTGCTGATTGTTGCAGAAGGCTCTTGCTGGAGCTCTTCAATACCAAGTGGGGAGTTCTTGAGGACAGTCTGAGGCTCTCTTCCTACCCAGGGACTGAATCCATTGCTCGGGGATCAGGAGCCCAGGGCCTGAACTTGGAGTGCACTTTCACTAGACTGCCAAGCCACCAAGAAAATCCTTTGACAGCACTTTTTTTCTTTGGAAGATTGGTGTCTTGGTCTTGATCAGCCACAAAGCAGAAACATAACCTGTTTTATCCCTAAGAAATTATTAAGAGGCTAATGACTATATGTCCAGCTCAAGGGAACTATCCATTCATTCTAATAATAAGGGAGGCTGAAGTTACAGGGGGGAAAAATAGAACGCAAACTTAGGTTGGCTGGAGAGTAAGAGCTTATTTCTACATACTGTACTCTGTGCCCCTGATTCTGGTACCAACATTTCTAACAAACTGGATGTGGGAAAGTGGTGGGGGGAATCGAACCGAAGAAAGTGACACATGCCACTAAGTTCTTCTTTTGTTATTTTGAAGTTTTACTCATCTTTATTTTTTTCTTTATATTAGTTTATTTTCTTTTACTGTTGTTTCTCATCTGTATGAAAGTTTTGTCTCATTCATTATTATTTGTGCTACTACAATGGCAATTAGTATAAAATATATTGTGAATTTACAAAAGAGAAAGATGTATTGGGGGAGGGGGGCTTAAATTGCCATAGCCCCACTGACTGCCATGGAGCTGAGCTGATTTACATCACATGAAGGTCTAGCCCATTTCTTAAATAGCATGACAAAGTTATACCTCTCCTCTCATAGGTGAATGTGAAGTGCTCAGTTCTTTTCTCTAGTTTTGCAATTTGACTAGGGATGTTAATGCAAACAAAGGAAAGTTGGCATATAACAGACAACTGTCACTAATAAACAGTGGTTAAATAGATTAAAACAGGCAGAGAATTCTTACTATGCCAGCCAATGAGGAGATGGAGCTGTGGGAGAATGCTGTTCCCCCAAGACATGGAGTGGCTTACTTGTGGTAAGCCCTCCTGTTTCCGCCTTACTTTAGCTCCTGATAATAGTTATTCTTTAAGATCTCAAGAACAATGGGAGCTTTGATTATGCATGGGATGCAGGATTCAAACCCTAAAAACACAGAATTTATGATGCTATGTTTCATAGAAACTTTGTATCAGAGCTGAACGGCAAATAAATGGGCATAAGCATGACAATACATATGGAGAAAACAAGAGCTAAATTAAAGAGCAGAAACAGGACAGAGAGGAGCAGACAAAGACTCATTTTACCACAGCCTGGGTTCCCTGAAAGACATGTTCTTTTTTCCTTAGTCAGGCAGGCACCTCTCTGCTTTCCTGCTTATTCCCAAAGTCCTGCTAAAGATCAGATTGGAGCAGGCCTGAGTCATTCTTATAGCCCCAGCATGGCCCTGCCACCACTGGTTCTCCACTCTCCTGGTTCTATAATTGAAACCTGATTTCCTTCCTGGTACTCTCAGATCTAATTTCCTGAGATCATGGTCAGATGCTCCACCTGAGCTCTTCATCTAACTGCATGGATGCTCGAGGGTTGGCTGGTAGAGAACAATCTTGTTCAAAAGAGGTAAAGAATGTCCTGCTAAACAGTAGAAAACCATCCATGAGAGCTACTTACCTTTCTAAGTAGAGCTTTTTTTCCATCTAGTCACACCATTCTGGGGTTTTGCCATCCTGCTCCTCAATCCAGCACATGCTGGAATATCTACTATATTTGAAAGGTCAAGGTTTGGCTGTTAGTTCTATCAGGGTACATTTACTGGCAATTTCTGCATTGCACCCTCAGGTAGATAATTGATCTGCATTTTCTAATGACATGTCCATAAGATTTCTGAAAGGCCTAGACAAATTATATCTTCAGGTGCATAATCCTGTTTCCCCATGAGACCTCAACTTAGGCTTGGTCTACACTAAACCCCCAAATCGAACTAAGGTACGCAACTTCAGCTACGTGAATAACGTAGCTGAAGTTCGAAGTACCTTAGTTCGAACTTACCTCAGTCCACACGTGGCAGGCAGGCTCCCCCGTCGACTCCGCGGTACTCCTCTCGTCTAGCTGGAGTACCGCAGTCGACGGCGAGCACTTCCTGGTTCGACTTATCGCATCCAGACAAGACGCGATAAGTCGAACCCAGAACTTCGATTGCCAGCCGCCGAACTAGCGGCTGGGTGTAGACATACCCTTAGTGTTATTAAGACTTATGGCTCTGCTGCTTGAGCCTCTGTCTACTTGCTCGCTGTTACATCTATCCGTTAAGATGGCACTGTCGGTAGCCATCGCTTTCTGCTAGAAGAGTAGGAGAGCTTCATGTGCTAATGTCTGGGCCTCCCTATACAACCTTCTTAAAGGACAAGGTTTACCTACCCCCTCATCTAAAGTTTGTCCCAAAGGTGGTCTCTGTTCCATGTCAACAAGACAATTTTCTTATCTTTGTTCTTCCTGAAACCACACTCAAACAGGGAAAAACAGCGTTTGTACTCCCATGATGTTAGAGTACTGGCATTCTTCTTTGATAGAACTAATCCTCTCATCTGTTCGTGGCGATAGCAGACAGAATGAAAGGTCAACCAGTTGCTGCTCAGAGAATCTGTTCTTGGATAGCCTCATGCATCTGCATGTGCTACAAGCTCACTACTCTCACCCTGCCAATTAAGATGACAGCTCATTCAATAAGATCTCAAGTGGCCTCCACAGCATTTCTAGTGCAAGTTTGAATTCTAGACAATTGTAGAGTGGCAACTTGGTCCTCAGTGCACATGTTTGCTTCACATTATGCCATGCGCTAAGGACTTGAGAGACGATACTAGAGCTGGATGGGCTGTCCTCCAGTCTTTGTTAAATTAGATGCCAAACCCACCTCCTGTTTCATGGCTTACGAGTCACCAAGAGTGTAATGCACATATGCAATCACGCAAAGAAAAAATGGTTACTAACATGTTCTGTAACTGTTGTTTAAGATGTGGTGCACATGTCCATTCCTCAACCCATCCTCCTGCCCATCTGCATTGGAGTTCTGTGAAGAAGAAACTGAGGGGTGGGGGGGGCGACGGCTCTGCTCTTTGTACCGCATGCTCTGTGCATGACAGCAGCAGGCGCTCGAGCTGCCTCGCTGGGAACTGCTGAGGGGGAAATGTTTCCCATGGCCATGTGCTTGGGTGCGCAGGCACCAAGAGTGGAATGTACATGTGCAACACATCTCAAAGAACAATAGTTACGGAACAGGTTAGTAACTGTTTGTTTTTTCCTGTTTAGGATGAGAATTTTCCTGGCTAATAAGGCCTATTTGGATAGACTGTTTCATCCTCAGTAATTTATGGGAAAGGGCACCTTGGTTTTAGGTTTCTAAAGTCAAATCATACATACTGTAAACAAGGGATGAAATATCAATGATGAAATGTGGAAAACGGAATGATGTAATACTGAGCGGCCCACTGAAGAAATGTTGCTGGTTCACAGAGCTGTGTTAGTCTGGCTCCATAGAGAAACTATGTGAGAAGACCTTTCCTGATGTATGTCAGATTTACACCAGAGGAGCTGCACATCAATTATTCCAAAAGTTATTTTTCAACATGAGCATTATTGTTTCAAACAATGGGAACAAATTACTCTCAAAAAATCCCCCACACTTTTTTTCTTCCTTAGGCCTGGTCTACACTAATCCCGAAAGTCGAAGTAAGGTACGCAACTTCAGCTACGTGAATAACGTAGCTGAAGTCGACATATCTTACTTCGAACTTACCGCGGTTCAGACGTGGTCCACACGGGGCAGGCAGGCTCCCCCGTCGACTCCGCGGTACTCCTCTCATTGAGATGGAGTACCGCAGTCGACGGCGAGCACTTCCTGGTTCGATTTATCGCGTCCCGACCAGACGCGATAAATCGAACCAGGAAGTTCGATTTCCAGCCGCCGAACTAGCGGCTAAGTATAGACCAACCCTTAGTCTCTAATCTATACTTCAAAAGCTGAGGCAGTGACAGCTTTGCAGGTGAGTCAGTCATAACGCAAGCAGGAGGATTTTAGGCTTCACCACACTGTTCTGCAGAAGTACATAAATCTTAGGATCAGAGTTTCAAATATGCTTGGAGCACCTTCACAGTCTTCTGCCAACCTGTTCTGCTTTGGAGCTGGCCCTTCACCCAAGTGGTATTTGGTCTGCACAGTGTGTTCATCGGAGCTGCTACCAAACCATAAAGCATTGCACATTGTCACAAATGTAGTACCATATGCCAAACCAGTGACAAGGAAACTGAATTTACAGAACCCTGGCCTCCAGCTTTGAATTTACTTTCCCAGAAATTTGCCTCTGGTTTCCCAGATAAAAGAGCACTTTGAATGTGCACCCTAAAGTGTTTCATACCCTATCCTGGGGTGCCCTTAACTCCCACTGAAATCAGTTTTCTGAGATTATCTACCAACATCACATGACAGTGGGCGGGGAACACTTTCCTGGGGCACTCAGGATTGTGGGGCACCTTGTTACCCCCCTGCCTCCAGCATGGGGGATTTTTAACTTGTGATAGCTGGGTGTCCACTTTTGTACACTGTCAGCCTTTCAAACACACTTCAGACTCTGCCAGTCGTATTTTGCTTTGCAGATTAATGGTAGCGGCACTCCACTCCTTGAACCCCCTTTGAAGAGTGTTCCCCTGTAGCATCCAGACACTGTCACTGGACACTCACAGAAATTACATGGCAAGTTGCCTCCCAAAGAAACAATATACACACAGATGGAAAGTTACAACTCAGGTTTTGGACCCTTTATACCAATACAGCTCTGTAATTTATTTATAGTGAAAACAAATTTTAGTTTATCAACAAAGAACAGAGATTCACAGATTCAAGTGAGTATCGAGTAAGAATGGAAACAGAAATGGCTACAAATAAAACAAAAGTGTACACTTTCTAGATTTAAAGCTGACTAATTTAAGTTACAATCCTTGTCTAAAGCAGTTTCTCACCCTCCAAGTCTTTCTGCAGAGCTTTCTGGTTTTCACTCAGTCCAGTTCCTTCACTAACCACCTCCCTCCCCCAAGAGTGTTCCTCACTGAAATGGATAATGGGGGGTGGTGGGGGGGGGGATTTGTCCTTGCATGCCGTCATCGACCAATAGACCTTTCGAAATGTATTCCTGTTGTTTGTTCCCTGGAGTGCTGGTGCCATGTTGAGTTCACATGCTGCCCCCCCCCCCCCCCCCCCCCCCACCCCTCTTTCCTATTGACTTTACTGCAAATGTAGCTCCCATTGTTTTTTGGCTCACAATGCTTAATCTACAGCTGCAGCGAGATAGCTACCTTCCTTCGGGTCTAGAAGAAAGCTGCTTCTCCCTTTGTTTGGTTACAGACTTTAAAGCCTAATATTAGTAGGCAGGGCTTAAATTCTTATAGAGTATTTCCCGGAGACCCCCATTCCTCTCCCCCAAAAATGCTATAAAATCTCCAGGGGGGTTGAAAATATTTACCGGAGCTCTGCTTCAGACAGCTCCAGTTGAATTTAAGCCCTGTTAGTAGGTATACATAATTCCTCATAGTGTTAATACATACACTCCACAATGGTATCAATGAACAGTGTTGCCACCTTTCATTTGATACCTCACATGAAAGTCTTTTTAGATAAATACAAAGACCGCAATGTATTAGGTGTAGTGTATTAGGCCAGGCCTCATGGGTAGGGCCCTACCAAATTCACGGTACATTTTGGTCAATTTCATGGATATAGGGTTTTAAAAATAATAAATTTAATGATTTCAGCTATTTAAATCTGAAATGTCATGGTGTTGTAATTGTAGTGGTCCTGACCGAAAAAGGAGTTGTATGTATGGGGTTGCAAGGTTAGTGTGTGTGTGTGGGGGGGGGTTGTGGTACTGCTACCCTTATTTCTGCACTGCTGCTGATGGCGACACTGCCTTCAGAGCTGGGTGCTCGCCCAATAGCTGTTGCTCTCCGGCTGCCCAGCTCTGAAGGCAGTGCAGAAGTAAGAGTGGCAATACCATGACCCATCTAAAATAACCTTGCAACCCCCCTGCAACTCCCTTTTGGGTCAGGATGCTCAATTTGAGAAACACTGGTCTCCCCCTGTGAAATCTGTATAGCATAGGGTAAAAGTACAAAAAAGACCAGATTTCACAGGGGGCGACCAGATTTCATGGTCTGTGATGCGTTTTTCATGGCCATGAATTTGATAGGGCTCTACTGATGGGAATTGCTGACAGAACAGTGAACCCTTTGCCAGTTGGTAATGAGGGGTTCTTAGGGTCACAAGGTAGTGGGGAGGGTTAAGAATTCCCTTAATATTTGTCAGTTATGAGATGAAGCTGCTGAATGATCATGCCCTTCATCTGAATAAGTTAGGAAAAGACAATTCTAATACATTGTGTTTGTGTTCATGTATTTAAGCGGAAGAACTTAGAGAAGTCTTTCTAATCTAATGTCATATGAGATGAGAAAGGCAAATGTGATTCCCTCCCCCCCCCACCCCAAAAAAATCTCTTTACACTTATTGCTGTCTTGTAGTCTCAGCCATCTTTAAGTATTAATGTTCTATTTTGGTTCTAAGTGTGTCTGTGGTGGAGGGGAGGAGGAATAGGGGCTCAAATTTGCTGAGAGCAATTTTGCAGCAAAGAGAAATGTCGTGTTACTACTGCTCTGACTCAGAGAAAATTGGATGCAACTGTAAGGAAACTGTAGCAAACTGTCAACTTCATGTGATTTTTCCCCCCACCCACAAATTCATCATTTTCTAAGTGGCCACAGAGAGCTAAAGGGAAGAAGGAGAATGAGGATGGGAAAGAACTACAGAGCTGGTCCTGGAGAGTCATTTCCATGAAAAGAAAGTGCTCTAGAGCAGCAGGGTAGCTGCAGCTCTGTGATCTCTGAACTGTTCCCAAAGTACTAAAAAGTAAAGTGTAAAGTTTGAGGAAAGAGAACAAAATGTTAGGGCTTATGAATACTCATTGTGGGGGATGATCCTGCTGCCAGGAAAGAACCCAACAAACTTCAGACCACACATCCATTACAGTTTTCCCCCAGCTGGCTGATAGGCAGTCAACCAGGAGAGATCATTACCCTCTCATTACCCTAGTAGATCATTACCCTCTCATGTCAATGAAAAGACAGGAGACTCCCAATGTTATTTTTAATAGTCTTTGTGTGACCTTTTCAAAAGTGCCTACGTGATTTAGGAGCGTAAGTCCCATTTTCAAAAGTAATAGGCAATCTTTTTTGAAAATGGTACTTAGGCTCCTAAGTCCATTAGGAATTGAAAATGTTACCTATAAGCTGCATTTGGTCTGAATATCTAGAAGTGATAATACTTAAATTGGGGATTTTTGTGACACATTTAATCTTCAGAGTGTTTTACAAAAAAATAACGAATTAATCCTCGCAGTACACCAGTCAGTTAAGTAGGTATTTAGCAGATGGGAAAATCAAAGCATAGAGAAGTTATGTAAATTGCCCAAGGCCGCCGAGGGAAGGAATTAAAGAGCCATGATTACAATTTCCTGTCTCTTCATCCTGTGCTCAGACCACTAGGCCTTTCCCCAATCCATCAGTATTTTAAATAACTTAACCATTTTATGACATGGTGCAAAAATGTTATTGGTGAAGGCACACAATGTCAGTGGAACAATGACACACAAAGTCTAATTTTTCCAGTATCTGATTAAGCCACACAGGGATGCATATATTTTTAAAAGACTTAATTCACAGAAAAGTAATAGCTTTTGAAATCCATGCAGAGTCTCTTCTCTTCTTTCCCCTTACCAGTCAGCTATAGCTCCCTTCAGAATCCGGGGCTCTCCAAGGTTGTTTTATCTGTACACTAATTTTATTAAAAATGTAATTCTGATCTTTGATTCCTGTTTGTTCCCAGCTAACTCTATATAGTATATGCTGTGATACAGAGCCCTCCTATCTATATTTCCATGCTTATGCCTACTTTAGAAAGTACTTTGATACTTTGATTATTTTATATATATATAGTCCTCTATCCATGGTCACATAAAATATAGACGTTTTGTGAAAGACTTTTCAGCATCCTCATGCATAAGTTTCTAAGATTGGATATGAAGCTCATAGGTGCCTCATCAATAACTGAGATAGATACATAAAAGGTATTCGTATTAAGGCATTATTTTGGATATTTTGCTGTAATGTCTATCTTTTGTGCTTAATGTAGTCTAGTTATTTTTGGTTGGAATTTTCAAAGGAGCGGTATCCAACTCCCACTGAAATGCAATGGGAGTTGGGAGCCTAAGGGAACTCCTTTAGACTCTGTTGAAAATCCCAGATGTACATATTTTGTAACCAGAAACAATATATATTTGTAAAAGTTATTTGCAAGAGGTAGAACACATCTATTTTCCTAAGCAATAAGTTACCTTTCAGCTCATTTTCCCTTCAACAGAGAACAGAGCTGAGGGTCCGGCTTGTGTGGCCTGATTTCCCACCGAAGAAGAGACTAATGAAAGATCAAGAAGGAAAAGTTTCTTGGGCATGGCTTGTGGCTTCCACTGCTGCCTGAGATGGACAATTTTTTGAGAGAGAGGTCTGCAAACCTTGTTTTGAACTGAGCTTTTGTAATCAAGTAACTTTTCCTTCAGAGGAATGAGGATTGGGCTACGAAGGCTACCCCCATCCCTCCCAACACATACGCATGTGTTTCTTCTCTTCCTCCTTTGTAGAGAAGCTGACCCTCCCATTTCTTTCAGAGAGTGGGTAGGATGGACTGGGCTGTGAGAAACTGCCCTCTGTCACCTGCCTTCTAACTCTCCTGGGAGGCTCACTACTCTCATCTGTGTACTATGTGGAGGTGCGGTAGCAACTCTCTTCCCCCCTCCCTCCGTATGTGCACATAGTTTTCACTGCTGGGAGAGAGGGGGACAGAAACGGGGCAGTTTATTATGAATGGAAAGGTAAGTATATAATAGGAGGATTTATTTTATTGCAGGGGTGCTGTCTCTATGGGAAGATAGTGGACTACTAGAAACACACCCACTCCATTCCTGCCCTTTCCCCAAGCAACCAGGCCTCATTCTCTGCCCCCTCCCACTATCATCAGCGTCCTCCCAAAATATCCCCCGAGGCCAGCCTTGTAGCACAAATTGCCTCTTCTTTCCCTTGAACTGAACCACTGAGGGTTCATTTGATGTCCCCTTTTTCACCCAACTGTATGTTACTTTAACATCCATAGTTTAGTATCCACACGATTTACAAAGGTCAGCTACATAATTATTTGGCTTCTGATGCAGTAAATCATGGTGAGTCATGTCTTAAAGTGTGGTGCTTTGCCAGAAAATATTCACCACCAGCAATGAAGTGTTGGGGAGATTACTTGGCCTCACCTGTCATAGCTAAATAGTAGTATATCTGACAACCTGTTTTTTTACAAATCCATTCCAAATGGAGTAATAAAACCCATGTCTGAATCTGCCAGAAACATCTTGAACAGCTTATAGATATTGCAAACTATATTGTGGCCTTGTCTTAGGTCCTGACCTTGCAAATATTTATGTACATACTTGGCTTTACACATGGGTAGTCCCATTGTGCATAAAGTTAATCGTGTGTATGTGTTTGAAGGATCAGGGCTTAATAAATGGGAATCCTTGTTACTCTTTGAATGGTTTTCTTTTTCTCATGGAGAATACTAGGCAATGGGACAGGAATTATGCTGCAAACTTAGTAAGCTCCCTTATGGCTCTTTAATCATCAGTTTTGTCTCATTCAATTTTCCCTTTATCATATCTAAGTAAATTGAAGAAGCATATCCATGTATGGTCATTTCCTGGGTAATGTAAAGGTGATTTGTATGACTTATTTATTTTAAAGGCATATCTTCAAGGCTTCTAGCCTTAACTTAGATCGACCAGACTTTATTCTTATTGGTAGTGTCTACGGCCCCGATTGGGGTTGGGGCCCATTTGTGCTGGGTGCTGTACTAATGCAATGTGTGTCCCAAAGGGCTTACAATATAATTTAAAACCAGATGAAACAAGGAGGTGAGGGAGGGCAACATGTTAACATAGACCAGCTGTGTGCATAACTACATGCTTTGGAGCTTATTGATTGATTAAAATCATACATAAATTATAATCTATAATTTTGGCCAGCCACCGGCCCTGTTTTTGGGGTGTAGGAATGAATACATATGCCCCTCTACTTTGCCTGCTTTCTTCCTATACCCTATATAAATCCAGGGTATTTACATGTACAGAATTCCCTGTTCTGTGAGTGTTTGCTTTGGATTTATTTTAAATGTTAGCAAGAGATTGGCCTATGCCTCAAAGGATGGGCCACATCAGAACCTTCCAGAAGTCTGGAGCTGTATCAATGCTGCATGGTGCTTCAGGCTATAATATTGTTCAGCTCACACAACTTTATTTTCTCCATTTTGTTTTCACAGCTCTATTCAATTGATTAGTGAAATCTAATCCCTGTGATGGAACCTTTTCCCCCCTTAGTTCATAATAAACAAAATGGCCACACTGGCAGCTATTTATAATAGTCTCGACCCAGGGCCGGCGCTTCCATTTAGGCGACCTAGGCAATTGCCTAGGGCACCAGGATTGGGGGGGGGGGGGGGGGGGGGGGGCATTTTGCCCCCCCTGGGGGGCATTTGGGGGGGGGGGGGTCCTTCTGCGCTCCAGGTCTTCGGCGGCAATTCTTCGGTGGGTCCTTCACTCGCTCCAGGACCCGCCACTGAAGTGCCCCGAAGACCGGGAGCGCGGAAGGACCCCCCCCACCGCAGAATTGCCGACGACGACCAGGAGCGCGGAAGGACCCCCGCCTAGAGCGCCAAAAACCCTGGCGCCGCTCCTGCCTTGACCCCCAACTGAGTATAAAGAAACCCATAAAATCTTACGCCTCCCCCCTTTTATATATATCTATGAAACAAAGTAGGATGCATAAGGGCATTTGTTTTTATTTTACCAAAAACACTGTGTGTGTGTGTGTACACGTGTACACACACACACACACACCCCATAAGAGAACTGGGAGTAAATCTCTGGGTTGTGAGGTCCTCACAGATCACTGATCGGAGAGATCACAGCCTGATCTCTCTCTTTTTTCCCCTCCATAGCCTGATAACAAGAGTGAGTCTTGAAAATTGCGTGGTTTATTCTTGCAGTATAAATTAGTTTAATAAAAAGGCCTTCAGCAATTTGTTTTGGTTTAGCCTTTTTCCTATATAAGCAATTGGCCTCCATGTTGCATTTAAATTTCAGCTTAGAATTTCTGATCCAGCAGCTACTTTGGGCATTGGAGACACCATTAAACATTTTTTTACCCTAACATGCTAGTCATGAATCATCTGTGTAGACATGTATTTCCAAATAAAGAATCTGGAGATTGACTCCAAGGTGAGAGAGGAAAGCCCCCCAATGTATTGGAGCTTGAAAAATTATATGGTACATTCTCTTCCAACTGAGGAAATTCTAGAATAGTTTATCACTGCATGATGGCTAATCTCTTGGAAGGTAGTGAGAGAACACAACATTTCATGGTCACTTTAAGATGAAAATCCAGCATTTTACTAACTGGAGGTTAAAGTAAGTAGTACAGCAGCAATTGCTTAGAAATAGAACTTTGGTCTTGTTTGCTGTGATCATTAGAAGAGCGCACAATACTATTTTTTAGATACATAGTGTGACAAAGTTCCTCCTCTATCTTGGTGGGTCCTGCGCTTATTGGCAGATTTTTTTGCCTCAGAGATTCACCATGTGGGTTGGGGAACAGCCCAGAGACCTTCCCCTCTGGAAGAACCCACAGTCCAGGTCAATTGGAAGGTTTGGAGGGAACCCGGGCCCGCCCTCTACTCCAGGTTCTAGCCCAGGGCCCTGTGGACTGCAGCTGTCTATAGTGCCTCCTGTAACAGCTGCATGACAGCTACAACTCCCTGGGCTACTTCCCCATGGCCTCCTCCAAACACCTTCCTTATTCTCACCACAGGACCTTCCTCCTGGTGTCTGATAACGCTTGTGCTCCTCAGTCCTCCAGCAGCACACCCTCTCACTCTCAGCTCCTTGCACCTCTTGCTCCCAGCTCCTCACAGTCTCACCACAAACTGAAGTGAGCTCCTTTTAAAACCCAGGTGCCCTGATTAGCCTGCCTTAATTGATTCTAGCAGCTTCTTCTTAATTGGCTCCAGGTGTCCTAATTAGCCTGCCTGCCTGAACTGGTTCTAGCAGGTTCCTGATTACTCTAGTGCAGTCCCTGCTCTGGTCACTCAGGGAACAGAAAACTACTCGTCCAGTGACCAGTATATTTGCCCTCTACCAGACTCCTGTCCCCCACTGGTCTGGGTCTGTCACAATATATATATATATATATATATATATATATAATTTTTTTCCCCAAGGATTTAAATCATGAGACCCAAGCGGTAATAAGGAGAATATCTGGAAGACTGCTTTCAAATCTAGTGCACATTGCTTACTCGTGACACTTAAAAATAACACAGTACAGCAATAACAGAGCAGACAAGTTTTACTTAAAATGGGAGAGCATTCATGCAGCCATTACCAGTCTGTGATTATGGGACCATTACATAGGAGATAGCTTTTCCTTATCTTAGCTTCATCTTGATGTAAATAAATACCCTGATTCATTTTATCTTTCCCTGTTTGGATTCCATCATATGTTATCCTTTTTTCAGACACAAACAGTAACCTTATACTTTCAGTCTAACTGATTTTTTTTCCATTTTAGATTAAGAGAAAACTAGGAAAAGAGAGAACAAAAAGGTCTCCATGGGAAAACAGAGTGGGTTTCTCCTCTGTAATGGGCTGCATCTGAACTGAACACAAAATGCTGCTGCTTCCAGCAAAGGGATGACTTCTAGAAATATGAAGGTCCAGTATATTAAAACTAAGTCATGACAACTGTATGCACTGTACACCACAAAATGCAAAACATAATAGTGTAGTGGAAGCTGAGATAGTGCCACTGCTGTGGTTAGTGCAAACCAAGTTGTTCAGACCTCTAACAAAAAAAAAAGGAGTAGATCAAAAACAAAAATATTTGGCTTTCTTGGCAGCGGTATTTCTCACTGCCATTTTAACTGATTGTCAAATGATGGGCTAAGGCTCTGATTCAGCAATATACTTATGCACATGGCTAGGGATAGGATTGCATACTTAGTTAAGAATATGTTTGGGGCAAATATCTCTTCATTTTGTTTGTATACTGCCTAGCTTGGTCCATGACTAGGGCTCCAAGGTGCTTCAGTAATACAAATTAATAATAATAATACTTTGCTGAATCAGGACCTAGAATGTCTTGAATAGAAAATATAAGCGAGTGCCATTCAGCTCAAAAGGGATTTTAAACGTTCCCTTTCCCCACATTTTAGGCTGCTAGGAAATCACAGGTCATTAGCTTTCATCACAAACTGATGGCCAGCAGTGGTCATTCCCCTGTTGGATTCCACAGTGGCCTGGTAGCATTCTGTATGGTGGGGCGTCACTTTGGAGAGAAAGCAGGCAGGTCATTTTTCAGCTGACAAAGAAACAAAACAATAAAAACTGTGTTTGGACAGGTTGAACAGTCCAACCATTTGATAGACACAGAGAGAACTTCGCTTTTCAGATCTGTATATCTGGCCCCTTTCAAGCGCTAAGTTCACCTTCCAAGTTCATTATATTTATTCTCCTCTTAAAAGGAAAAATCTTTTTTTCTTTTACAAATATTTTTATCCCAGAGATGTATCTTGCAGAGCTGGAACCAAACTCTAATCTCAAAAGAGAATGAGATGGATGGGTTTTTTGTCACTTTGGCCTGTGTCAGAAAGATGCAGCTATTTCAGTACATAAACCTCTGCCTTTGGGAGCTGCTATAATGTATATTGATTTAGGAGACAGAATAGCATTGATTTCTGGAGCGCTCCGTGCAGTACCAAATATACTTTTTATATCAATGCATTTAAGTAGACTCTTTTCTTTTTTTAGAAGTATTTACATTCACATTTTTAAATGCTAGGAGGGATTTTGTTAAATTCTTTTGGGTCTCAGTCAAGGCTTTAGCATGTCATTACATTTTGGATTTGGGCGTAAATTGATTTTCTGATTTACAACTCAGTGAGATTTGGGGGCTTCACATCCATTTGAATAGAATTCTAGCTAGCGTTCCAAGCTACATACATCATTTTAAAAACATTGATATTTTTCCTTCCATTTATTTTCAGAAAGATTAATATCCAGAACTAACATGGTAGATATTAAAAATGCTCACTCGCCTGAAGATTATGCTTTGATACTTCTTGATTTGGGACATTTTCCAATCCTAACCATGATCCATCTGCTTTTGAAAAATTAAATCAGTTATTACTTGTAAATATTTGTTTAAGGGGATTTTATTCAGTGATATCTACAATATGTTCCAAGGCTCTATGGGAGCTATTGGCATTGTAAGTTGCAGGGAAGCGGCCCTGGCCTTTTTGAATGGTGTGTGATTGACGTTCACAGTATTACCTCTTATAAAGTATTGCATGCAAGGAGAAACTGCCTCAATGACTGTTATCTTTGGAATTAAGATCTGGAAATGGAAACTAAGACCCAGATCCCCAAAGGTATTTAGGATCCTAATTTCCATTGATTCCAATATCACATTTTTACCCTTCCATAAGGCTCTATATACACTATCAACCAAATGGCAGCTTATCACTTTGCAATAAACTTAGCAGTTTTATTTCTTCAATCATTGAAGATTGTCATGGGTATTAAACATCTCAAGACTCATAAAGCACCTAGCCCAGATGGGTGTCACGTGAAAATGGCTCGACACATTATTAACACTCTGGGCAATGCTCGCTTCTAAACAGGAGGCCCTTCCTGGTGCTGGGTTCAGTAGAACCTTCAGTTTTATCACATGGTTGGTGGCCCTGGAACATTCCTTCACCACCCAGTTGAGCTGAGTCAGGCTAGAGGCTAGTTTACCTGTTCTCATAGTGCTGCCTACAAGTACTCCTCCAGCTCCATACCCCTCCCAGACGGTAGCCTGTCTTGCTGCAGCAGCTCAGCCACTCCATTCTTCTTCCAGCTGAAGCTCTGCCATCACCCAATTGCACTGAGGCCACAGCACCTATGTACACACAAACCTCACTGTGGTGTCAAGCAGAAAGAGCAGATGAAGCATACAGGCCTGGATCCTCAAAAATATTTATGTGCCCAACTTGCTCTGGGCCCAAAAGACTGTGCTTGGCTGGCACTGCAGCAAGTAACACCTCCCCCTTCCTCCTGTATTTTCCAAATACAGCCTAACATCACACTGCCTCTATTCTGCATGTGTTGTAATGTCACTAGTACTGCAATGTACCCACCCTGGAGCTGCAGCGGCCCCACAGTGACTGGGCCAGAGGCCCCAAACCAGAGATTAGGTAGCTCTGCCCCAAAGCCCTTTAATCACTTACGAATTTAAATGCATACCGTTTAAGGCACAGGGCCAAATGCAGCCTGGATTTAGGGGAGGCAACTCCAGTGGAAGTCTCTTTTCCAAATTCACTCAGTGGTGGTGTAAAATGGTGAGGTAAATTAGACGTCAGGATTAAATTGGTAAGAAAACTGGTACTCGACAAAGTAGTGTAGCTTCAACTCATTCTTGGCACCCACTGAATGCCAAATTTCTCCAGCACAATCGCATCCCAAACTTCCCTTAGGATGGTGAAGCTTAGTCCTCAGGGGCTGGCAGATGGCAATCTGCTGGCCAGGAATAGCCAGAGCACAGAATGCTCTGGCTGCACCTGATCAGCCCTGACACATACCCTATGCCAGGTGCTGGAAGGGGTAGACGTGAGCCAGATATGCCAGGAATTTGTCCACTGGCACTTACCTCACAATGGGGAAATCTCTGCCTGGGTTGACCTGGGCAGTTTCCAGCCCCTTTGCATCACCAAGGGGCATAGAGAAAGCTAAAGAATCTAGGCCCCAAGGTGAGGAAGGTCCCTGGCGATTAGTAAAGTGTGACTTTGAATCACATGAACACCGTGCTGTTGCTGAGATGAGAATCAGAGGGAGCCTCTTTGCCAATGTCACAAATGGGAAATTAAAGAAAAATATAACTCAGAAAATCAGCCCACAGTGCATTTTATATGTATATCTATATCTATATAGATATAAATATATAATGTTGTCTTCTGTGTGTCCCATTGCCACAGAAATACATAATGAATATTAAATCATAGATGTCAAGAAAGCCGCCTCCTTGTTTTCTTTAGGCTAGAATGGTTATTTCTGAACTAGATGATCTGTTTTGCCATTGGCTCTGTGGATCACCTACTATTTTGTTCCCCTCATGTTAATTTGTTCGTTCAAATAACTAACTATAAATTAGATTCCTTGAAAAAATAATAAAACTTCTGCCTGGTCTGAAAACATTCTCCAAGATAATTTTACAGAAAAAGGCACATTCTCTGGGAGGAATACTTACAAATATAAAACAAATGCACAGTGAATCCATTTAACTTGCAGTTTTTAAATTGCTTGTCACTTCTCAAACTGCTTAGTTTTAAGCAAAAGTTTTTTTCCCCCACACAGCCAACCTTCCTCTGATTCATCAATGAAGTCATAATGCTGAAACTCTGAGATCACAATCATCTCTATGGCAACAGATTATGAATTCAAAAATAGCACAAAGGGCCAGAGCCAAAGCCCCCTGAAGTCAATTGAAAAACTCCCATCAAACTTCAGTGGGCTCAGAAGAAACAGAGCAGGGTAGGGGAAAAGCCTCTATTAAAATACAAATATCTTTAATAACAGCAGCAAGAACAGAAGATATTGATGAAGTAAATTCCTTTGTAAAAACATTTTTATTTATCAAATTTGTTCTACTATACAAGTCCCTCTTTAGCCAGTTACCACTGATATAGTGTTCCATCTCAGGGAGTTTGGGGTGCTTTTGTATTGTACTTAAATATGTTCAGTGTTTGTAGTTTTATTTTTTAAAGTAAAATGCAGTGTATGCTTTCATAAGCTGCACAGAAGTTATAGCTATAAAAGGAGTTATCTTTGTGTGTTAAGTGCTTTTGCACAAAACCTACACTATGAAAAATAGTATCGGCTCTTAATATTGCTTTTCTATAGATAAAAACTGCTACAGCCTTTTTCTCTCCCCCAAAATAAAGTCTGAAACCAGATTTTATATATCAGAATTTTAAGGTCAGGATTTTTCAAGGACCCCAATGGCGTAAAGCACGCAAATGCCAGGGAATGTCAATGGGAATTAGACACCTATTTCTCTTAGGTAGTGTCAGCCCCCTCCCATACAGGGCTGACGAGAGGGAGGGAAAAGGGGGACAATTGTACCAGCCCCCTGAGCTCTGGGGCGGGAGGCCTAAACCATCTGTGTAAATAAAGTGAAATGGCAGGGTGTGGGAACCCAGAAAACAGGATGTCCCAGGGCCCTCAATTTCTTTCAACACACCTGCTCCCATGCAACCCCTCATGACCAGGGGTGCCTCTGCAATGCTAACAGTTCCTCCCTTCTCATTGCATTCCCACCAGACAGGCTCACAAGCCCTTCTGGCCAGACTTTTATTCTTGTTTTCCCAATACAGCAAACCACAACATAACAATTACCCTGGTGGTCTCCAGCCGTATCCTCACCTCGGCGGGGCATTTCCTTTCCCCCCAGCTTACTACCAGGACACCTCACCCACTCATTGCTTTCAGCCGCTCTAACAATGGAACCACCTGATCCAAGCCAGGTATGGCTCCTTTGTAATCAGGATTAGCTGGCCCTTCAGGGCAAGCTGCCTTGTTACAATCTCTTGGAAAATCCCACCCTAAGTCATTAGTTATAGACCAACCATCTTTGTTACATGTTTTTATAGTGCCTAGACAACCCATTAAAAACCAAATCCCTTGCCAGCTCTGTTTTTTTTTTTTTTAAATTGGACCCAGAAAATCTGCTTACAGAATTTATCAGTAGGAGTGTGTGCATGAAAGAGTGACCACCCTTTGATCTCTTGGCTGGTAAGCACATGAAATACTGGAGCATACTGGAATACGTAGCCCTATTCATGTACACAGATCTCTGAATCCGCTGCACAGGATTCATTACAGCATGTCAGCTGAGCCCAAGTGTTCCTTTTTTAACTCTTACCCTCTGGCATGTGGAGTCTTGCAAAGTGGATATGTCTTTTAATTCAAGTGATGGAGGCATGTACTTCTAAGAGAAGGTCACCAATTCTATTCCCCATGTGACAAGTATGTGACAGCCAAGGGTTTTGTATTTATGTAGCCAGCAGACTAGGATCTGACCATTTGATTTTGATGAGAACCCCAGAAGTCCTAGGATCAGCTCTACCTTAACAAATGAGTGCATGGATGGTGATAGAGTTATGAAAACAAGGCAGGGGATATGCTGCAACTGTTGTATATTGTACCTGGTAGAGCTGATTTTCACAGTTACTTTGTCCCCCCAGCCCCATTTGTTTGTTCTCTCCCCCTGTTGCTTGGCATGAGATGCTAAAATTGTAAGTGCTTGGGGACAGGGACTGTCTTGTTATTAACAGCGTGTATAATGCTTGGTACCTTACATCTTTGATCCCTGATGGGGGCCCTTAGGTGGGACTGCAATACAAATAAATAATAATACTAAATGAAAGGGATTTCTTATGTGTGTCTGCTTAAATACTACAAGACACTAGACAAAAGGTGAGAGGGAAAAGAGGCACAGGGGACTAGATTCACAAATGGATTTAGGCACCTAACTGGCACTATAGGCAGCTAAATCCCAGATTCAGGCTCCACTGGGTTTCACAAAGCCCCCATACAGGTGCTGCCAAACCCTGCAGGGGCCTAAACTCACTCAGAGCCTAAATTTTTGCAGTAAAATTTTCCTAGGCATTTATGTTTCTGCCCCTGAGCATGCACACTGCAGCCCCATGCCTGGCATCTGGACTCCTAAGCCCCAGAGCTATGCATGAACCCAGGGCTGTAACCAGGGTGTGGCGAGCGGGCCAGCCACTCAGGGCGCAAAGTCACAGGGGAAAAAACAGGGGGATGGAAAAATGAGGGGGAAAAAAGGTAGGGGATACAAATATGCTTGAGCACCCTGGGCTCTAAAATGCCTACTTACATCATTGCGTGAACCAGAAAAAGATAGGTGTTCCTCTACCTGATTTCTCTGCAGGACCTGATCCAGTAACTGTGCTCAGACCTCGCCTACCAGAGTGGACCTCCATAGATGAGCTTACACAAAATGACCCAGGGTGGGAAGAACTTGCCTCATAACTTTTAGCCCAGTGGTTAGAGCACTCATCCTGTATGTGGGAAACCCCTGGTTCAAGTCCCCCTCCAGCTGAGGGAGAGAAGGGATTTGAACAAGGATCTACCACCTCTCAGGTGCAAGCCCGAGCCACTGAGTGATGGGATATTCCACTGGGGGGAGTCCCCCAGTCTCTCCTGTTGAAGTTGTTCCTCTAAGGATATATAATTTAAGAATTCATTGGAGCAGCATGACTGGATCCTGATTGAAGCTAGTCTCCTGTGAATAAATAATGAAAAAATCATTGGCCAGAGAGAAAGAGAGTGCAAGCATGGGAATGACTCTGTTGCCTAGTCGTTAGACACACACCTGGGAGGTGGGAGTGAGTACCCTAACCATGGGGCTAAAAATTATGAGGGAAGTCCTTCTTCCTGCCCCCAGCTTCTTGCGAAAAGAATGTAGGAACCATACACCAAGAAAGGGTTTGCATTTGAGAATCCCAAGCAGAGAGTGAAATCTCCCCACAGCCTGGACTTAGGCACCTATGTCCAAAAGAGGGACAATGCGTAGCACACCTCTCTGGACTTGACATCTCCCATTGGCTACCTTATGCGAGGAGCCACCTAAGGTGCTGGCTTTTGTGAATCCCATTCTAAGGCACCTCTCTCCCCATGCATTGTCTAGGGAGCCTACGTGCCAAACTCAGCCTTTGTGAATCCCATTGATTTTTCGAGGTGCAGCAGGGCTCAGTGTTACCACACCTAACTCCCTTTGTGAATTCAGTCCAGAGAGGTGAAGTGACTTGCTCAAGGTTACACAGAGTGCATCTGTGTCAGAGTTGGGAGTAGAACCCTAGTCCAACACCTCATCCACCAGATCACACTGCTTTCAAAGAGCATTGTGACAACCCACAGAGCCCCAGTTCCTCCAACAGATGAAGAGCACTGAGATTTTGGAGTTGACAGCTATGAGCTCTATGGCTCTGACATGTACGTATTTTGGTGTACAACCCTGGTGTCAGTATATGTTGTCTGAGACTAATGTCTAGCTGCTCTTCTGCTCTGTCTGTAACTGAGAAGCTTCAGCACTTTATCCTATTATTTTTCCTTCCTGTATGCATTATATGTTTTAATTCTGTTTTATATGAAGCATCCCCAGAGCCATGCATGAAAATGTACATATTAATGATAATCTGTCATGAACTGTTGTATTATAAAATACAATAAAGCAAGTTTTGTAGCTTTCCGATAGATGTATGTTCTCAGTATAATTGACAATAAAAGTGCAAAACCAGGGACAAAAGGCATAATTCACCACCAACAGGGTGAAATAGTTAATCAGTATTTTCCCGCTCTCTTTCTAATTATTTTTGCTGAAATTCCAATGCTCTATTGTCACAGGCTCCCTTTTTGGGTATCTCATTAGTGTGTCTTTTCAGTGCTTGCCCAGGCTGTCCCAGACAGCCTATGAAATACCAGCATGTGCGCCCCTGTGCTACTGCCACTATGGCTTGTCTTGGAATGAAACAATGCCATGGGGTTTGCTTTTCAAACACTCCTCTTACTGCCCAGCTGTTGAGGTCAAAACATCTCTGTCCATAATGGACCAGTGCCTGCTGAGTAATGAGTCTGAGATGATACCTCTTTTTATATGAACCCAAAAGAATTGTAATTGTAATATTAATGCACGTTCTTTATGAAAACAAAATCATAGAGCAAACAAAACAACATAAAAATGGTCTCCTACAGGACATGAACTACATTTCCAGAAGCTACTCAGTAGGTTTGTTCATGCTATCAGAAATCTTTACTATGGAGAAAGATAAAGAAAAGCTTCAGAAAACTGACAAACATCCACTCTTAGATATCATGGCCTGACTTGTGACTTAGGAGCTGAGAGGCATGCTCATCCACTGCAAGAAACAGATTCAGAGGAACCATCTGTGGCTCTCCTTTGCTCTCTGTCTTAATTCTTCCCCCCCCCACTCTGCCCCTGCCCCTGCCCCAACCTACACCTACACCAGGAAGAGAGAGAGAGAGAGAGAGAGGTTGGCTGTACCTCTGTCCAGCCATCACAAGCCCTTTATTAAATGTACTTGACCCCTTTTGCATAGACAAGTTAGATGAAGGCCCAACAGCTCTGACCATGTGGTCCTGAGGTGATAGACTGGTCCTTCACTTCTGCTCTTGTGGAAGAAGTGTTATTACTTCCTATTTCTCCAGCCCTCTTTCATACTTCATCATGCATACTGCTATGTTCAGCAATCTTACAATATAGCTAAACTGGGCCAACTAAGTCCTCCACCTCCTTGAGTCAAAGCAATTATGGAGGTGTTGCCCCTTACACCTACTTCACTCCAAATGGCCCATCATAGTTACACCATGTATCTTTCTCAGAATAATAATTTATTCTCAAGGGCAGTTAACTTTTACTCACAGATTCAGTGTAAATTGGGTCTGCTTACTTCTCATTCAAAGAAATATTAAAAATTTCAAATATTTCACAGGGAAGTCCTATTGTTTCAGACCTATGATACAAACTAGAGCAGCGGTTCTCAAACTTCATTGCACAGCAACCATCTTCTGACAACAAAAATTACTACATGACCCCACAAGATGGGGGACCAAAACCTGAGTCCTGCCGCCCCAAGTGAAGGGGCCAAAGCTGAAGCCCAAGGGCTTCAACCCCAGGTTGGGGGCCTGTAATCTGAGCTCCATCACCCAGGGCTGAAGCCCTCAGGCTTCGGCTTCAGTCCCGAGCGGTGGGGCTTGGGCTTTGACCCCGGGGCCAAGCAAGTCTAACACCAGCCCTGTAGACCCCATTAAAACGGGGTTGCGACCCACTTTGGGGTCCTGACCCACAGTTTGAGAATCGCTGAACTAGAGAGTTCTCTGCCTTTTTCTTTTTCATGAGTTTTGTACATGACATACGTTTTCATTTATTTCTATTTGCACACTAAAGATTCTGTAAGTGAAATTATTTGTCCTGGAATATAGAGAAGGAGAATTTTGATTATTTTTTCTTATTAATCTTGAGCATCAGGTCATTAGCCAAGTGATCAGAAACCAGCTTTTCAGTGCATGCTAATTTTAGAGTATTTTACTCTATGCATCTTTAAAAAAATACATAAATTAATTTTAACGGTAATATCTGCTGGTTTTAAAAACTGGCTGGGAATTCTATTTAGACTGTTTAGAAATGTTTTTACAAGCTGAAAGATTTTCTGTTCTGTTCCTCTTTAATATGGGAATGAAATAAATGTAAACATATCACAGGCAGCATGTTCAGCCTCTGCAGGAGATGTGCGTCATGTCACTTTCCAGCTGTCCCTATAGCAATCATACGTGACTCCAAAGGGGCCCTCGCGCCTTTCTTGTCCTGAAAGATGGGTTGGATTGATAGGGATCTTTGATGGAAGGGGTGGGGTACAAGAAGGTATAATGATGAAAAGTATGAGGATCCTAGAGGATCTCTCCCTGGCCTTCAAAGGTTGTATCTCACATCTAGTACACAGAGATTATTTTGTTTTGAGACTGAGTTCTGACATGTACCATTGATTGCTGTGATCAGTGGCTGTCATGCAACCTCTCAGGGTGGGGGGTGGGAGGAGAGGTAGAGGAATGGACTAAATACTTTAAGAAACAGATTATGATTAAAAGAGGACAGCCTGACGGTAGCCTTAATGTTTAATAGCTGTACAGCTGAATTTAATCTCTTTTCTCTTTCCTTGAATAGTTTTCTATATAAGAGGAAACAAAAGTTACCAAGAGTCAATAGGCTGAGCTAGGTGAAATTTAGTATTTTCACGTGCTGATATTTACCCAAACTAAAATATGGTTTTCACTCTGCCTTTATGTGGGGGTGGGATGGGGTAATTTCCCTCTATGAGGTTGTCCTGAAAACTTAGGCATTTTATTCCATGAAACTTATTTAGGAATATCGCTGCTTTTATCCTATATAAAATTAACACCTTGCGGTCAATCAGACCTCTCAGTCACTGATTTCTGTAATCTTCAGAATGACCCAGTCCTGAACAGAAACAACTGGTAGTTTTAATTTGTCTAGTGTTTTTACTAAGGACATAGTAATCAGTCATCAATAACGGAGATGAGACCATCAAATTAGTTTTACTATGAATTTGACTTTGATTGAACCCTGACTCCAAAGTGGATAGGCCCAGGTCCACAATTATTACACCACATAGTCTCTCAAATTATATGCATTTCTAATGACCTGCTAAACTCCTTCAGCTCCTAGTCGTTTTTGCATACTGGGGAAAATGCCTTGATTCATATCCCTTCAGGAAGGATGTGACACATTTCTATTAGCCTGAACTCTTTGATTAAGGGAACTGGAGTTGTGTTGCTAGGGATACAAGAAAGAGCAGAATACTGTAGCCATCGCTGTGCTAGAAGATTACCTCTATGATTATAAAGCGAAAACAAGAATAATCAATTTTGTTGCACAGATTCAGGCAACTGTCAAACTGTTCACTGCAAAAGAATGACACAAGATTGATATTTCCATATTAAATCCATTGTAGACAATAAGCTTCCACACAGCAAGCTAGAAGAGATGCAAAATTGCCACAATGTTGAGCATTATAATTGAACAAAATGCAGTTAATAGCATTGAACATCACAGCAATTGTTTTCTAACCCTCAAAAAGCAAAAGTTTTAACTCTCCCAAATTCAGTGTTTCAAAAAGCTCCAGATTTGGGGTTTTTAAAAACCCAGTAGCTACTGCTGATCTTTTCTGGTTCCTTTGCCTAGCATAAGAAATATAAATAAGTATCATCTTTTGTTAGTAAGGCTGATATACTAGGGAATAATTAATTAAATTATAGGATGTACCCCACAATGCTGCATAGTCTTGCCCCAGTTCTAGATTTCATATCAGCAATCCTAGACTGAGCCATGCTTGCAATTGTGGGTGGTTAGAAACAAAGAAAAATCAGATCTATGGGTAAAATCCTGGCCCCATTGAGGTTAATGTGTGGGCCCTGCTTAAAGTTGGAGTATGAGCATAATAGCCAATGGCTGCCAGCAATAGCTCATGTAGTAATTTGTCACAAGATCTGAAATGACTTGATTGCTTGAACAAGGGGATCACCAGGCTACATCAGCCATTAGTGAACCTGCGGATTAAAAAATTAAAATAAATGGCAATCTACCTACTAGACCACTCTATGCAGGCAAGGAGTGAGAAGTCGACAACTGCCCTACATCACTGCTTGCCTCTCAATGTGCGCTAAGGCCTTAGCAACACATAAAAGTTGCACTAGCTCACATAAAAGTGGCTTTAAAATGAACCCATGAAAACCCCATTGTGGACACACTTGTATTTAAAACTGGCTATATCATCTTAATTTGTGCTTGTCCACTTACTAATGCGAGCTAAGCTGCTATAAATCTTAAAGTGATTTAAGAGGGTCTATCTGCATTTTACCTTGGTTTAAGTAAACTGTGTTGTAGGACTATACCTTCAGTTAAACTGGTGCAACTTTGTGTGTAGAGCAGGCCTTAACTACCATGAAATCCACAATTAATGATAGGGCGCAGGGTTTTTGCCTTGGGAAATACTTGCAGTAATAGAATATGACTGATTAACTTAAAACAAGTTAATGCAGTGTATGTAGTAAAGCCCACTCCAGGATTTTTTTTGCAGATATGAGGGAATGGCCAAACACAAAACATATTCATAGACATTACCACAGGGAGCAGTAACTGATAATGCTAGTGAAGGTGTAGTCAACTGTTGTTCTGTATGGTCAGACCTAGATTTCCAGCCATATAGACATGATTATATCTGTATTATTTAGTTATTCAAATTTATTTTGAATTAGAAAACAAATTGTGATCTAGTCTTGGCTTTGGCTCACACTCTCTGACTTGTGGTGCCATAATTTATATTAAAGGGCCAACTACATAAAACACCAAGTGCAAGTCAGACAGATGAAAAACAAGAGGACAGAACTGAAAGCCCTTGGCACAGTAGTCCATAATGGATCTAGCAGAATGCAGAGAAATGCCTTTAGCCAATCGCAACAACAACAGTATTTCGTTTTAATCTACCTGAGAGTATGAGACCTGAGCTTGAAAATTAGGATAACGATGCTTTCTTGTTGAGCAATCTCAGCTGCCCTGGGGCAAGTGATCAGAACACTTTTTTCCCCCCCTTCCGTTTGCTTAATTGGTCAAGAGATGCTGGACTTTAAGTCTAGCCGAAGCTGAATATTGCCCATGCTGCTCCTCATATTTATTTACCTAAGATTATGTAGGTTTAATTTGGGGGAGAAGAAGATGGAATTCCCCGTTTGGGGAAAAGAAGGCAACATTTCTCTGGCAGGCTGAATTAGAAAACAATGGCTGCTCTTTGAAGTGAGGTGGTGGTGAGGCTGTCCTGTAAATGGTACGGGGGCAGCAATTACCTTTGGTTGCCTTGCTGGCAGTTTGTTCACTGATCCATCTACCTACCTCTATCAGAAATATTAACAACATTGCAAATCACTGAGCAGCTTTCAAAGAGTTGTCATTTTTTTAAAATAATGACAATCACAAAAATGTCCCCCATCTCACAACCAAATGTAGAGTTTTGTCTCCCTCCCTCCCTCCCCCTGCACGCATCCCCCTCCATACACACACTCAATCCAACAACAACAATAAAACCACCATGATCTGAAATGCAGGATTGGTTCTGGACTGTTTGCAGATTTAAGAATCACTAGCTTGTTAGTCCTCAGGGCTAGGAATGGGTACTTTAAACCACTGGAACGCTAGGAATCCCCTCCTTTTTAACAAGGTGCGGCACTTGTTTCTAGTCCTATGAGAGCAAAGATATCAGACCTTACAAATCACATTGAGTTATAGAAAAGCTATTTTGGATCATTTCTAGAGGTTTCTAATTTTTTTAATTAATATTTTGCTTCCAACACTTCTACACTTGGACTCTTGGTACTAAAGCTACCTGGCTTAACAGATGGAGTGCTATGAAGAAACATATCCATGCTTTTTTCCCCAAAGCATTTCTAAAATAGCTGTTCTGTACACAATTCGGCACAAACAAATCCATCTTCATACAGTGACGCATAAAGCTTTTATTGGCTCTGTTTTGCGATGACCAACATAACCCATTTGTGCCTTTATATACCTGAAATAACATGTCCATCACAAATTCATGCAGTAAAACCTGGGTACCACACCATCACATGACATTCCTCACTCCTGAAATAAATCTATAGAAATATATATAGGGTATGATACCTATTGGCCTGTAAGGGGAAACTCTCCCAAGGGAAATGGTGTAAGAGCTATCACTTAGCACTTTAAAATTAGACTAGACAGGATACTAGTAAATCTGAAGTGTGCATATCCCTACTAGCAGGAAGATGTATAGTGTGTGTGGATACACACAACATATTTTATTATCATTTGTCGTGTATATAATATATTACAGTCGCATAAGAAGCGTGGTACCTTGCAGAGCTGTTTGAAAAAGTGAATTTCCATCCTGTGGGAAATGCCGATATTTTAACATTTGCTTTCATCCCAAAACAGGACAAAAAGTTAGAATAGCAAAAATTTTCACAGAAAGAAAAGTTCTGAAAAACTTCCTTGGAAATGACAATGTAAAATTTGGATATTTTCAATGGAAATGAAACAGTTCATTTAGAATGTCAACATTTTATACACTTTCCACATTTTTAAAATATCAACATTTTCGGCATTTTGAAACATTGACATATTGATTCAAAACAAAATATTTTGGTTTTAATTTTTCCACCAAAAATTGAAAAGTTTGTCAAAATTAACATTTCCCTAGAAAAAATTCTATTTTAATGAACCGCTGTATTTTGTTGGGAAAATTTGTTGGTCAAAAAATGTCTATGATGTCAAGTACCTTGCAATCTAAGGAAATTCCCATGAAAGTCAATGGGAGTTTTCCTGTGGATTTCAGTGGGTGCAGGATCTGGCTCTAAGACAGATAGACAAATAAAATGGGGAAACAATTCAAACAGAAAAGGGTGTGGAGACCATGTCACTGTGAGGATCAGTGCTAACAGATTTTGTGAAAGCCTGATATGTTTTATATGTATTGGTATACTTACATAACAATAGTGTTTTATTGTTTATAATGCAGCCTATGTGCGAGAGAACAGTGCTCACAGAAACAAAAACCAAAACAGTACATAGCAGTATAATACTATTTTCAACAACATGACTGAAATAAAAATGGAAAAACTTCCCTTCTTTTAATTCCATTATTTTGTGTATAGAAGTCCTTAGCAGTCAACACTGAAGTCTCCTCTTAAATAAATCTTAGAGCTTTCATGTCTCATTATTGTGCAGGAAGCCTGCCAGGTCTGAGGGTTAAAATTTCCATTAGCTGCTAATTCACTAGTTGAGAAAAAATGTTTAGCTATGAAACTGATAGCACTGAATTGACTTTTGAGAGGTTTAAAAGTGAAATACCTGTAGTTTTACATAATGTTGCTTTGCTAAAGAAAGCTTTGGAGGCAAAAAAATAACTCCCAGGTTCTCCGATTCATGTAGTCTGTGGGGACTTCAGATCTAAGGAAAACGATAAAAACAATGTTGTTGTTTTGTTCTGAGAGTTGCAAAGTAATATTGCAGGTTCAAACTGAATGTCATCTGGTCATGTATGCATTAGCGTTAGTTGGATGGACTCCTCAAACAGTACTAATTCTTCATGACTTTGACAAATTTATGGGTTGTTCTACTTCACTCTGAGTGATTCAAGCTGGAGTTGGCTGGGTACAGCTGTAGTTTGCATATACCACTTTATTACATGTTACTGGAAATCCATAAAATTGCCACAATCCTGATTGTTCGGGAATACCAATCCTGATTACTGGCATGTGAAAGGGAAGTGGTGGCGGTGTTTTCTCAGAGACGAGATTAATTAGTCCGATAGTCACTACTCTTTTACTAAGTGTTTTGTCTGCCTCAGTCAGATGAACTAACCATGTAAGCAGCAGTAGTGAGGAGTCTCATGAATTCTTCATTTCCTCCATTCTTTCTTACCTTGCAATTTCTGCTTCTGATTTCTCCTTCTTTCCCTTTCTTTTTAATGTTTCTGCTTCGGGCCAGTTTCAGGTGAGTCTTAAATCAGGTAACAAAATCCCATTTATATCATATACTACTTAAAATATAGGAGCACATAATGCTGTCCTGGATAGTAAGGAGAGGAGGGATGGTCTTGTGGCTGAAGTCCTGGACTGGGAGTCAGACTTAGGTCCTATTTCTGTCTCTGCCATGGACATCTTGTATCACCTTGGGAAAGTCACTTTACCTCTCTGCACCTCCGTTTTCCCTTCTGTGTAATGGAGCTGTTACTACTTCCTTGGTTCACAGGTATTTGAATAGCATATTTTTTAATAAAGAGCTTTGAAATAATACTTTGCATGCATATAGTGTTCTTCTAGCCCGAATCTCATCAAACTTTCACTAGTTTAATGTCGGTGTAATTCCATTGACTTCATTAAAAATATTCCTCATTTACAACAAAGTAATCAAGATCAGACTCTGGCTTTTCATTGATAGATCACAAATATTTTACCAAGATGGATAAGCATTTTAAATCCCATTTTATAGACAAGTAACTAGAGGCCCAGAAAGGTTGAGCTCAGCATTTCCAAGAGTGACTTGTCATTTTTTTGTGCTTCAGTTTTTGGGGTGCCCAACCTGAAACACACAAGACCTGACTTTCAGAAGTGCTGAGCACCCACAGCTCCCATTAAAATCAACGAGAGCTGTAGACATTCAACAGCTATGAAAGTCAGGCCTGTGATATCTCAAGGTAGGTACATTTTTGGACTGATGAATTCAACATTTTTTGGGCCATACTCAATGCTTCTGTAAACTAGGATGACTCCATTAAAAAACAACAAGGGCTCAAGTGTCTGCTATTCAAAGTCCATCAAATTCAAAGGCATTTAAAATAAAACAAAAAACCCCAAAACAAAAATATCCCCCAGGCTTTTCATAGGTCTGTATGCTCCGTTATGTCTTCCACTACCATAATACCACATATAATGTTCTATTTGCTGACACAACTTTGTTGCCCCCCCCCACTCCAGCATTTTACTGAAATGATGCCTCTGCAGTTAAGTCCTTCTGTGGGGTTCCATCTCACTTATTGATTTAAGTAAAGCCATTCATTGCATATATTCAGCACTGTGATGACATAATGCTGGGCTGCCAAATCTTACAAAGAGGAACACAGAGATCCCAAGTCAATGGGTGTGCATCCCATGTGACTTTCTGGATTTTCTGTAGCTGAGAATATGTCTGAGAAAAGGAGAATGCTGCCTCCTTCCCCTGATTTGACCTTACATCCATCTGAGGACCCCAAATGGTAATGAATTCAACAGCACACATGTTAATTCAAAGTCATTCTATCCACATGCTGTAACTTTGGCTCTGTTTCAACTGCATTGGCTGTCAGTTGCAGCAGAAATTGATTTTAAGATCTAGCTGGCACATCAAATTCATCATTGTCTTGCTCCTGTGGTTGAGGTTGAATAAAAAATTATTGGTTCTTTGTGTTCATTAGATGCATGTCAGTTAAGTGTTGCTAGAATTCATCCTGCTAGTAAAGATTTTGGCTAAACAGCTCAACATCTAGATGCCTCTGGCTCTGGTATTAAGGACTGCCAATAAAAGGATATTTTCATTTCTAGAGGCTTATTCAGTGTAATGGTTGTTTTAATTATGTTTTATGCAAAGTTCCTTGGGATGCATACATAATAGACACTATAAAATAAAGATTGGATTGGACTGGCAGAACAGTGACGAAGCCCCATACGGCAGCTGTCTTGAATCAGACCATTATAGCAAATGGTCTGTGCATTGCAGTTTTCAATAGTGTCAGCCCCTTCATCTGTTTGAGCACAATGATTAACTCAAATGCATATTAAAAAATCACGAGAAATACTATAGTTTTTTTCTTTCACGAGTGAGAATTCAGTAAACATGGTTGTCAATGAGCCAGTTGTGACCCCTCACTTAAATAGTGCAAAAATAAGAGGAATCTTTTTTTTAAAAAAAAGCTCATTTCAGTAACCCCTTTGAAGATCAGACTTTTTGTGGGAGGAGAAAATTCCTTTGGAGTCCACTTTGGCTGTGGAATTCACTTGGGTGCAGCAGAGGCTGGATTTGTTGACCCTGGGCATAAGCTGCAAGACTCACTTGTTTTCCCAGATGATTAATAGGGGGAGTTTGTTTTGGTGCTTGGGTGGTTTTTCAGGAAGACTGGATATTTTATGGTTGCCTTAAAATGATTTGGTTGAAGTATGTATTTAGAATTGTACTGTGCCTATTAAATCTGAGAGATGCAACTGAAAAAAAAAAAATCTTTGCAAAGCAATGAATTGGTGCCAGATTGTGCTGCTTAATTTTTGGATCTTTTATCCCTTGTATTTCATTTAAAGGGACAGTCAGACTTTTAAGGCCCCCAAATTTCCTTCTAACAGCAACACTAGCCATATAGTGAAACAATACATAGGGAGTGTGTAGTCATGTTTCTTATCTATGAATACTGGGGCTTACACCGTATAGAGCTATGGCACTGCACAGTTGTATGAGGATAGTTGTTTTGACAGTAAGAAAATTAAACTGATTGATTACAAGGGAAATAGAGGATTTTGATTTCACAGGAAAAAAAGGAGGGAGGAGTTCAAGCTATTTATCTGCTGTATCGTTAATTTCCAAATTTCCCTTATAATGAGATGGGGGTATTATATGCAATTCAGTAGCAATGCAGCCTGTATTGCAACAGAATGTTTTCACTGAGTGGATTTCACTAATGCTTTCAGTGGGGCTTGCTTTTGTAGGATTTTTTTTAGTGATCTACTAAATCTGATGTAGGAAAAACTCCCCTGTGCCTCCCTTTATTTTGGCTCCAATCCTGCAGCTGCATCTGTGCAAACTTCCTATCCAAAACTTGCAGGATCGAGTCCTTGGCTGGTTTTGCATCTTCTAATGGCATTTTAACATGAAGAGGGCAGCACATCTGTATTACATAGATTTCTGTGGAGCTGTGCTTAAATTCTCTTTCACTACGTTGGATATGGGAGACAGATAGGGTTCCTCTGCAAGGAAAAAATATCTTGAATTGCTAGTGAAATCTAGGGCAAACTCATCTCAGAGAGACCTGCCCACTCAGCTCCTCATTCCCGGCAGGACAGCAGATCCTATTGTGAAACTCCAATACCTTTCCTTCTGTGTTGATAGTGCATGGGGCGTAGATACCCCCAAGGATTAATATAGCTCCCAAGGAGAGGAAGGAAATGTGCCAGCTGGACTCAGATGTGGCTGCTGCTATAAAAAGGATCTGATTTCAGAGGCCTCAGATCAGGTGTTGGGGGAAGGAAGCTCCCCTTGAGGGAAGAGCGCTGTGATCTGAAGGAGCCTGTGAGTTGGTAGGGTCAATAACCTTGGCAAGCAAAAGGTACCCTTGATCAGTGCCAGGTGATGGAGCAAGTCAGACTGTAATCTTCATTTAGGTGTGACTGCAGTAAGTTACAGAGGGTATATTTCTTCTTTGGGGGACCTCTGAGCATTGAAACTCATTGGGGTGAATTACTCAGGCAAACAAAGAGAATAAACTTTCTTATTAACCTTACCCAAAGGTTCAAGTGCACCCCCTTAAAGGGGGAGGTGACTGCTTTGTGAGATAAGCAAGCCCTCAAACTTGAAATGTCTGTGTGTGTCTCTTTGGAGATTTATACTATTCCTGTTCTCTTTTCGACTAATAGTTAAGCTGGCACTGAGTGTTTGCTTATATGTGTGTTCTTGGTTTAGAATTCTCTGCTTCAGCTTACTGGACTGGCCTCCATAGAGGATCATTCTACCTTAGACAGGGATGAGTGCCACAGTCACCTGTGTCTTTAAGTAACAGCAATATTACCACCCCTGAGTGTTCAAAAATCATGTCAGCCCTCACACCCCCCCCCCCCACCACCCTGCCAAAAAAAAAAGACTTAAAAAATGTGGGATTCTTTTTATTTACTTCTGGTTTCTAGGTCTTTAGGGTACACATGAGTCATGTTTTCAAGCTAGGAGCTTACTTTTTTAAATGAAAATGGAGATTCTCTCCTAATCCAATGTCTCCAAAAACTGGGGCTTTAAGACCAAATGTTGCAAAACATGTGACAAAATTGTGAGAATTAACAACACTGTGGACCATACAAAATCTATTCAATAAGATTCCAGGATTGTCACTCTGTGTGTCACTCTGAAGCCTAGAATATCTGAGTCAATGAGAGAGGATGGAAACAGCTACATGCATGGCTGAGACAGAATATCATCAGGATCAATTATCATTGGGATTCACAGTCTATCACTGTCCAGTTTTAAAGATCTCAGTCATTTTGACTTTATGAATTATACCCATGTGGTATACAGCTACAATAAGACATGTATCTATGCCATGCCAAGAGTCTTAGACCACTGTGATATTCGAGGTAACTCACCCAATCACCATCTGTACTCTATGCATGCAACAATTTCATTGGTTGTATGAGGTAGACTGCACAGATGGTGGATTACTTGACCCAACTGCCACATCTGTGCGACAGCATGGACTTTCAGCTAACTAATATGATGATTTTTTTTCCATATCAAGCCTATCTAATAATTAACCAGAATGGGCAAATACCATACAATAGTGCAAGACTATCCATCAGTTAAGACCCAATGCTATTAAATAGTCTACAGAATAACAGTAATGTATTGGCTTTATTAAAACAAAGGTGGGAATGGCGGCAACGATACAAAATCCATCCCAATCTTCACACAGTCCTAGAGCCTTAACAAATTCTATCAGTTCTGCAGTGGGTTTCCATGAAATAGGACTGATTTCCTTTTTGGGGTTTAATGTTTCTTTTTAAAAGTCACTGTTTTTCTACAAGACAGGAGGAGTTTTACAGCTCCAGGACTTTAGATATCATAAGCTAAATAACATTCTTTATGTCAAACATGGCACAAGGGTCAAACCTCTCTCTTTATACAAATATGCAAGCCAGGACACTTTGCCAACTAGCCTGTCACAAAACTCTCATGTTGTGAATGGCATTTGCCATGGTGTGGAGTTCCCTCACACATGGTGTATGGTGACTGTCTCATTCACTATGTCCCCATCTGGCTCCTCACTGAGGCATGAATATTTCATTGATGACTCAGTCATGTTCTTCTGCTGCATTTGAGTGTCTTTCTGCTGAGAGATGACTTTTTTTGACATTTCTGCCTACTGATATGAACACTTTGGGCCTTTTTCCCCCTGTGGTCTTGTGTACAATATATAGGATCTGAACTGTACCTGTCACAAGCTGCCAAATAATTCATAAAGTGTAGGGGACATAACCTCTGAAGAGTATCTATTTGGTGTTCTTGCGTGCTGATGTTTTCTTGCAACTCTTCCATTAGCAGATTGTCAGTGTGGCTTAACAATTGGATAAGCCTGTCCAGCTCTTCAGCAGCCTCATTTCTGCGTGGTAATTGCACACCACTTAATCATCTGTAGGAGTGGACTATCTCTTATGTCCAATACAGCCTTCATTTTAATTGTATTTGGGACTGCAGGACTTGGAGCAGGGACATACTGCGTCATCTCTTGGCTCAAACCAAGCCTATTTTGCCCTTCACCCCTTAATGTCTACTGTAGCAAACTGTGTATTGTGAATAGCAGTAGTGTTCCAGCAGCAGTCACAGTGGTGCCAAATACAGAGGTAAAATAACCTGTCTGCTCCTACTCAAGATTCTTTTATGCATCTAAGGATCACATTAGCCCTTTTGGCCACAGCATCACAGTGGGAGCTCATGTTCAGCTGATTCTCCACCATCACCCCAAATCTTTTTCAGAGTCACTGCTTTGCAGGATAGAGTCCCCCACCCAGTATGTATGACCTACATTCTTTGTTCCTAAATGCATACCTTTACATTTAGCCATACTAAAATGCATATAGTTTGCTTGCGCCCAGCCTACCAAGCAATCCAGATCGCCCTGTATCAGTGTAGGGGACATAACCTCTTGACAATGTGCTCACCATTTACCACTCCATGTTTGGATGGAGGGCTAAACTACCAAATTCTGAGGCAGCAAGACTGGGGCACCAAGGTGAGGAAGCTAAGACACAGCTGAGTTCTGATGCTGAAAGTCTGATCCATGACAATCTCTTATACATCTTATCCTAGCTTATATACAAGAAATGCAGATGTTCTTTCCCATATACAGTAACTATCTAATCTCTTTTAAATTCCTAGCAAATCCTTGACCTCAATAATATACTCAATGACTGATACCTAGAGGTACTTTCTAGTCCACTTGTAACAGAGAAGGATGTTAGACAATATCTATGAGGGATAACCTTTTTTAAAAGAAGCAGGCTGGATAATTTACACCTAAGACTCCTGAAAGTTGGCTGAGGAGATAACTGGAATGCTGATATTCATTTGTAATACTCTTGGAATATTGGGGAAATTGGATGATTGGTAATGTTGTGCCAATATTCAAAAAGGGCAAATGAGATGATCTGGGTAACTACAGGTCGGTTAGCCTGACATCAGTGCTGGGCAAAATAATGGAAAATTATCAGATTCAAATGACAAAGAATTAAAGGTTGGGGAGATATTTAATGCCCATTCAACATGGCTTTAAGGAAAATAGGTCTTGTCAAACAGACCTGGTTTCATTTTTTGAGAAGTTTAAAAGTTTGCTTGATAAAGCTAACTATGTAGATGTAATATACTTAGTGAAATGCCTTATGAAAGGCTAAGTACCACACAACATTCTCATTTAAAAATTAGTACTATACAACATCAGCAAAGCACATCTTAAATGTATCTTTATGGGGAGAACAAGAAGCAATGACAAGCAGTTGAAGCCAGACATTCAAATTAGAAATTTTGCACAAAGTTCTAATAGGGAGGGTGATTAACCATTGCAGCAAACTACCAAAGGAAGTAGTGGATTCTCCATCTCTTGAAGTCTTCAGATCAAGACTGGGTGTCTTTCTGGAAGTTATGCTTTAGCCAAACGCAAGTTACTGGGCTCAGTACACGAATGACTGAATGAAAGTTAATGGCCTGTGACATACAAAGTCATACCAGATGATCTAGCCTTAAACTCTATGAATATGAATCCGATATCTTGTTGTAATAGGTTCCACAGGTTAATTATGTACTGTGTAGAACAAACTATTTCCTTTTATCATTTATTATTATTTATTGCGTTTCAGTTGTATTGGATGTCCTGTTCTGGCAAAGGATAATTAGAAGGGCCAGGACAAACTGGTCTGTACCATTCATTATTCTGAATGCTGTCTATGCCCCTTCTGCAAACTGACCAATCATAATTCCTGCGTGCATGGAGGTCTCAATTTTTTGTCTCTCTCCAAACCCCTGTGTAAAAAGAATGGATTTTGGATGAATGGAGTCAAACTCCTTTGCATGTCCATGCCAGACCATTGCTGCTTTTCACCATTCTCCATATCTTTCTCTCTCTGCCCCTCCCCCCAGTGACATAGCTAGGAAGAGACAAGAGAGAATACAAGCTCTCTTGTATTTTTGCCAGCAAAAAGAAACAATCTATTACATGAAGAATTGGAGCGATTTAGGATTGTCAGGTTTTGTCCAGGTAAACTGAGATACTATGGGCAGAGAATATCCTTTTTGTAAATTGCCGTTGGAAAATCAAAACTTGTTTTTGTTCTAATCTAATCCAAATGTGCAGATTTTTATCTTTAAATCCAGTTCTCTGGTCATTGGCCTGTTGAGTCACCTTTACATCAGGGCAGGATATAGCTCTGGCCTGTGAAATACAATCTGCAGCTTGTTGTTCGTCACTTATATCAATGAACATCATAATTCTAATTCAGGTTCTTTAGTCTGAAGTCAGCCAGGCTACTTAATCTTATAGCAGAGCTACACAATGAAACCCTCTCAGCCTAATGGGTTCAGGCATATCTTTCTTTGGCTGATCTCCAGGAATTGATTGGTGAGTTGGGTTTTTCTGCCTTTAACTAAGAGAATTTACTTAAAGCAAAAGACTTCTTTCCGTCTACAGGGAAGGAGAATTTTATCCAGAATGCTCCCTCTGCCCAACCCCACTGTGCACCCTTGCGTGGGGTCAGTCCTTCCCCACTCTTGCAGGAACACCCTCTCCTTACACAACCCATCCCCACTGCAGGGAAGCCATCTCCATTGCTGCTGGTTCCCCAAATGACTGTCAGGCTAGGAACTGGTTGTAGGGGAAAGGGGAGAGCTTGTCAAGGGTGAGGGCAAAGCTGGTTTTGTATACTACTTGGTCTGAACTAATGTATTAAGTCTTGGCTTATTTGTTTGCTGTCATTTCAAACTGCATCAGGGAGTTTGGATTCTGCAGTAAAATAGGAATATATCAAAGGAAATGGGGGAGGGGGGAAGGAAGGGAAAGGTAGAAAATGGGGGTATAGGGGTTCTGGGAAATTTTTTTCTTAGCCCTTAAAGCAGTAAAGACACGTACATTGGAGTTCTGTGCTGAGAAACTGTGCATTAGAACTCTGGCCCACCTCTCCCCAGCTCCCTTGCTCCACCCAAGGGGAATCATGCTTTTCTTCTGCAATGAGATGCACTTTTCCATCACTAAGCAGACTGAGTGCCTCAATTTCCCTCCTGCCAAAATATCTTCTCAGTTGTCTCCTGCTGCTAGCTCTGTCAGTTCTTTCCAAGTATTTGGCCTCCACTCCAGATACAAACTGTCTCCTTCCCCTTGCAACTGGTTCACAGCCTGAAGGCCAGTTGGCTCATATCAGGAGAGGGGGCTTCTGCAAGGGTCCGAAAGGCCTAGACCCATCCAAGAGTTCAAACCTGATCCTCTATTACCACCCTGTTCCCACTAGTATCTCTCCGACTAGCACCTGCAGACTTGGTGTCTCCAAGCCTGCATTTGAGCATCCACAATGTATTGGAAACCTGGGCCTCACAGCCATGCTAGTGCATCCATACTGAACTGTGCAGGCTGAAGTCAGAACTTCAGCTTCTGGGGGCATGTACCATCATATCCAGGGTTCCTAGCACCCTTGCCCGCTGAAGCTGCTCTTTGGTTTGGTTCATTGTGGGTTGTGAGAGAACTTGTGTGTCCATCCTAAGAGAGTTGACTGGAAATGTTTTGGTGGTTTTAGCCCTCCAACACATCCAGCTGAGCTATTTTGTGCCCCCACATTTCTAGCAGACCTGGCAGGCTTCCTGCACAATAATGAGACATGAAAGCTCTAAGATTTATTTAAGAGGAGACTTCAGTGTTGACTGCTAAGGACTTCTATACACAAAATATGTGTAGACTGGCACTTCAGCAGCAAGGCTACAAGCACAGACTGGGGGGACCACATCGTCATGCAGATCTGGGATGACCAGCAGTGGGTCCAGAACTTTCACAGGAAGAAGCAGACATTCCTGGAGCTTTATGATCAGCTTGCCCCAACCTTCCAGCTGCATGACAGCATGCTGGCCCACAAGGGGGTCACTATATCCATCCACCCCACACTGCTACAGGTCCATGGCTGGCTAGTTTGAAGTAGGTAAATCAGCTGTGGAGATTGTTGTGGCAGAGGTTTGATCAGTACTGTGATGTAACTAAAGATGGTGGGTATTACAAATGTTCCTGAAATAATTGCTGGCTTTGAGTATGGACTTTCCAAACTGTGATGGGGCCATTGATGGGACACATGTGTCTATAGTTTGCCCTTTGCAAGGAGCACATGAGTACATAAACCACAAAGGGTACTACTCCATTGTTATGTAGGTCCTGGTCAATCACGGGGGCAGATTGAAGCACACTAATGAGGGATGCACTGGCAGGGTACACGATGCCACAGTGTTCCAGAGATCGGGACTTTACTTTCATGGAGAAGCTGGGACATCATTCCCACTGAATGACATTGGTTATAAATGGAGTCACTGTCCCCACTGTTGTTCTATGGGACTCTACTTACTCCCTGTTGCCATGGCTTTTGAAACCATTCACTAATCTCAGAGGACCTGGCAAAAGAAGGTTCAACTACACACTCAGTAGCTGTAGGATGGTGGTGGAATGTGCATTTGACAGCATCCATGCTGTCCCATTGGCATTGCCTTCAAAAAAATTTGGATGCCAGTGTCATCAGTGCAGTCCGCATTATTGTGGCTTGCTGTGTTCTGCGCAATGTCTGCCCAAAACCTTTTTGCCAAGAGTGAACTCAAGACAGTGCTGGATTTCTGAACCGAGACATGCAGTCAGACAGCACACCCATCATAACTGGTGCTGGATCCAAATGCACAACAGAAATTAGGGATGCTTGGTGTGTCCACATAATGGGTTTGCATAGTCCCATGCATGAGGGGGAATGGAATTGAATTTGAGGTTGTGCTGTATATGGGGTGTGAGGCAGCTGTGGGATGCCTTTTTAAATACCAATGATATTATGGATGATAAATTTTGTAAACACTTTTGTGAGGTATGGAGATGTGTATGCATTTTATCAATATAGGCCATATACTGCAACTCTCAGTTTATGGATTATTGTGATGATAGCTTGTAATTTCTTTTATGAAATTGATTGAGAATGGGCATGTGAGAACATTCTTTACAGTATGTATCATTTTTAACATTACAAATAATAAAACTTGCCATTGTTGAATTTTCACACAAGGCTACAATTTATTTTACACACACTTACATATCAGTGTAAGAACCAGATAGGCAGACCAGATGTCAACAAAATCTACAACACAAGAAACAAGCTCAAGGGCCAAAACAGCAAAAGATCAATGTTACCAAATGACATGGCCAGCCATTCTTGAGAGTCCCCTGTCCCTCTGTTCTGCTTTGGCCTTTCTGGTGCATTTTGCACTTACAGGCCATGGCTGAACTGGAGTGGATGAGTGCACAGGGAACATTTGTCCATTCCAAGTGCTACTGCTCCTTGCCTGTAACATGGCCCAGCCAGCCCCTGAATTGTTCAAAGTCTGCAGAGGCTGGAGCATGAGCCAAAGGTGGCAGTGCATCCTGAAGTCTGGTAGCCACAAGCACAAGCAATCACTCGAACAGCTCCTTCTGCTGCATACTATCTTCCTCTCTCAATCTGCAGTCATGCTCCATTAATCTGTCAGCCAATCCCTTCCCCCTCTGTGCAACCTCTGTCTTTCCACACTTCTTGCATCCTTGTCCTTCTGGAACTTTATCTGCTGATTTTCTCTCATCAGCTTATCTTGGACTTGTTCTCCTTGCCCATGGTAGGTGGCTCTGCTCCCCCAGGCTCCTGGTGCCATGTGTTTGCCATGCAGAGATAGAAGGGCCTTGAAAGGAAAATGATAGCACATTATTGTCTGACCATGATAAAAAGTTACACTTGCCACTCTGTCAAAGCGGCTGCTTATATTCAAGGTCAAAGATACTTTTTATCAATGGGCTTTATTTTAGTCACACAAACACTGGCCACTTTAGACATCCTTTGGAGCAGCACTGAAAGCCATCACACATCAGGGTAAGATACACATGAAAAATTCTATTGAAATTGAAATGATTTATATATCCCCTTCATTTTTTCTGGGGATGGAGGGAATTATGAGTGGTCTAGTCACTAGCTATGGTTTTTCCATCCTTTCAGGCAGGGCAAGCTGTGGAGAACATTGATATTCTGGAGGTCCCCAAGCAGAAGTAGGAACCTCTGTTCCAGGCCAGTGGAAGACAGTTATCTGTGTGTACTAATCTTCTAGTGAGTGACCAGCACATTTTGGAATGGACAGGGCCCATGAGTTTGAGGCGGGCCTAATAAATATGTCCTCATGGAGTAGGAACTCCAGATGTTTGATTACTTTCTAGGGTAATCAGGATGAAGTTTGCTTTCATCACCAGCCAGCAATGGGTGAAATGTCATGTTTCTTATGTTCTTATGGGATGGTAAACAACAAGATGCTGATTTAGCATGGAGATGCAGTATAGGCTTCTTAAAAGCACCCTGAGTTCATGCACAGACCCAACTGACTGACTGCCAAATGGACTCCTAATATAGACAGCCACCCTCCATTGGCATTTGGACTCTGTTTTTTGGGGGGGATGGACGGAACGGACAGACTCCATTTACAGGTGCTCCAGGACAGTGTGGGCATGGCCCATTTATTATAAGATGTGCTGTGTTAGACAGGATGGGTACATGAAGCTGTTAATTGTGGATACCCAACCTGTACATATACCAGCCAGAGAGTAACTAGTAAAAAATTCATATCTAGTTGTTTAGCTTTCTTCCTCATTTCACAGGGTCCATTCTGAATCCTACATGGAATCAGGGGGCAGCAGGGAGTTTTACGGGCGTGGCATAGGTTCTGCCCTGAATGGAAGCACACCAAAACCCAGGTATTACAAACAAACATGGTGGCAGAAACTTACCAGGCTCTAGCTTTAGCACTTGCTCTGTAGCTGGTTCTGCAGTGGGCTGCTCCCCAGGACTGTATCCAAACAGCTCCTTTGAGTACAGACCCAGGATGCTGTAGTAGCCTCTTCAGTTACTGGACTCAGCACCAGGGTCAATTCATGCTCTTCATCTGATGGCTGTCTCTCCTCTGGTGGTGCCTGTGACTGGGGGGATCATAAGGATGTCATCCCCCTGCTCAGCAGGTTGTCATGCACCACTGTGGTCTCAGTGCTACCACAGTTCTCACTACCTGGTCTAATTTCTCACAAAAGAGGCAGAAAGTTGGGGAGTTCCCAGAGGTACTGTTAGAATCTTTGACTTTGCAATAATCTGTTTACAGCTGCTTTATTCATTCTCTGCATTGTTCTGCTGTCCCGTTGATCTCCAGTGCTGCCAGCCGATTGCATATAGGTATGCAGATATGATCATTTCTTGTGCTCTTGCTGAAGGCAAACGTCTTCCTCGCCTCGCATCAGAGGTTAATCAGAATCTGGCTGTGTGCGCACTTGATGCACCACTTCTTAGAGCTGACCACAGTAAATACACATGAGGGTTAACGGTGTTTTCAGTTGAGTCCATATGGAAATGGGGGGTTAAACACCAAGAAGCTGCATTTGAAGTTGCTTCTGATTCCTGGGAAGTGAATAGAAAGCTTTGGGATGGAAGGGCTGGGCAGAGGGCAGCCCCCAGGGATTGTGCAACAGTAGTGGTAGACTCTCTACTGTCTGGACTTGAGCTGGAGCCACCCTGCAAAATTTCTGGGCTTTGACTCACTCACAGCAGAACTCAGGCTCTGATACGCCCCCCTAGCAGAGTTTGTGGGCTGGAGTCCAGAGGAATTCTTTCCCTGGTCAGACTGATTTCTGTATGGACAGAAGAGGGGCTTGGGCCTAAACCGGAGTCAGAGCCCAGATTTAATATGCAATACACTACTGGCCAGAAACACTCCCTGCTATGTTGTCAATTATCAGTGCTACTAAAAACTAGTCAGTCCTTAAGTACTAAACTGGGAACTAGGTATTTTCCAGACAACTTACTGGCATTCTGCCACGGCCAGAAGTGCTGAAATGCAGTAATGGGTTGTACTAGGCTTACTAGAAGCAAGGAATACAAGAAAACTAGAAAAGGCCTGTACTGTGAGATTGCCAGCCCCCTTCTGAAGACTAAGGGCTTCAAATAAACATCCAAACTTTTGTCTGTTCATCTAAATTGAAACCAGCTTCCATAGTTCAGCCATCACTGCTACCCACATATCTAAAATCTACCCACAAACTTTAACTCCTGCAGCAGAATATAGCATGGAAGAAGACACGTGTGCATGTCAGACTCCTTCTGAGTTAATTTCAAGGAACATAAATCATATTCCCAGTGTTGCGGGGAGGAACCAAGTTGCTTTGTCCTGATTGTCGGCTGACAGCTCTGGAAAGAAAAATCCAAATGCAAATTTTTATGCAAAAATGACTAACTATTTTTTGTGCATGAAGTAACTGGAGTAAGTTTAAATAAACAAAAGTAAATGAAATAACAGTCTAAAATCTAATATGGTACAAGAATAACATGCCACTCTGTCTAGGGAACTGACACCCCAATGACTCTTTTGGCTTGCCCACTGTTACAAATGCGTCTTCAGAAACAGCTGTCTTCATGTAATGCAACAAAGTTATCATTACCAATAGTACTCACCAGCATGTGATTCCAGTGATGGCTCTGAAGGGCTAGTTTAACTTACAGCAGCATGTCTTTATAAAGTTAATGATGCTTTGTTAAGTCTGTGACGTGTGCTAAATGCTTTCTTGTAATCTCTTCTCTGCCAGTACAACTCAATATCTTTAAACTCTTTTTTGTATGGAAGCATACATACAATACTTTTGATCATCATACTGTGTGTGTGGTGGGGTGGGGGCTGTTCTCAAATTGGGGAAAATAAAACTAAAGGTGCACTACTCCCAAGAGCTCTAAGGCTCATCTCTTGTCTCTCCACCTTCCCACCCCTTCCAAATCCCAATTAGGTTCCAAAAAAGCCAACAGAGTCCTTCCCACTCCATCCCCTCCTATATGCCCTGATTTTTTTTGTCCCAGTCAGAATTCCTCACTTGTATCTTTGACTCCCTCCTGCCTCTGATTTACTTCAGAAGTCCCAAACAACCATGTGTTCCTCCAGTCCCCTCCCTGAAAACAAGACCCAATTTCCCTTCCTAGCTTGCTTCTGCCCCTGGCTCAAGTCCAATTCACTATAACAAAACTTGGATTGACACTCAGCAACTGTTACTACAATGGTATGTCTCTAAAGCCCCAGTTCAGCAAAATACTTACAGGTACACTCAAGTCATATTGGAGACAATGGGAATTCAGCACTTGTTTAATTTTAAGCATAGAATCATAGAAATATAGGGTGGAAAGGGACCTTGAGAGGTCATCAGGTCCAGTCCTGTGCAGTGAGGCAGGACCAAGTAAATTTAGACTGTCCCTCACAGGTGTTTGTCCAATCGGTTCTTAAAAATTTCCAATGATGAGGATTCCACACCCTTCTTTATAACAGCCCTTTTCTCAAGACTAAACATGTCCAGTTTTTTTTTTAAACTATCCCAATAGGTCAGGTTTTCTAAGCCTTTTATCATTTGTGTTGCTCTCCTCTGGACTTTCTCCAATTTGTTCACATCTTTCTCCAAGTGTGGCACCCAGAACTGAACTCCCGCTGAGGCCTCACCAGTGCTGGGTAGACTGGGACAATTACATACGACATTCCTGTTAATACATCCCAGAATGGCATGAGCCTTTTTTTGCAACTGTATCACATTGATGCATTAAATTTGTGATCCTCTATAACCCCCAGATCTTTTTCAGCAGTACTACTACTTAGCCAGTTATTTCCCATTTTGTAGCTGTGTATTTGATTTTTCCTTCCCAAGTCTAGTACTTTGCACTTTTGTTTATTCAATTTCATCTTGTTGATTTCAGACTAATTCTCTAATTTGTCAAGGTCATTTTGAACTCTAATCCTGTCCTCCAAAGTGCTTGCAACCCCTCCCAGCTTGCTGTCATCTGCAAATTTTATAAGCGTACTCTCCACTCCATTATACAAGTTATTAATGGAAATATTGAATAGTAGGACCCAGGACTGACCACTACAGGACCCCATTAGATATGCCTTCTCTGTTTGACTGCAAACCATGATAGCTAACTACTCTTTGAGTATGGTCTTGCAACCAGTTGTGCACCCACCTTGAAATAATTTCATCTAGATCACATTTCTCTAGTTTGCTTATGAGAGTGGGTTGTAGCCCACGAAAGCTTATGCTCTAATAAATTTGTTAGTCTCTAAGGTGCCACTAGTACTCTTGTTTTTTCTTCATGTGGGACTGTGTCAAAAGCCTTACTAAAAGCAAGATCTGCCATATCTTCTGCTTCCCCATCTACTAGGCCAGTAACCCTGTCAAAAAGAGGAAATCAGGTTGGTTTTGCATAATTTGTTCTTGATGAATCCATGCTGGCTATTGCAACCTTATTCTCCTCTAGGTGCTTACAAACTAATTGTTTAATTTATTGTAGTATCTTTCCAGGTATCTGAGTTAGGCTGACCGGTCTGTAATTCCCTGGGTTGTCTTTCTTTCACTTTTTAAAGATAAGTACTATGTTTGCCCTTCTCCAGTCCTCTGGGACCTCACCTGTCCTCCATGAGTTCTCAAAGATAATTACTAACAGTTCTGAGATTGCTTCAGCTAGTTCCTTAAGTACCTTAGGATGAATTTCATTAGGCCCTGACAACTTGAATACATATAATTTACATAAAAATTCTTTATTCTGTTCTTTCCCTGTTTTGACTTGTGTTCCTTTCTCCTTGTTGTTAATATTAATTTTGCTGAGTATTTGATCACCAATAACCTTTTCAGTGAAGACTGAAGCAAAATAGGCATTACTCACCTCAGTCATCAGCTCTCCTTCCCCACTTCATAGAGAACCTATACTTTCCTTCATCTTTCTGTTGTGCCTAATGTGCGTTAAAGTAGGGCTGTCAAGTGATAAAAAAAATTAATTGTGATTAATCAGTTTTAATTGCACTGTTAAATGGTATTCTAATATTGTTTATTTAAATGTTTTGGGGTTTTCTATATTTTCAAATATAAGGTCAAAGCTGGGGGCTCTCAGATTCTGTCCTGCTTGGGACTCCAGCTCCTCTAGGGGCTCGGGGCTGTGGACTGGGGCTGCTTCAACCCCCTGCCACTGATGCCTCCTGTCCCACCCACAGGTATGGGATTAACGTGTTAAAAAAATTAACGTGCTAATTTTGCTTTCAGTTAATTGCAAGTGTTCATTGCAATTAATTGACAGTTCTGGTTTAAAGAGCCTCTTCTTATTGCCTTTCATGTCCCTTGCTAGGTGTAACTCATTTTGTGCCTTAGCCTTTCTGATCTTGCCCCTATATGTGTATGCTATTTTTTTGTACTCCTCCTTAGCAATTCATCCATGTTTCCACTTTTTGTAGCATTCCTTTTTGATTTTCAGGTAATTAAAGAGCTCCAGATGGAGCCATTGTGATGCTTTGGGGTTTGACCTAGACCAGTAAGGGGTTTTGTCACCGTCTGCTCTGTAACCCGGGTGCTTCTATGCTGTGCAGCTTTGGCTCAGAGCCCTGACATGAGCAGCCTCCTCACAGCACAATTGCCTCACCCTGGCTTCTACCAGCCTGGTTACTGCTTGCCAGGTGACCCAACAGCCCTTCCAGTCTCCCCTATAATATTCAGTTCCTCTCACTGGACCCTCACAGAAGTTCTCAAGTTTGCTGCCTCCAAAGAATACACACCAGCCTGCTAGATAAGCAGAGGCTATTACCCTTTAGTTTAATATACACAGAGATGCTTTTGTAAAAGTAAAACAAGTTCATTAACAATAGAACTTAGATTTAAGTGATACCAAGTAGAGAAGGAACAGGGATATAAATGATTACAAACAAACAGAAGTCAAAATATGCTTCTATCACTAAAATCTAACTTGTGTGTATACTGCATGTCCTCCCAGCTTTCACATAGTGATGCCAATGGCTAAGGTGACAACTTATTTAGAGTGTAAGCCCATCAGGGTGGGGAAGCTCTCTGTGTGTGCATTGACAGGCACAATAGGATACCAATCTTGGTATGTAGGCTCTGTTGTAATACACTTAATAACTCGACTTTCATTAGTATAGCCTCCTGCTTTCACTTGCTCAGAACTTTCTCAAAAATTCTCCTTTGGGGCTGAAACTTTCCATGCTGAGCCTCAGCCTTTAGCTTAAAATGTAAAACTGATCTCTTTGATTCCCACTATAACAAACCTTCCCAAACAGACAATACCTGCTGCAAGAGTATATCCAGACAAAAGAAGATCCTTTATTGTAAGGCATTAAGACCTGTATGTTAGGCATAGTATACAGCCCATTAATGGGTATTATGTGTACAATATGTATATAATATACATTATGCGTTTATATATGAGTGTTGGAAGGTTATGTTGACTGAATGCATTATGCTTTCCCCACAATTCTGTTAAGTAACTGGAAAGCTGAAGGCAACTTTGGCATTAGAAAATAGCCTGTCAGAGCCAAAATATGTGACTGGTGTGTCTTAGCACAGGTTGGGATCTTTCCTCTATCCCCAGATGGTTTGAAATATAGTATCCAAAACAGAGATAAGACAAGTACAGAACAACCAAGTTAAAGAACAGTTATGAACTGGTGGGTTGGATTGTAGTAATGTGTCAAGAGTTGTGTAACTCATAAAATAATACTAAAATGCTACTGGCTGAAATGTGCATCTTTGAAGCACACCTGTATGAGGTGAACATGCTACTAGATAAGAATTGCTTCCTGAAAGGAGGGTAGGTAGGTCTCCTTTTCATATTGTACTGCTTTATCTTTAGACAATACATGTAACTAAGTTTGGCTATTTGGTCTCTTAAACATTTTTATGACTGAACTGCAGCTGTAGTCAAACAATTGACAAATATGATGATCACGGTATATATGCAAGAGAGGCAATGTTGAGAAATTATTTTGAGCCTGTAAGAACTGTTTGTATCTCCCTTTCTTAGTGGGATTAGCTGTGAATACTTCTAAACGGCTATGGCAAGGAGATTATTTTTATTCATATTTATGATTTTTATTGTAGTAGTGCCTGGGAGTCTCAGTGACGGGCCAGAACCCCATTGTGCTAGGAGCTGTACAATCACAGAACAACTAGACAATCCCTGCCCCGAAGAGTTTACAATCTTACATTGATAAAGTTCCTCATTCAGATGTCTCCCAACCAGGTTAGCAGGTGAGCTGCACAAGCCACATGCACTTCATGAAGCAGCAAAGGTGGCCCAAACGAGTGAGTGAAAGCCCTAACACCTCTCATGCACCCAGATGAGTCCAAATTCCCTGAGTCATATTAGGTTGTGGGCATGTGCCTTGGCCATAGATAGTTCAGAAGATGGCAAGGTGATTTCAGTGTCTCATAAATCTATTTGATCACAATAGAAAACTTAAAGAGAAAAACCCTGAAATGTAAATAAAAGTCAACCATCAAATCTACTTGCTGTGGTGTGATGGGGTGTCCCAGATCTTCATCTTGTTGCCTTTATAGCACCCACTCATTACAGACCCAGGACTGCTGAGCCATATCACTGACACATCCCACAGTCTCAGGCAACTGATGATTTGCTTGCTCACTTCTTGTTTTCTGCCCTGCCCTCTTTGGTGTGAAAATCTCCATTATTCCTGTATTAATGGTATGTCTCAGGTTGTGGGTTAATATGGACAAAGACAGCAGGGGGGAAATGGAAGCAGGTGATTGTCAGCTCAGCTGCTCCAGTGTGAAATGACTGTTGTGCAGAAAGTGGCATGGTGTTTATTGGAAATGCTATGCTGAGACTGCACTCGAGTCACCGCTTTGCCCCCACTCCTGTATGGTGAGGTGTGCTGTATGAAAATGGAAATCCATAGCTTCTAAACGCTGAGAGAAAAACCATGGACGCTATTTACAAAGAGCATTTATGTAAGCTTTTTATGTGTGAGAAGTCACTGCAGGCCGTGGCTTAATACATATCTTTTTGTTTTGTGGGGCCCTTCAAGCACATACTATAGTCTGTTCACAGACAGACTTATGACAGATGATAGACCAGTAAGCACAGAAAAATCTATGGTCCGGATTCTGCACCCAATTGTGAGATTTGTTTTAGATCTTAATTCCTTTTGGGCTGAAGTTGTCCATACTTGTTCTCAGCCCAAGTGTGATTAATTTTGGAAATCTTGAGCCTTAGGGGTTTAGCCATTTTTGCGTCACATTAGTGTGGAAGGGGTGGGGAAAGTCCGCATCTCCCACATTCCTATTAGAATTGTTGTGCTCATACCATTGAAAAAATTGTGCTGCAAACTTCCCATTTTGCTTTATTTCCCCATGTGCTGCCAAGTATGCAAGGTGCTTGGCGGACAGAATAAAGAGAAGTCTCTGCCCTGACAAGATTATCTAAAAAGATAAAACACAGTGTGGGGGGGAGGGGAGGGAGGAGGGCTATGTTCTAAAAGCAAATTGCGGTGAGGTTTGGCACATGTCTCCTTCTAACTTGATATTTTTTATTTGTCCTTCTGTCCCATTACCTGATGCCTTTTGCTTTGCAGTCTTCCCTTTATCTAGCCCTCAACCTCTGAAGGCTGCCCTCCTTGTACGCCTCCTGGCAACCTACCCTGTGCCCCCTTTTAGACTTCAGACTGCATGAAATTCTTAAATCATTAAGAGACTGATGCATAAAAGCATTTCCGAGTTTCTTCAGGTGCCAACATAGAGGTTCCCATGGCCTCTCCTGCTTCCTTTCTGGTTGACTCCAACTGCTTCCCCTGCAGGGTTGTGGGAAGGGATCTTCAGTTCTGGTGAGGAGTTTTCTGGAAGTCTCTCTGCTACATAGTGGTCTCACTATCTAAGGTTGAGGTCTAATTTCAAGAAAATCTGTGAAGTTTTACTATGAGTGTTTAACATATCCAGTTCCACACACATTCAGTGCACCTTACTTTGCTGTTAAGATCATCCCAGTTTGGGGTTCGTTTGCCAAATATAAACATTCATGATTTTTAAACTACTGAGCATGGCTTGATTGATTGTTTTCAAAAGTCAACAAAAGAAGCCAATTTTAAAAGTAATCAGTTCTGTAGGATTAAAGTTGACCTTTTTAATTTTGCATTTTACATACTCAATTGTGAAAACCTTAACAATCCAGTTAAGTTTTTTTTAATTGAGAAAACAAGATCAGTGTGAGACACCTGAAATTTTGAAGGGCCCAAGAAGACTCCATGTCTATTTCAGTAGGCTATAGTTACAGATGACAAAATGAAGAAGAATATTGAATTAAAATTGTTGGTGAAATTAAAATAGGCGGAATAGAGTATTGGAATTTAGCTAAGACACTGGGGCTAACTGTCCTATTCTTTTGGTACAACTATTTTAGTGACAAAATAATTGAAAACCTTTCCATTTGGTAGGAAAATTTTCATTCTTCTAAAGGCTTCTCAGCTTTCTGTATAAATTCAATGAAATATGTTTGTAAGTAGATTTACCAGATTTTTATCTTCCTTCCACATGAAGAAAACTGACCAAACTAGTCGTTTTGTGGAAAGATAACCGGATTCACACCATGACATGATTTCTTGGGCTGTACTAGTGAGTGTCAATGAGACAGCTAAAGAAATGCAGCAATGAAAGTTTAAATGAAAAGGAGAAGATCTGAGGAAGAAACTACAGAGGTTCTATATTCATGTACCTGAACATTGGCATCACTCAGAATTGACACTGATCGTGCTGTGCAAAGGCAATAACTTTTTTTTAAGAATAGGAAGAATGATGCAGATGGGAGTTCGGGTTCCTCTAAAGCTGACTCAGAGAGTAGATTCTGACGAAGATTTGAAGTACAAAAAGAAATTTCTGTGGAAGATTCAGTAAGGAAAGCGGGTCAGGTGTTTAAAGCACATGATTGGGAGCCAGTAACCTGGATTCTATTTCCAGCTCTATTAGAGATTTCCTTTGTCTGTCTTACTTAAGGTAAGTTATCTAGCCTTTCCATGCCTCAGTTTCTCCATTTCTAAAATGATTATAATTAACTATATCAGTGTGGGAGTTCAGGCATAATTAGTGTTTATAAAGTACTTTGAGATGCTCTGACAGAAGAGCTCTGCAAGCATATGATTAAGTTTAATTTAGAAAAATGGATTTCCGAAGGGAGAATCTATTACTTGTGTGTGCAAGTATTTGAAGTATCATGTGTGAGCAGATGACACACGTATCAAATTGCACATATACTGGTGGCAGAGAGGTGCTAGATATCAGGCCCAGCACACCTATTTGGATTCTTCTATATGCCCATCCATTATATATGGTTTAAATGGTTTTGCAAAGAGCATCTTCCTTCCACTGTCTTGGCTACTGGAAAAAATGATCTGGGGGAAGCTCAAAACAGCTATTCAGAGCTCCAGTGGTTGTTTCTGTAGAAGATCAGAAGGAACATATTTAAGCCATCTAAAACTCCGGAAGATCATAAAACACTTGACTTCTCTAACTTCAGTCCACGTATTAGTCATAGATACTGTATGCTCATCATTCATTCTATACAAGGCTAAGCATAGAGGAAGACTTTCTTTCCCCTCCATTCTCTGGTGCTCTGCTAAAGTTTCAAGATCTAGATGAAGTAGTGTCAGATTGGCTTCTTGTTGCTATATTTCAGCTCATGCAAGTGTCCTGGAGGGAGTGTTAAATCTAGTGCAAGGAAAAACCAGTGAAGAAATATACAATGGAATGTTGTGGGGTGGCAAGCAAAAGATCCAAGAACAAGGTGAAGCAGTTCCAGGCAGACATCAAACATACACATCCTGATCTGTTCAATGCTGGGCCTGCAAGCCAAACTGACAATGCAAGTGTGACTCCATGAACACCCCAATGCCAAAGGGCAAGGGGCTCCCTGGTATGTAGCAGTGAGCTTCAGTTAACCTGATCAGCTCGGCTCACCTTACACACTGTTATCAGGATATTTATCTAAAAGGAGTCTCATAATAGAACATTGGAAAACTAGTAAATCACTGATCATTAATATTCTTATGTTAATATTCTTATTATACATTTAACATGCAAAAACCAATACAGATGTGCTGGAAATATGTCCCTCAAATGTGCTTGGCAGACAGTGCCTAAGCTCAACTGGTCCTATACAATGGAATGTTGTTTTGCAGGCTTGATTGTCTCTCTGATGTAAATTAGCAAGATGTGATCTAAGATAATGAAAGGCACATTTACATGCAAGGTAAACAGAGCCATCAGGCAAGCAAGTGGGAGAAGGTGAACACTTAACAGTCTCAAGGGGGGAGCCTTTCTGCTTCTTCAAATAGGTTCAATAAATTTTGGGATCATATAAGCAAAGAAAAGCCATATTATCATCCTTCACCTGGGGAAAGGAAACAAAGTGCTTTGGGCTCTGTGTTGGATGCTGGCTGAAGATTGGCCAGCCATGTAGGAAGAATGACTGTAGTGAAAAAACTACTTTGAACAAGACTCTAAATTAGACTTTAGCCTTAGAAGCTAAACTCAGTGCTATCTATTAAAGTGGAGGGTTTGTTAACCCCACTTAAGCTAACAGGCTGCTGTGTACTGGCTATTTAAAAGAGCAGTAAACTAAATAAGCTTGTGTGAGTGCTACAGTGGGAGGGGCTGAGCACTGAGGAGAAATGCTTTTGGGGAGAATTCAGGCTGGAAAGGTTGTTGAGGTCCCTCTGCAAAGAGAAACTGGGTGGTGGAAGTCAGCATAGCACTGGGTGGAGCCACGTCAGCATAGCATTTAAGGCACACAGAGTTGACTGCAACCCTTACTGGCATGCATGAATGTACAGTGTACATTGTAGTATTCATCTGCATATGAGGAATTTTTTGTAGTTTCTTTTAAAACCATTTTAGTATTGGTGGATGTGCAAAACATATATCTGAACAGTTTGTCATTTGGGGTCAGGGAAGTACGTACTACTCCACATATGAAAATGCAAGCTAAGTCTATCTGCTGTATTCTTAATAGTCCAGTAATGTACATGGTATCCATTTGTCTCCATATGTCTCCAAATAAGCCCTTATTATCAACCACACAAGTGACTCACATGGATCAGTAACAGGTTAAAACACAGGAAACAAAGGGTAGGAATAAATGGTCAGTTTTCACAATGGAGAAGTAAGTAGTGGGGTCCCTCAAGGATCTGTAATGGGACCTGTGCTCTTCAGTATACTCTTAAGTGTTCTGGAAAAGGGGGGGAATAGTGAGGCGGCGAAGTTTGCAGATGATATAAAATTACTCTAGATAAGTCCAAAGATGACTGCAAAAAGTTACAAAAGGGATGTCTCAAAGCTGGGTTACTGGGCAACAAAATGGCAGATGAAATTCAGTGTTGATACTTGCAAAGCAATGGACATTGGAACACATAATCCCAACTATACATACAAAATGATGAGGTCTAAATTATCTGTTACCACTCAAGAAAGATCTCAGTGGATAGTTTTGCAATTTCATATTTTAATTCCTTCAGAACTCGTGGTTGAATACCACCTGGTCCTGGTGACTTACTACTGTTCAATTTATCCATTTGTTCCAAAGTCTCCTTTATTGACACCTCCTCTATTGATACCTCATTAAAGTCCAGGCCTTCATATTTGGTCAGGTTTAACTTGTTATCAGATCAGTGGCGGCTCCAGGCACAAGCGCTCCAAGCGCGTGCCTGGGGCGGCAAGCCGTGGGGGGTGCCCTGCCGATTCCTGCGAGGGCGGCAGTCAGGCAGCCTTCGGCAGCTTGCCTGCGGGAGATCCGCCGGTCCCGCGGATTCGGCGACAATTTGGCGGCGGGTACGCCGAAGCCGCGGGACCAGCGGACCTCACACAGGCATGCCGCCGAATCCGCGGGACAGGGGACCTCCTGCAGGCAAGCCGCCGAAGGCAGCCTGCCTGCTGTGCTTGGGGCGGCAAAAAAGCTAGAGCCGCCCCTGCATCAGATAATAACCTTGTTTTTATAAGCTAAGAATTTGGGTACATAATGATTTGGAAAAGACACTTTATGCAGATGATCTATCGAAACTTTCCCCTTCCCACTTTACTTCTGATTTTTATGAGAGGCTGGGTGGTTTGTTGCTATTACCATACTCTTTTAATGTCCAGCTCCGCTCCTTCCAGTTTTTAAAGGTCTCTGAGTTGTGTTGTCAAAGAGACACTTAGGCCCACATCCTCAAAGCCGTTGAAGTGCCAAACTCTGCCTAAATAGCTTTTTGAGGATCTGGGCCTCATTGTATTAAGGTCCCTATTCAGCAAGGTACTTAAGCAGATGCGCAAGTTTAAGCACATGAGCAACTCCATTGTCTTGATTGGCATTAATGGGACAATTCACCTGCTCAAAGTTACACATCTGATTAACTACCTAATTCAGTACCCATGACGTGATACAGGTACAACTACAAGTAGGTGGTATTCCAAATACCTTCACAGTAATTACTGCTATACATTACACACTACAGGAGACAGTTCTCATTATGCAGTTGCAATGTTTGAATATCTTTTAGATTTGCTATTAAAAGCATGTTCTCAAGGCTTGTAGCCTAAAGTGAAACATGCCAGCTCACTTGTTTTCCATGGAGCATGCATATGTGAACCATAACATCTCTCAAATCTTCCTTTCCATTCCATTCTTTGAGAAGTCATGCTGTTGGGTGTCATGAGAATCACATTCTGGAAAGGAGACTCAACTTTCTCTCTAACAGCAAAATTCATTCTTGACTTTTGTGTCACTTCCTCATTGATGGATTTAATAGTTCAACTGTTAGAAGCCCGGGATCAAATAATAAATATTAAGGCTGAATCTTTATTCCACTTTATTCATGTCATGTAGTTTCTCTGGATTTTTCAGCTGTGCTTCATAGGTACAATATGGTAATCTAATCTATTCTCTGTAAAATAAATGTATTCACTGGAGTGGCCAAACAGTTGCACAAATCTTTTGGAGACCATTTTTCACAATCTTCCAAAGGGGAAGCAATACTAAGGTTTCCCAAACTCTTTTCTCAACTATTCCTGGAGATGTTTCATGAGGTGTGGGAAGTCCACCTCATTCTGGGATATTACCAAACCCTTAAATCTAGTTTTCATTTAAATTATGGATTTAGCCATCCTACCTTTTTTAGTAATTTTGCATCTATATCAATCAAATATTCTCTCCTCAAATATCTGAATACTCAGCACATACAAATGAGAAGTATTTGGTTAATAAATTAAACTCTTCTAAAACAAGGTGCAATTCTAATAGATGTCTGGATGAGATCGGTAAAGAATTGAGATGAGAATAAATGGGGTTGCTCTTGTAGCAAAGTTTGGAAACAAAGCTTTCCTTTTCCATCAGTTGGTTCCTATATTTAGCCATATTCAATGTTTCTGTGTAAGAGACAGTAATGAGTTTAATCTGCATTAAATCTAAATTTAACAACATACATCCAGTTACCATTGAAGCAGCTGTGTCTATTATCATAATTCCCTTACCAATCTACACTAATTTATCTCTCTTTAGATTGGAAAACAAAAATTAGGAGAGGAGGAGAGTTGCATTTTGCTTAATTATAAATATGGGCTCAATCCTGTCAGAAAAATGAACTAATAGTGGCATCACAGCTGTTCAATTATCTGCCATTCACCTCTGACTCACACCCAGACACCGTGGCTGTCACAACTTTAGAGTATGTTGCTATAAAAGCAGTGGAACTACCTGGAATTTCAGTGATCTTTCTCGTTTAAAATAGAAACCTTTTTACTAGTTTTAATATTAAAGTATTCTTTTAAAAACTTAAACTACATGAACTCCTTGTGTGATACACACTTTAAGGAGAGGCACATTGGTTACCACAGAACAGGACTGTAGGTACGTTGGATCCTATCATGTAGACGTCCCAATTCAGAGCACCATCTGTTTGATGATCCATTGGCTTAGTGGATATGTATGATTTTAGGGCAACAAACTGACCACTCTAGGTAGTCAATTTAATTCCAGCTTGGTAGTTACCAAGTGATCATCTGATGGCTGTTGGTAGATATATGTGAAATTGATTAGTGGCCTCTCTCTAGGTCAGGGGTGGCCAACCTGAGAAGGAGCCAGATTTACCAATGTACATTGCCAAAGAGCCACAGTAATACGTCAGCAGCCCCTCATCTGCTCTCCCCCCTGACCCCGCTCCCAGCGCCTCCCACCCACCGGCAGCCCTGCCGATCAGCTGTTTCGTGGCATGCAGGAGGTTCTGGGGGGAAGGGGCGAAGAACGAGGACACGGCAGGCTCAGGGGAGAGGGCGGGACCTGTGGCAGAGCCAAGGGTTGAGCAGTGAGCACCCCCCGGCACATTGGGAAGTTGGCGCCTGTAGCTCCAGCCCCGGAGTCGGTGCCTATACAAGGAGCTGCATATTAACTTCTGAAGAGCCGCGTGTGGCTCTGAAGCCACAGGTTGGCCACCCCGGTCTCGGTACTAGTGGGCAGGTGTATCACAAAAACCATCGCAACAAAGGGGTATTGTCAACAAATGTGTCATAACTCCATAAATGGCACTCTTGTTGACAGTGCCATAAGAGAGAGACCATGGACTGGATGGGCATGAGAGACTGTACTAAACTAGGACCTCTATATGGTCATATCAGGTTTGAGGCATATTGGCAAGGCTGGGTGGGCAAACTTAACTTGGCATTGCCACGTTGTGTGGATAAGACCAGCAGGCACTTCTAGACTCTGATTCAGCAAAGCACCTAAGTACATGCTTAAATCTCATTGTGTTTACTTTTATGTTTGAAACTCTGTATACTTTCAAGAAACTGTCCCAAATGATTTTTGCCAGAAGCTGGGATTGGGTGACAGGGCATGGATCACATGATGATAACCTGTCTGTTCATTCCCTTTGGGGCACCTGCCATTGGCCACTGTCAGAGGACAGGATACTGGGCTTGATGGACCTTTGGTCTGACCCAGTATGGCCGTTCTTATGTTCTTATGATTATAGTGAAATAGTCATTTTTGATGAACAGCTGCAAAAGCTTGTCATTTTATTTTTGTAGTGACTTGTGCGTAATATTGAAGGCAGAAAAAGGTTGTTGTGGGCAAGGTATGGTGCCCTTCCATTCAAATGCTATGATAGTTACAGTCAGTATATCAACTAGAGCAAGGTAGTCCAGTTAGATCACATCCCCATTTTTTGAATCCCACAAGTAGTGCTGCCTATAGTTAGGGTTGCCCAACACTTTCCACTCTATGACCCTGTTTTAAGGTGCTTATAATTTTGCCAGACTTTAAACACTCAGGCTGAACTTTTCCATACCAGGCATCTGACTCAGGCTTTTTTGTTAAGTTTGGGATAAAATTGTTCAGCCATTTCCAAGAATGAGATTAGAGAAAAATAAGTTGTTTTACCCATTTGAAAAAATATTTTACAACCATTTTGTTGAGACCCTGTAGTGTTCCCATGCTTTGGAGCAGGGTAATGAAATTTGTCAGGGAGAGGGATGTGCCTTTTGCCATCCCTGTGAAAAGTCACCCAAATTTGGCCAAGTTATACCCCTCTGAAAAATTGCAGTTTGCACATGTTCAATAGAGACTAGTTAGAATTTGGCAGTTAAATTCTTGGAAGATTCCATCTGCACTGAGCAAGCTCCATCCCCTCACAGCTTCCATGTGTGATTGTCCTTCCTCTCCTATCATGTGCATGCATTGTGATACAGTTTTTAACTACATGATTGCATACTATTTTTTCCCCACAGGACCCCAGTGCACATGCTGGACCTGCTGTAGGGATGAATCAGGGTTGTGTAGCTGTAAGGTCTGTAGTGAATCAGGTAGGGGACTGCAGGAAGAGACAGGACAGTCTCATGGTTAAGGCAGTGAAGTGCTCTCCATGAGAACTGGATTCTATCCCTGCCTCTGCCACAGAGTTCCTGTGTGATGCTAAGAAACTTGCTTAGACTTTTCAGGGCTGGTTGCTAATTGTGTGCTTCTTAATTTCTGAGTGCCCAACTTGACCCTGGTGTCTGATTTTCGAAAGTGTTTTGTACTCACAGCTGCAGCTGAAGTCTAAGGGAGCAGTGCTTTGAACATATAATGTGCTCTATGATGCTACATACTCTGAAAAATCAGGTCCTAGGTATCTCAGACTGGGCACCTAAAATTAGCAGACACTTTTGATCCTAATCAATTTGTGCCTTAGCTCTCCATCTATATAATGTGGATAATAGTACCCCTTCAGCTCACAGGGGTGTTGTGAAGTCCTGAGATGCCATAGTGAGGAATGGCATAGAAAAGTCCAGGAAGAAATTAATAATTCTGTCTTCAGAGCAGGGTTTGAATAATGAGGAGTAAATAAGGCATGAGGTCCACATTGAACAATGAGGATAAAATATTGCCTAACTGCTCATTCAGTGAGCACTGTCCCACCCATGCACTGAATGGGTATGGGACAATGCTGCTCTGTGGTTTCCCTGGAGCCTGTCCCAAGAAGGGTTCCACAGTGCAGAGAATGAAGCAGTTCAAGTTAATACAGTCCTAACTGTATGAACTTCCTGTGTGTTCCCCTATCTGCTTAGGGCCCCCATCCCTAGCATCTGAGCACATCATTCACAGCCATTAATGTATTTATCCTGACAACACCTCTGTGGAGCAGAGAAGTATTATCATCCCCAGTTTTACAGCTGGAGAACTGAAGTCCAAAGTCACACAGGAAGCCTGTGGCAGAGCAGGGACTTGAGCCAGGTCTTATGGGTCCCAGGCTAGTTCCTTAACCACTTCCAATCCGGTGGAGATTGTATGGGAGACTCTTTAGGCGCTTACTTGCAACTCCATGGAGCTAGAACCTCACAGATAAGCTTTTGGAGGGTTGGGGAGAAAGGGAGCATGCTGCAGAGGTGTAACTCCCTCTTTCCATGGGAGAGTGCAATATGCAGAGTGGAGTAGGGGGTCTTAAAAGCTTTCTTCCCATGCAGCGTATAGACTCTGGGCATTCTGAATATATGAAATACTTGATGCCTCTTAGGTAAATTGGTACTGCAAGCTGTGGCATATTGTCACTTGAAAGGTTGTTTTGCTTAGGTTTGTAGTAAAGTCTTGGGTTTGACCCCTAGCTGCAAGGTATTAATGCTTTCCATACAGGTAACATGTAGGGAAACGGTATAGTTCTTTGATGGATTTGCTAGTGTAAAATCGTCTACTACTCACCACTTGGCAGCGCTTCCTTTTGGGTCATCTGGGGAATTAGTTCACCACTGTCCGCACCCCATCTGGCAGTCACTCAACCCATTGAGTGACTGCGGCCTCTCTCTTGCTCATCAGGAGCCGCAGTGCCTCTCCTTCATGGCTTAGCCCTCTGGCCAAGTCACAAGAGTCCTCCCCTTTCAGAGTATTAACAGACTCCTTCCTCAAAGTCTCAGGCAGTCTTCATCTCTACTGTGCCACTCCCACACTGGCTGGTAGGGGAACCTGGGCCTGCCCGCTACACCAGGTTCCAATCTAGGGACCCTTGAACCAGCAGTTCAGGTCTAGCCCTCTCACATCTGACTGCTCCCTCCCTGGACTGCTTCCTACCCTGCCTTTTTCAGGCTCCTCATTTCCCCCTTGCATCAGGGAGCATGACTACAGGCCAACCTCACTGCAGACCCCTCCATCCTCGACTCCTTTATAGAAGTCCTGCCTGTTCCTGCCCAGGTGAACTTTGTTCTCCGTCTCATTGCCCCTCAGCTCCCCAGCAGGTGCAGCCTAAGGCTAATTGGCCTCTCTTGCCACTTTAACCCCATCCATGCTGGTGTGGGATGAACGCCCCATCACAACTAAAATATAATGAATGTACAAAGATAAACCCAATTAGCAGAACTCAATTTCTAACTTTTAACTTAGTTACAGTACTCTTCTAACTAAGTAGCTTCATCAGCTGCTTCATAAACATTTAGGGCCAAATTCTTCTCTCATTAACACTATTTGAAAATAGAGTTGCTGAACTTCATTAATTAAAGTTAAATAATGAAATACTTCTAAATAGATATTCATGACAAATGAATACTAGAGCTACCGGTATCTGCCGTTCTTTCATTAGCCAGATAACAGAATGTGCTGTTCTTAGACAATGCAACAAAGTAATTATTCTCTGAAAAGTCTCCGCAGATAAATACTCTGTAACTTCCATTCTAATGGTTAGCAGAATACTGAGAATTGGAAAGGATGGCTCTGCTTAAAGTGTAGTAGAATCATGGAAAAGTGGTAGTCCATCCCCTTGCCAGCGCAAAGTGTATTCTAGTGCAGTGGTTCTCAACCAGGGGTATGTGTACCCCTGGGAGTACGCAGAGGTCTTCCAGAGGGTACGTCAACTCATCTAGTTACTTGCCTAGTTTTACTATAGGCGACATAAAAAGCACTAGCGAAGTCAGTACAAACTAAAATTTCATACAGACAATGACTTGTTTATACTGCTCTATATACTATACATTGAACCGTAAGTACAATATTTATATTCCAATTGATTTATTTTATAATTATATGGTAAAAATGAGAAAGTAAGCAATTTGTTAGTAATGGTGTGCCGTGACACTTTTGTATTTTTGTCTTATTTTTTGCAAGCAAGTAGTTTTTAAGTGAGGTGAGACTTGGGGTACGCAAGACAAATCTTAAAGGGGTACAGTAGTCTGGAAAGGCTGAGAGCCACTGTGCTAGTGCTTGGTCCAATCCATTTAAAAATGACTCCAGCAATGGGGCTTGATGAAATATTCTTCAGTAGAGCAGATCTCACAGTGAGGACACTTTCATTGCAATTTTTCATTTATTATCTTAATTTATCCTTTACCTTTAGATGTACCACCTTTATTAGCTAATAAAGCAGAGCTTTATGTTGTAAAAAATGTAAGGCCTTCAAACATATGTCCCCACCATGCTGAATTATAGTCAGAAGCAGAGAACCAGCAGGTGGATAGAAGCCATCTTGTGGGGACGCCAGGCTCTGTTACCTGGTGGCTGTCTTATGAAAAAATCAGAGGGAAAACGCCATTGTAAGACTGCTCTCCCTTGTACTCCTTTACACAGAGCTTCCATGCCCCTTACAGACTAGCACATCTGATGGATACTTGCACCGTATCTGTAATTTTTGAATTCACTGTAAACAAGCAGTATATTAGTGCCAGAATATTCTCCTAACCACAGGTTTATTCCCATAGAACAGATGGGTCTTTGGACACTCCAGGCTGGGAATTCTGCCATCAGTCAACACAGACTTGAGGCTCATGGATGGTCTCTTGGCTACCTATGCTCATCCCAATATGTTTGGATGGCACTGTGCCCTCTCACCAGCTGATTGGAGTGTCTTTCTGTCATAGAGGTGTCTAGTGTTCATAGTTTCAGAGGCAGCCAACATAACACCAAGAAGCTCTCTGTGGAAGCACTAATGTATTGCTAACCCATCTTTTGTAAATTGACGATGCCTGCTGAAATTTAAATTATATGCATTAACAGAACAACTCATGGCCTTCCGGGCTATTCATTTCTCTAGGTGGGTCTTCAGTACATGGAGACAGAGAGATAAAGCATCTTATAAAGCCTGGTGATTGGTGAAATTCTTTACAAGATATTTGTTGCTGAATGTAAAGGGCAACATAAGGAAGCATTCAGTGTAGCTTGTTGGATTTTTTTGCTGTTTTCTCTGTGCCATCTACCCCTGCCCTGGATAAAGTTCTCTAGTGCTGTCTCTGCATTAGAAAATCAAACTGTTGGTAGCTGAACCAATGGGACAGCCCTGTAGGGTGTGGTGTATCAGTGTTAGCTCTACTGTTCCCGTTCTGAAAGGACAAAAAAGCCAGTGGAATTGCTTTCATCTTCTCTTTGAACTTCAGAGCCAAAAACTAACAGATTTCATGTGCACCCATAGAACACCAAGGTGTTTGTAAGAACCTGACTAAACTGATTGGTGGTGAGGACTGGAGTCAACAGCTTCCCCTCCTCAGGCATAATGGAATGGTGCACTACAAATGTAAAACGTGTCTGTGCAGGAAATTGAAGCTTTCTTGGGGGCTGGTCCAAGATTGTGTAACGAACACCCACACAATCCAAAAACTACCAAAAACTTCTGTCTGGTGCGCTCCAAGTGCCAAGCATACTTCTTCAGCTTTGCGATTGCTGGTAAGCACACCACAGAGTGTACATAGATTAAATTTAAAAATCCTCACAATTTCCCATGGGCAGAGGAAATGGGAAAGAATGACATGTAACATATTCATCATATAGCTTAATGCTCTACTGGAAGGTGCTCAGATAGGGTGGTGGTGACGGGTATATAAAAACCTGAAAAGGATAGAAAAGGCTGAAAGGAATTGTGAATGAAGTCTCATTTTTGCTCAGTAATAAAGGTTTCTGCAGGAGCTTTTTAAAAAGCAGTTGTGTGATATCTGAAGCAAGCTGGTGAAGGTGTTCTGGCAATACTGTAGATAGCCAGATACAGAGACCAGCAGTTCACAAAGATTTTGTGGCAACGATTGTGCACACTCACCCTCAGAGAAACTGGCTTTATATGATGCCCAAGGTTCATTTGGTGAACTGCTGCTTTGGAGTCTGGATCATGACCACAGGCTGTTGGGGACTGTGTTCTCAAAATGCAGGACAAGCAGCAATAGCTACATAACTATAGAATGAAGAAAGACTTTTCTATACCTTTGTGGTTAGCTCATCCTGATACTGCAGTGCAGCCCCAGGAAGATGAGAGCTTTGATCACCATGAATATCTCTTGCCCTGAGGCGGATAGCTACCCTGGAGACGTATGGGTCAGTTGGGTACTATTTTGGTGTTAGGAAATCCCAGGGTGGGTGGTGGTGTCTTGAATGTTTGCATGGCACTACACAGAATGTTGCAAGGTTTGTGTGTATAAGGTGGCCAGGCAAAGCACTTAAGCCACACTTTAAAACTGTGGACCTTTTAAAAAATGGACAGGGTGGAGGAATCTGTTCCCAACAAGTTAAATTGATGCTAATGATGTCTCCATCCCCACAGATGGAGGTGACCTTTCATGTGGGTGACTCTACTTTATCTATGGCTAATGAACCCTGATTACAGAAAGCTAGTGAGATCCAGTTCATCTATGCACTCAGCAGGTGCAGGATGACGACGACAGTGTGTGCCTTCAGAAAACTAAAAGCAAGGCGGAGATGTCAGATCAACAATAACAGTTCAATGACAAATGTAACGGTTTTATAGTAACTGCCTGCTGCATTTTGCATAACATGAAACCAAGGTGATGACTTATGCTTATTACATGCCATATTTCCAGGCATAAACAAGTAGAGCATAAAAAGAACCTAATAGTAGAGAAGAGGAAGAGAGATGGCTTTATCCATCTCTCTTTAGTCATTGGGTCATGCAGGCACTGCCTTAATCAATGGGACTCAATTTTGTTAGGTATATGAGTGCCATGAAATGTAAACAGATCTCAGTCTGTCTATTAACAGAGAATAACACAGCTGGAAACTAGACAATATCCATATGATCCAGTGTGATGGTATGCAAAGCTTTGAGAGCCCTGGCAAGTCTGATGTCCAAGTTCTGTAATCACAATGAAGACGAAATTAAGTTTCTGAAGTACTACACTTAGGATTTGCCGCAATCACTTCTTTCCAGACATCTTGATGATTAGAGTCCTTTAATTCTGAAGGGAATTTTAGGCATGGATGACCTATGAACTCTGTTTCCATGGTGATATACCATGGTTAAGGCCATAAAAATAAAAGAATAGTGATAAACTGAGAGATTTTCTAAATGGTTTCATTTCCTCTAGCTTCTGTACATAGAAAGGATGTTTTTACCATCTTGTGGGATTGTTAGGTTAGATTAGCATATTTATCATATATATAAAGATTAAGCCAAATCCATGCAAAATCTAAGCTCTCTGAATATGTTTAACTGATAGTTCTGAAAGGATTAACATTAATATAAAAATGTGCTGCTAATTTGAAAAAAGAAAAGAATGCAAAATATTGCTTTTAATTATATCGGCACATTTGTTGTCTAATGAAAATCAGAAAGTACTGGGGGTGGCAACTTACTCTGTCAGTGCGTAAGTGCCTTTTATTTCCAACAACTGTTAAAGCTATTTCAATATTCATAGCAAGACATAGGAAACATACAGTGTATATTTGATATTGTTGGCAGGAAGAGAATTTGGAATTAAATCCTTTTGCATTTTCTACAGCACTCTAATAGCTTGTGAAATGGCTCTGAGAAGATTAAATGTTTTCTGCAAGTAAACTCGAGCTATTTACATATATCATTGCCTTTTTCATTAGCAAGGAGTTCTGTAAAGGAACACCCAGAAAAGACATAATGGAGTTAATATTCAACTGTGCTTTGTGTCTGACTGTACAGAAAAGCACATTTGAAATTTCAATTACATATTTTTTACCCCAAAAAAGTAACAATAGGAGAAAACTAGGAAAATACAGGACTTTGCTCATTGTGGCTTTCTAGCTTTTTTGTTCTGCATTTTGATATTAGCACCAAGGACTTTAAAACCGTAGATGTTTGAAGTAACCAGCCGTGGTATACTATAGTGAATAATTAGAGTGCAAAGTATTTGGGTTACAATTTTTTTCCTGTTAACTTGACTTTTGAGTGGCTATCTGTCACTCTTCTCTTCATACAGAATTTGTATTCTACCACAATTCTGTGTAACTGACAGAAGGTCTAGACTGTTTCATTCACTGCCAGTAAAGCTGAATAACATGCAAATTTCTGGCAATATTTGTTTAAATAAATCCAATTTATTAACTCCCCTGATGTTCTTAAAATATTTTTGATCATAGTTTGTGCATCTGTTAAAGCTTTACACACAAGCTAATTCTACACCTGACAAAGGGCTTCTAGATTGCAACTATTCTCATCGCTTGCCCACAGATGTCACAATCCAATATTATATTATGAAATTATTTTTGTTAGATTTGTTTACCAAGAAAATTAACTGACCTCTTCACTGTGCAACTAGATCCTATGCATAAACTATAGCTAAGTATGAGCAGCTTTTGTGGTCTTTTGGCTCAAGGAAGTGGGGGCAGAATTGGGCGAAAGAGAAGAATGTTGATCTGAGAAGTAGTAAAGCAGGCCAGCCATTGGGAGGAGGTGGAGTGAGTAGGCCCCGTCCTCTTGTAGGAGGGATCCAGATGGTTCAGGACATAGGTGCCAACCCATGGAAAAAAATGAGTGAGTTCTTAGCACGCACTGGCAGCCAGTTCCCCTCTCCCCGCCCAGCGCTTCCCGCCCGCCGGCAGCCCCGCCGATCAACTCCTCTCCCTCCCAGCACCTACCACCCACCGCAATCAACTGTTTTATGGTTTGAAGGAGGCTCTGGGAAGAAGGGGGAGGAGCGGGGACAGGGCAGAACTGGGCAGGAAGAGGCGGGGATGGGGACTTGGGAGAAGGGGTGTGGTGGGGGCAGGGCCTGGGGCAGAGCGCGGGGGTTGACCATCCCCCTGGGCCCAGAAGAAGTCAGCGCCTATGGTTCAGGAATGGAGGTGTTGTATTACTTGAGATGGAATAAAGGGCCCAAAGAGAGAAACTGATCCCAAAACTGTCCGACAATAAACAGTTTTAAAGAAGGTTTGGGATTTGATATAAAGGTGCCCGCTGAGTACCATGGTGAACACACCATTAAAATCCATGTAACCTTTTTTTTTTTAAAGATACAGAAAAGAGAGGAAAAACAGCTAAAGCGTTTGAAATATAAAGAATTTCATAAGGCTTTCATTTAACAACATCCCTTGTTTCCTTTCTATTTATTTGAAGAGTTTTTAGAAATAACCCCCACTGTTTAACTGTCTTTTAGATAGTAATAACTGTCCTTTTTTAGGGGGTAAGAAACAGTTAATTGAGATGGGCTGGAGCTGTGGTAGTTGCTGCTGTTGCCAAAGTCCAGTCCCATTTCCTAAAAGATCAAACAAAATGAACTTGCAAAAAAGAGGGTGAGGAAAAGAATTGAAAGATGGAAAATGCAGCTTCTGTCTTTGATGTTGACTATAAGGCTACATCTACACTATGAGTTAGGACTATGATTCCTAGCTTGCGTACACATACTAGCAAGAATATAAATAGTCGTGTAGCCATGGTAGCACAGGCAGCGACAGCACGGCTATGCTGAGGACAAACCTGCCTGAACCCCATGAACACTTACCCAGCATGGATGCTGCCACTGCCCATGCTTTCATGGATACTCTGCTATTTCTACTCACATTAGCTCTCATTGAGCTAGTGTGTACCAGCACCACGCAGTTTAGGGCGTCACATTTGCCTGTCTCCTTCTGGTCACCGGCTTACAGCAGTGTTGCAAAATACATAGTATTGACTGGCTAACCCAGACTTATTACACAGAAGGAAAAGGAGAGTGATAGGAAACAGAAGAACTCAGATGGGGAAGGAAAGAACACATGAGGAAGTCGGGGAGAGGTGTGAGACAAAGGCTTCCATCCCAGGTGGTGGTTGGGATTTAGCAGGAGCTGATGGCAGTGGAGATGTCATTTGGCTCCCTCTCTCTGGGCTAGTCTGGTCAGGACATCTCTCAGGAGTAGGATGAAGAAGGTCTGAGGTAACAGTCCTGATAGTGAAGCTTGCTCCTTAACCTTCTTTCAGTCAGCAAACATTGTGGTAACCAGCCTTTCCCACCCCAAAGTTTCTTTCTGAGAACCCGAAAAAGGGGACTGGTGAGAGAAATAGACTGTCCCCTCATTTTTTGGACCTCACTAAGGGCACCTCACCTTCTGCAGCTGTATTTGCCACTGGGAGTTGTTGTGCAGGGGACCCATAGATGCTAGAGCCTCACAGGGCATCATGATCCTAGACTCTGGGGGGGTTGACAAAAGTAGTTAAACCCCAGTCATCAGATTCATCACCAGAGATGCTCTCATCTTCATGTCCCTGTTCAGTCAGAGCCAGACCATCAAAGTTACATGGAACAGCCTGACTTCTAGTAATAGGCTTAGTTGCCATCTCTATCCCAGGCTCACTTTCAGGAACGGGTACCAATTGCCCAATAGGCAACAAGTGCTTTCTGTGAAGAGTTCTGACATTTCTTCTTCCATCCATCCATCTGGAGCCGATATATGGGAATCTCAGGTAATTTCTGAATGACCTGAGGGAAATTAGAACCTATCTTCCAGTTTGGTCTTCCCTTTTACTCCCAAGTTCTTTATCAAAACCTGGTTCCCTGCGAGTAGATCTTGCGCCCTTATGCGCCGGTCATGTCTGATCTTATTCTGAGTTGCTATCTTCACTGCTGTGTCTGTAGCCAGTCAATAAGTGTTCTCCAGTTGTTGCTTTAATTTCTTTATATGTTGGAGTTACATCTCAAGGCCACCTCCATCTTGGTGACACTCCAAAAGAAATATCCACAGGTAGTCTCGCTTCCCTTCCAAACGTTAGATAATAAAGGGAGTATCCAGTAGCATTGTTCCTGGTACAATTATTAGCCTGTACTAGCTGTGAGTTGAAGTGTACTAGAAGTATGTTGGCTCTGTTTGTGTTTTTGTATCAGACTGAAAGTCCAAGCATTTTCAAAAGCATCCTATTGAAATGTTCTGGCTGTGGGTCTCCTTGTGGGTCAGAGAGGTCCAGGATTTCTTTATCTCAATTACTTGTATTAGTTCTATAAGTCTCCTGATCTGAGTGATTCTGGCAGGCCAACCATAGTGTACTTTGTCCCATAATATCTTGGCTATTGTGTTAGTCTTCTGATCTTTCATGGGCAATGCGTGAGAGTATTGAGTGAAATGATCTGTTACCACTAATATATGAGTGTTCTTTTTGTTGTCAGGTTCTAAGGACAGAAAGTCAATACATGAAAGATCCATGGGTTCCTGGCTTTGCATGTTAACTAATTGGGCAGATGCTCTGGGTAATATCTTCCAAGCTAAACATCTGGTGTGATTCTTATAATATTCATCTATATCCCTCACTAATCTGGGCTAATAGAACCTTCTTCTTACCATTTGAAGTGCCTGCTCTACCCCAGAATGCCCTGTTTCATCATGCCAGGACTTCAGCACCAGGTCCCTGCATTCTCCTGGCAACACGAGCTGATGATGATGGTGATTGAGAGTCCCTAGTGTCTTGATATAACAGGCCTCCTTTCAATGTCAACCAGTCCCACTGTCTCAAAATCTGTTTGGTATCTGGATGGATATTCTGTATGGTATTCATAGGTCTCCCCAGTCTTTTGGCAGTCAGGATCACTTTCAGGCTAGGATCCCTAAGCTGGGCACGGCGGATATCTTGCTGATGCAATCTGGATAATGAAGTAAGATCCAGATGGGTGGTATTTGTTTACACCTCAGGTAGAGCATAGAGAGGGACTCCAAGCATCTTGATGGCTCTAATCTAGTTCACAGAGGCATCAGTAGGCTGGGCTCTCATCCTTCTTACACAAAACTCTCATTCCAGGAATTGGGATGTCAATCCATTCCTAGTCTGGTGACCTCTCTCTGTCAGGCTTTTGGGATAGTGTATTGGCATCCAAGTTCACATGTCCTGGCCAATTCTGTATTTGGAAATCATAGGGGACCAATGCTGCTAACCACCTACGCCCTATGGCTTCCAAATGGGCTGACTTCAGGATATAAGTTAAGGGATTGTTATCAGTATGGACTGTGAATTTTGCTCCATTGAACTAATCATGGAATTTCTCAGTCACATCCCACTTTAATGTTAAGGACTCTAGTTTGTGAACCGGATAGTTTTTCTCCAATGATGCTAGACCTCTGCTGGTATAGGCAGCTGCTCTCCATCCATCTTGATATTCTTGATAGAAAACTCCTCTAAGTCCTTCCTTACTAACATAATGTGTAGTAGATACATATCTTTATTATCTGCAAAAGCTAACACAGGAGTATGCATGAGTGCATCTATTCACATCTGAAAAGCATTCTCACAATCTGGAGTCCACTAGTTTCCCAAGGGTTCTCTGACTCTAATAGTTGGTATGTGGATGCAGACCCTGACCTCCTCTGGTGGGGGCAGAAAATCCCTCTACAAATTGCCTATAGTAATTGCAGAATCTCAAGAAGCTCTGCAATTCTTCCAAGGTTTTGGGTCTTGGCCATGTCTTCAGGGCTTCCAGCTTGTCTGGATCTGCAGCAACTCCATCTTGAGAGATGATCTGCCCTACTTACTTTACTTTTTCTTGACAAAACTAACATTTGTTTAGGGATAGTTCAACCCTTGTTCCTGCAGGCAGTCCAACACTTTCAACAAGCAATCTTCATGCTCCTCCAAAGTGTGACAAAAAGCTATCAAGTCATCCAGATACATCAGGCCATCTAGAAGGTTCATGTCACCAACTGTCTGCTCCATGAATTTCTGGAATGTGGCTGTGGCCCGAGATATTACCTGGAGCAGTTGCTGAAATTTGTAGAATCTGCGTGGACAAATGAAGGCAGTTTTTTTCCATATCAGCTGTATGGTTACCTGATAGTATCCACTTCTCAGATCCAAAATGGAAAACCAACAGCTTCTGGTTAGACAGTCTAACACATAATCTGATCTAGGGGTGGTATATTGGTTAGATTGTATATCTATTCAATGCACAATAATCTATGCACATATGTACATCCCAATTCTTTTACTGGCCACATCAATTGGGGCAGCCTAAGAACTTCTAGAATTCCTGATGATTCCTGAACGTTAGCTCCTGGGTATGTTTCCAAACATCTTTGACATCAGCATGTGCTAGCCACCTTGATCTTTCAAGGAAAGGTCTATCATCATTCATGTGATGTTCAGCTCCCTTGGCACAACCCATGTCCCTCTCAAGGTGGAGAACACTTGGGCTCTTTGTGCTAGTTTCCATTTCAGTTTCTCTTTCCACACTAGAGGACTCGGAGTTCCCAAATTTCAACTTCTCTAGGTCAACTGTGGGTATGATCTTCCTGCTAGGGGCAGTATGGTCCACTGTTGCAGCCAAGTATACCTGTGTTAACATAAAAAGCGACAAAGACTCCTGTGGCACCTTATAGACTAACAGACGTATTGGAGCATAAGCTTTCGTGGGTGAATACCCACTTCGTCAGACGTCTTCTAATATGGCTACCCCTCTGATACTTGTGTTAACATAGTTGCCCAAGAGATAGCGATTGGGTGCTCAGTTTAGCCACCGGTAGCTTTACTGACACTTTCTTATGAGATGAGGTTTTGGCTACACCTCTCTTCACCATCAATCCACTCGGCAGTGTGTCTGTATCTGGGACTTCAACCAGGATTAACTGATTGGTGGCCTTCTGATCCACTTGAGCAATTCCATCCACTAGATGGGTTGTCCTAGTAGGAATAATAATTAGAGGCCCATATCTTAGTTTGATTGTTCCCACCAGTCCTCCAAGTCCACACTGGTCTTGCACTCCTTCTTTAGATTGATATACTTCCAAACAGTGCATGGATCTTCAGCCTTTGTGTATACTTAGGTCCAGCAAACTCTTTGCATAGCCGAGACAAGGCTCCAAACATGGGTGCATTTATTCCTACACTCCAAGGCACCTGGTTCAGATATCCAATGGATGGACGGATCAAAGCAAGAGTGGCTATCTCTTTCTCAGTTCCATCCACATCCTTTCAGAATTTTAATTTCACTAGCACATATCCCAGGTACAGATACTGGTCATCTCCTAACCCCCATATGGCCAAGCTGGTTAAGGGTTGTAGGGGAAGATGGATCAGATGTTGCCAGTAAAAGGGTTTGAAGATGACAGGGACCTGAGAGCACTATCTAGAACAGCTGTGCACTCTATTCCATGAATAGTCACTTCAACCTCAGACTTTGGTCCACACAGTCCTATAGGCAAGTCTGGCATAATTGGAGGCAAAGACTCAGTTTTCACATCTTTGAGTTGGGGGGAGCAACAGTGGTTATGGGACCCAGGCTGCTCCCGTACCTGGTTTCTCTGAAATTTCCGGCTGTCTTACTTATGTAGAGGGTCTTAAATTGTTCCTCAACTCTCCTGGGGTTTACAGGACTCAGACATCCTTGTAGCTAGTGCGCATCCTCTTCACACCAATAACAGAAATGCATGGGCTTCAAGGGGTGGGGGTTCTGGCAGGCCCTATCATTTTCTTGACCCCTGCCTCTCTGGTACAGCTGTCAATCTCGCATTTGCTCTGGGGAGGGTGTCAATATCCTCGACCGCTCATCATTTGTTGGGGAGTCACTACAGAGTGCTGGTTCACTGCCAGGACAACTACTTTCTCTTGCAACTCAGCTATCCTATCATATGGTCACTTTCATGATGGGTATTATACTGAGTGGCTTCTAAAGTACACACCCTCATTTTAGTCCCTCGGGAAGGGTTATCTTCAGAGTCCTGAGTTTCCTGCTCCCTGATCTCTTTCATCAGTGTAGTGAAAGATGGAGTAGTCCCTTTTCTGTCCTCTAATCACAACTGGAGCAGCATCAGTCAAGCATGTTTAGCACTCTTTAACACTTGCTCCAGTCTAAGGCAATCCAAATCACTCCCTACAATTCCCTCTGCAGGAGTCATTCCATTGATGCCAGATACTGAGAGAACTTCTTTCCATGTTCCTGATGGCTGGTCCAGAATTGTGGCTCCCAGAAGCAGGGGCATATCTCTTCTCTGGCTCCTTCGGGGAGGTGCAGCCAGGCGGCTCTGCACGCTGCCCCGTCCACAGGCACTGCCCCTGCAGCTCCCATTGGAGCGTTAGAGGGGGCCATTGGAGCGGGGCCATTGGAGCGCATAGGAGCCAGAGTGGGGCCATGCCGCGGCTTCCAAGAGCTGTGTGGTGCGGCCCCCGACCCTGCGCCCTGGCTGGAGCGGGACAAGCCCCAGACCCTGCTCCTCAGCAGGAGCTCGCGGGCTGGATCCAGCCCACGGGACATAGTTTGCCCCACCCCTGATCAAGACTGTCTTACAATCTGTGGTTCTAAGCTATATATAAGGTGTAAGAGTGACTTTATAAGAGCACTCTGGGAAGGATAGCTGCCCTATTTATTCACTGATTATTGTAATACTTATGGAAATAACTGTAATTAATAGTAAAAAGGGGACTTTCAGATATAGAAAGACTGTTTGTGTGTGTGGGGAGGGGGGGATATCAGGCTTTAAAAATTAGTTTCTAACAAAAAATTAGTTTGCCTGATGTCTTCTGAAAATCAGCCCCTATTTTACATTGTTATTGAGAGCTAAAAAAAATGAAAGCATTGCAAAAAGTTATCCTTCTAGTGTCCATCAATGTACAGTTGCTTTAAATACAAGAATGTTATAACAAGATTGGAGTGTAGAGAACATGATGTTTATTTCATTCTGTAAATCTGCTCTGGCAGTTTGATCTTTTAAACAAATTAGGAAAGTGTGACTCTTCCTTGGATATATATTTAATCTCTTAAAATAATTCCTATGACTTTTCCCATTACTGAAATTAAAAAAAAAAAGATAGTTGTATTTTTAGATCCACCTTTAATAATATGTTGGCTGCATTCCATTCCTCAGGGTTCTCCTTGGAACTGAGCACGCTTCTTAAAATTCATTTTGAAACTGCTTCTGTATCTAAGCATTTAGACCAAAGTTTTAGAAAGTGTCTAGTGATTTTTTTGGGTCGCTCAATTTTTTTGGCTTCTAATTTGAGGCACAGTAAAGGGCCATGATTTTCAGAAGGTGGGTGCTCAGCACTTTCTGAAAATCAGGTCCCTGATGGTAAATCACTACAGAAGTATTACACCTAGTATGAGGTAACTCTATTTTGAACCTCAGTATGATAGATAAAAATGAAGTAATCACTGGGGCTGGAAGTTGGTGGTTGCCTAGGGATCAGTGATTGTGACCTGATTACATTCAATATGGGTAAATGGAAGACAGTCCCAATTAGATATATACTTGGTGCATTAAAAGGGCTAATTTCTCCAGACTGAGGAAAATTATAAATTTGAAAAATGTCACAATTTCACAATCAAGAAAGAGGACAACTTTGGGTAAAAGGGGAAGTAGATGGGAATCAATACAAATCAGAAGTTACGAAGTGTAGAAACTAATAAGAGAAACTAAAGACATCAAGGAAACCTTCCTGGTTGGCAGGGCTAATGGACAATAAAAAGGAGTTTAGATCTTTGAAGAACAAAAGAAATCCTAACATAATATAGGCCCATTCTTAGATGGAGATAGTAAAATTAACTGTGATGCAGGAAAGGCAGAAATACTCAATAAATATTTTTATTCTGCATTTGGAAAAAAGTAGATGGATGCACTCATATCACATGAGGATGATGAAATATTTTCCAGCTCATTGTAATTAATGAGGATCATAACATCTATGAGGGATAAACACTTTTAAATGAGCAGGCTTGGGTAACTTGCACCCAAGAGTCCTAAAAGAGTTAAATGAAGAGATATCTGGCCTGCTGACATGAATTTTTAGTACATTTGGAATACTAGTGAAATTCAAAAAAACTGGAAGAGAGCTAATGTTGTGTCAATTCAAAAAGGGGAAGTTGGTTGACCGGGGTAACTGTAGGCCGATTATACTGACGCTGACATTGGGCAAAGATGATACAGGATTCAATCAATAAAGAATTAAAGGTTGGGAATATAATTAATGCCTCTCAATATAGCAGGGGTGGCCAAACTTACTGACCCTCCAAGCCGTATATGATAATCTTCAGAAGTTCGAGAGCTGGGCGTGCCTGCTGGGGCTTGGGGCTTCAGCCCTATGGGATGCGCCTACCGAAGCTCCTGCCCTGTGGTGGGGCTAGGGAATTCTGCCATGGCTTGGGGCTGAAGTCCCAGCAGGCACCTCTGGCAGGGCAGATGCTCCGAGATGCCCTCTCCTCGCAGAGCAGAAGCCCCTAGTCCCACCACCCTGCCGCAGGGCAGAAGCCCCAAGCTCCTCCCCACCCCCAGTCTGGTAGGCAGAGGGTGGGGGTGGGCGGCTCTGTGAGCTGCACTTTAACTGCAAAAGAGCCGCATGCAGCGTGTGAGCTGCAGTTTGGCCACCCCTGCAATATAGTTATATGAAAAATAGGTCTAACCCTAAACCACCAAAGCTGATTTTGTTCTTTGAGGAGTTTACAAGTTTGCTTGATAAAGGTAACTGAATGTAATATATTCAGCCTTTTGCAAGGCATTTGACTTAGTACTACACAGCTTTCTGATTTAAAAATTAGCACTATACAATATTAGTAAAGCAAATGTTAAATGGATTAAGAGCTGACAGATCTCAGAGTAGTTGTCAATGGAGAATCATCATCGAATATGGGGTGTCATGGGGTGTATGTACCCCATGCCAGGCCAGCAACCAAAGGGTTAACACAGGCACTGCCAGCCATTGCTGATTGGCAGCCTCACAGCAGCTGGGAGGATAAAAGGACTGGGAAGCAGAGGGGCATGGTGGCTACCAGAGGAGTGAGCCGGCTGGCGAAGGGAATTCTTGCCAGTAAGCTGCTGAAGAGCCACTCAGGGGCAACACCCTAGAAGGAGACAGCCAGACCAGCAGGCTCAAGAACCTGCAGAAACGGGGGGAGGTTGGAAGGAGCTCAGGGCAGTGGGAGACAAGCTTATCGAGCTTAAAGGCCCTTAGCTGGAACCCAGTGGAGTGGGTGGGCTGGGGTTCCCCTACCAGCCTCCTGACGGACTTAAGAGTGGAGAGGGCTTTCAGACCCCTGGGCACCAGGAATAGACTGACAGCCCCACCAGGCTGAGTGAGCTCAGGGACCTCAACCCAGCTGGCCAGAGGGGACACAGTTGCACCAATGCAAAAGGGGGTTTCTAATGAGGGTGAGTTCTAGCCCCGATGCGATTCAACATTTTCATCAGTGGTCTGGTGGTTAACATAAAATCACTGCTGCGGATGACACAACGATAGGTGGATGGGTAAATGATTATGAGGACAGGGCAGTCACACAGAGTGATCTGAATCACTTTGTAAAGTGGGCCCATTCAAACAATGTTTTTTTAAAATAGCCAAATGCAAGAGCAAAAGAAACTACATAGCTACAGAATGGGAGTATTATATCCTGAGAAGCATCTTGTCTGTCTTTTCGCATGTCTGGAAGAAAGGGCTAATGGATGTATAAACAGAGGAAGAGTAGATAGAGTAGTGAGGTGATTTTTTTTACCTCTATATGCAGCATTGGTGAGATGGATACTGGAATAATACATCCAGTCTTGGTGCCCACATTTTAAAAAGAATGTTGAAAGATTGGCGAGGGTGCAGAAAAGAGCCACAACAATGATTTGAGGGCTAGAGAAAATGCCTCGCAGTGAGAGATGTAAAGAGTTCAATCTGTTTAGCTTATGAGGTGATGTGATTATAGTGTAGAAATACCTTTTTGGGGAGAAAATACTGGGTACTAAAGAGCTCTTTAATCTAGCAGAGAAAGGCATAATAACTAAGGGCTGGAAGCTGAAGTCAAATTCAAATTAGAAATAAGGTGCACAATTTTAATAGAGAGCGTGATTAACCACTGGAAAGATCTGCCAAGGGAAATGGTGGATTCTTCATTTCTTGATGTCTTCACGTCAAGACTAGGTGCCTTCCTTTCTGGCAGATGCTTTAGCTAAACACAGGTGAGTGGGCTCAATATGTCCAGGCCACATCTGGCAAAATCTATCTCCAGCTGTTTCTGTTTTGTTAAGATACAGCTCACTCCTCCTGAACCACTTTACTCCATAATCAGTTTGACAAACGTACAGCTTTTATCATGTAATGTAATGCTACTCAGAATTTACAGTCTCCACCCTGTATTACTTACACTAATGTATGTTTTGTGTTTGGCTGTGGAGGACATGCCATGACTATCTTTGTGGAATTATTCAAATACTGTCTTACTCTCTCTGTCAGCAAAAGTGGAAATGAGGAACTGGGTTCATTACTGTACTTTGAACACAGCATGATCTGGTTTTAAAAAAAAGAGAAATTCTCAAAAGGGAGTTATGCATAGGTTTATGTTATTAACCTTTTAGTGATAAATTGTAATTGTGACAGTGATTCTGGAAACTGTAATTAAGATAAAGATATGTATAAACAGGTCAGAGTTCTGAATTACATTCTTACCCCATGAATATCAAAACTGTCAATATGGACAGTAAGGGTTTTCACTGTGCATTTATTTGGGGCATTATATTGTGATGTCTGTAAGCTCTTTGAGACGGGGACTGTGTGTTGTAAAATGCTGTACATATTTATGGAGCACCTTACAATCTTTAATGTATTTATTCTCACAACACCCTTGAGATAGGGAGGTGCTATATCCCCACTTTATAGATGGTGAACTGAGAGACTAAGGCTTGTCTACACTTAATGCTACAGTGGCATAGCCGCACCACTGCAGTTGCACGGCTGTAGCACTTCAGTATAGACACAATCTATGCTGATGGAAGGGACTCTTCCATCGGCATAGGCAATCCACTTCTCTGAGAGGCAAGAATTCTTCTGTTGACCTAGCACTGTCTACACTGGCACTTAGGTCGGCTTAACTATGCTGGTTAGGGGTGTGAAAATTCACACACCCCTGAGCAACATAATTGTGCCAACTTAATTTTCTAGTGTAGACCAGGCCTAAGGGTGGGATCCATGAAGAGACTTGCAACACTCAGATTCGCAGTGCCTAACTTACGTGCTAGAAAAACACAGGAACAACACAAAGCTGAGTTAGGCACCTACGCTCCCTATACAATGAATGGGGAGAGAGGCACCTAAGAATGTGATCCACAAAAGCCAGCACCCTGGGGGGTGGGAAGGAGCCACCAACGCCAACCAATGGGGAGATGCCAACCAGAGGGATGTATGCTAAGCCCCACCCATCTCTTGGAGACAGGTGCCTAATTTAGGCTGCAGGGAGGTACCTAGCTCTTCTTAGCAATCCGTAGTGGGAACTAACTCCCTGGAGCCAGGTTGCTTAGGCATCTAAGTCACTTCTTGAGGGAATGAGGTGCCTGCTTCACTCCAAACAAAATGGAAGTGTGTGTGTGTGGGGGGGGGGGGGTGTTGGTTTCACTTAAACAGTCATTTGGCCACAGAGAGTGAGTGTGGTGTGAGAATGACTCCATAGTCTAGTGGTAAGGGCACCTAGCTAGGAGGCAGGAGACCACAGGTCCAGTACCCCTGCTCCAATCACTCTTTATTTAGCCACAATGGAGTAGCTTCCACAGGAGAGACTGGTGAAGACCAACATTGGAATATCCCATAGCTCAGTAGTTAGAGCCGCCTTCTGAGAAGTGGGAGACCCCCCCGTTCAAATCCTTTCTTTGCCTCTGGCAAAATCTGGGTCTCCTACCTCCCAAGTGAGTGCTCTAACCACTGGGCTAAAAATCATATGGTGCGGGGTGGCACCTCCTTCTCCAGCTACATTTTGAATGGGACCTGATCCGATAGGCAGCCTATGAGCATGCCTACCAGATCAGGCCCCGCATGCAGCCTAGGCTGCCGAATGCCTATCTTCCCCCAGTTCGTGAATCACTCTGGTGCTTAGGTGGGAGATAGACATCCAGATGCCTAGAGGGAGGCAGGAGTGCACATGCTCAGAGGAAAATACATAGGCACCTAGGGAACTTTTACTTTGAAAACATAGGTTCTGAGTGAGTTTAGGCACCGAACGGGTTCAGCGGAATTTTGTGGATTGCAGTAGAGCCAAAACTGGGACGTAGGCATCTAAGTCTGGGGGTTTAGGTGCCTAAGTACCTTTGTGGATCCTAACTTAATTGACTCACCCAAGATCACAGAGGAAGTCTGTGGTGAAGCAGGGCCTTGAACTAAAATGTCCCAAACCTTAGTCTAGTGCCCTAACTACGGAATCATCCTTCCTCTCTCTTGGTAGGGAATGACCAGCAGACATCTATCCCAAGTCTAAATGGCCTTCAGAAAAGAATCTGATATGGTTCTTTAGAATGGGCGGTTTATTTGCAAACTTTTCAGCACTCCAGTGGGAAATGCCTAGAAATATGCAACATTTTGGGCTAAAGCTTGTTGTGTATTTTATTGCCTACCTCTATTTTGCACATGTTGCACATCTCTTCCTCCTACAACATCCCCTCCATTGGCTCAGTCTTCCAGCCTCTCATTTTAGTTTCTACCTCCTCTCCCAAGGATTTTTCTGCCTTAATTCATTCTCTTTTCAGCCTTACAATCCCAGTGTGTATCCAAAGACGTCAAATAACTGCTTTCTCCTGACTGCTTTTTGTTTTTGCTGCCCATACTACAAGGAATGAGAAGTTAGGGGCAACAGAAGGGCTCTTCCAGATGAGTCAGAATGGATCCTCCTTATCAAGCTAAACCAATAAGAACTCTACTAAGCTAATTTCAGCCGGAAGTTTCTTTGCAGGGATCACCTCATGCCTGAACTTGCTTGCACTCCTTGAAGTCTAAAGGAGTTCTGGGAGCACAGGAAATGCCAGATCTGGTCCTTAACAAGTATCTTTGTGTTCTTTTATGGTATCTTTTTTTTTTTTAAATCACAAAAAAGAGGACTAGTGGTTATTTTACAAGTATCAAATCCATTTCAGTTTGATGCTGCACACAGTTAGATAGCTTTACTCATGTGAATTGTTCCAATGATCAGTTTTACTTGTGTGAGTAGGGTCCTGTAAGTAAAATACTTTTTGCCTTTCCTGATTTTGCAAAGGATATGCTTAACTTCACATGCGAGAATAGTCCCATTTATTTAATGGGATCAGTCATGTGCATAAAGTTAAGCATTTATGTAAGTTTTGGCAGGCTAGGGGGGCTAAATCTGGAGTTGAGCAAAACAAAAAGAAACTTAGGAAGTTCAGATGTGCATATAGTTTACACACACCATACCATCGTAGTAGTACTGTATAGAAACCTGTATAGAATAGAATTCTTAATTCAATACTACACACTTTTTATTTTGTTAGCCCATCAAAAGTTCATGATGCTGTTAGCCACAAACAGAATTTTTCACAGCTGTTTTCATATCTCCTCTAGTTTTTTTTTTTTTTTTTTATCTCTTCCCCCACTCCTTCCTCCCACCCCATCCCACCCCACTCCACTCCACCCCGAGTTCAGGCTTATGCTGCAAATCTTAGAAAACATGGACACAAAAGTAGAAGTGTGCAGAGGATTGATTGTTTAATATGAGAAAAACTTTTAAATATGTTTAATCATTTTTAATTATATGTATTTTTGCGTGTTGAGCTTTTGAATTTTAAAGTACTTTGAAAGCCATTAATGAGGCTTTTTCTGTTTTTGTTCCCTTTCCTTTAATTTCTCCAGAGAATGTGTTATAAAAAAGGGAGAGAGAATCACATACAGAGGAAACAGTTGGGTTACTTCCATCATTACTGAGCTAATGTTGTGCTTACAATGATATAATTCCCCCTCTTTCACAATGCCTTACTAATTAGGCTTAAAGGGTAGTTTTTCCCATTGTGCTTGTATATTGATTGTTTCTTCTCTGCTCTGTGCTCTTCTGCAAGTACTGCCAGCTGCTCCTTCATGCTTTTACTACATGAAGAACTCATATTTTCTCCGAAATGTCAAGAAATGCAATTAACCTTGGTTTGACCTTTTCTCCCCTTTAAGTGTACTGATTTAAGTTGTTGCGTACAACACATCTTTCATACATCTTTGTAAACAACACATCTTTCATACTATAAAAGTATTAACTTGAAATACTACATGAGTCCTCCTAAATCCTAATAGCATCTATTTCTCCTATTATGTGTGTATAAAAAATACGAGCACTACCAATAAATTCATATCTGTGTACAGCACTCAGCTACTACAATGCCTGCTTTTGACATTTCCCCCTCTCTATATCAACTGTATATATTTATTTTTGTAGTGCTTTACACACATTGATTAAACCACAGAACACCTTTCCACCACTCAGATGGGTATACATTACTGTATTCACTTTACAGGTGGGTAAAGTGTGGCATATATATAAATAAGGCATACATACCTGTATATATGTATATACACACACACATACCACCTATATAACGGTGGTAATCATATGCTTCTTGGGGCATAACTGGCAGTCATTTTATGCCTTAGATGGATTTCCTACAATGACTGGTCTGACATCTGGTCTACATGTCTCTTTTGAAGTGAATTATTTTTCTCACATATCTACTTAAGTCAACAAATGAGCTCTCTTTGCATTAAGAGAGAGCCATGGGGTGGGTAGATTGTTAGATGCGTATTAATTCCATTTTACTGATAAGACATTGTGAGGTGTGTACAAAGAAACAGAAAGACACAGGGATGAAGTGATTTGCCTATGAGGCACTGTGGTCCAGTGGACTAAGCCAGTGTCAGGCAAATACAGGTTCTGTTACTGACTTGCTGTGTGGCTGAATTTGGAGGTTCTAGCCACACACAGCTCCAACTAACTTCACCTGAATTTGTTGGTGCTCAGCTCCTTTGAAAATCTGCCCCTATAAACATTTTTGTCAGGCATCCAATATTAGGCACCTCTTTAGAAAGTTCTAGCCTTTTATCATGTCTGAGATTCAATTGTCCTAGCTGTAAAATGTGGGTAATTATTACTTATCTACTTCATAGACATATTGTGAGGACTAACTAAAAATATTAAGTAGGCACAAATTGGGTAGCTAGAGGTACAAGTATTCAGATGCAAGCACAGATTTTGTGGGTACATGGTGCACACACAGAGAGGTTGGCCTCAGCCCAAACTGACTCACAAAAGGTTAAGTGACACCTTTGCTGTCAGACAGTGAGTCTGTCAATCCACAATCCTCATTTACAAGATTATAATAATTTACCTTCTTTTAAAGAATGTAATAAAATTGCAGCAGTTAATTCATAAAAGACAGCTACTTCTTCCAAGAGTCACAATATTTTTGTAAGATGCTTTGTTTTGGTAAAGAGCTGGGTTTTTTCAAAATATGAACAGCAAACTGCTCTTGATCGGGCACTGGCATTTTCATATATACTGGAAAACATAATTAAATTAAACTCATGAGGCCAAAAAGGAAATGAGAAAAAAAACTCCTGGGGATACTGAGATAGCACTGATTTTTCTTTTTTCCCATTTACATTGGTGCTTGTGTCTCTGCAGAATAACCTGTTAATTACATTTTGCCTTACTCAAGCAAAACTGACATTGAATTCAGAGATTTGGCCCACAGTTGAATGGGATACAGCTTTTATCACTTTTTAGGTTTGGGTTTTTTGTTTTGTTTTTTTTTCATTCAGCAAAACAAAATCTGAGCTCCTGTATGAACTTGAACACTATTAAAATCCATTAATCAAAGTTAGGTCCTTACATATTGAAAAGCTTTTCTTGAGCCAGTAAGATGTTGCCTTTTTTATTATAATTTTTATGTAACGAACCCAGTGGATCCCCTTGATAATTCATATTAGGCCTAATAATCAAACCAGCTCCTCCACTTGTACCACCTAATTTTAAGGTTGCACCCCCTTTTCAAAATCTACATTTATTTATACAAAAGTGAGTGCAAAAACTAAGTAATTGCAAATCTACAGTGGTTGCCATTAAAAGGTAGATATTGACCAAGTTACATGACAATACATGTAATACTGCAGTTACTTCCTAGTCTATGGTGACTGTAGGCAAATGTTTACCTTTTAATGGCAACCAGCACACACACACTGGTTTTACACATGCAAAAAACACTGTGGAGCAAGTTCAGGGGCTGTTTTAAAAATCTGACCAATTTGAACTATGGCATTGTGATGGGGTGTTTACCCCAGACATGCCATGAAAGGGATATTATGGACCTGAGAGGTCAGTTAACATGTCTGCTCACACCTGATGGGTGGGCCTGCCCTAATTACAAATAAAACCCAACTGGGGAAGAGCATGTCTTGTAGCCATAAGGAGCTGGATGAGTCCAGTTGGGTGGGGGAGAGAAGGAGACCAAAGGCAAGGTGAGAGTTCCCTCTCTCTGAGAAGCAGCCTGAAGGTTCAGAAGCAGAGCAGACAGCTACTCCAAAGGTGAGCTGGAAGCAGGGCAGGGGCCCTGAGGAGCTGTAGTCTTCCTGAACCTGAGTGAGGGGAGAAGTGTGCTAGTCCCTGGGCTAGTGAACTGACTGAGGTACAGAAGCCAGTGATTAGACAGGGAGACAGTATAGAGCAGCAGATGCAACCGATAAGGTGATGTGATGAGGTGGCTGCCAGCTGAGCTGGTTTGCTTTTGTTTACATTTCTTTTGGACTTTGGTAAAGGACTCTGGGGGCCCAAAAGGGTCAGGACACTCCTGTAGCCAGAATAGGCCAAAATAAGGAGGAGGAAACTGAGGCACAAGGTGCTACAGTGCCACATCCAGCCAGAAGAGGGCATGCTGGCATGCCAACTTTGCCCCCGGCATGATAAGGAAAAGAGTTTTGCTGTCTGCAAGATTAAATAAAGGAATATTGGACAAAAAGTTGGTTAATGTCTTTCTTGGCATTTCACTCTACATCAAACCAGAGGCACAGTGTTTATTACTGAGATTCAAATTTTGGAAGTTTGACGGGTAGATAACTGAACCTAAGATTAACGCTGAGGTTGCAGCTATCAATGAATTCAACTTTTGTTCTGAGACTACAATATGGCTCAGAAGTTGCTGGATGCCAGACATTGATGTAACTTAGGGCTGCAGGGATGGTTCATAATGATTTAGCCAAGATTTTAGGGCTTTTACCTTCCTTCCATTTCTAAATGTCTTCCAACTCTGGAAGTTAAAGAAAAGTTTGCCCTAATGTTGGGAACTTTACCACCAAATTTGAGTACTTTTCAGGCTTATTATAAACAGGCACAGATAAGTGGTGGGTTTTTTTGTTTGTTGTTTGGTTTTTTTAAACCTACATATTTCAAATCAACACATTGCCTTATCTAGTTAACAATTAACATCTTACATTATTAGGATGAGAGGTATAAAATCAACATACTTTTTGCTCTTTATGCTGGTTTTACATTTTGCATTTTACATTGAAGTTGATTTCTCTTTCAGGTCCTAGTGCTGCAGTGTTTTGTTTGCAGACACAGCAGGATGATGTTTGTTTAACAATTGTTTTGGTTGCAATTTTAAAAAGAAATATGAAAACATTTCTATTAGTCTTAGTCTTTGTGAAAGTTTATTTTGACAAAAAACTAAATGTTGGCTCCCATTTTAGCTGACCATTTCGATCTAATCTTTGCTGGGACAGATCCTGGCACTTTTGTGGGTGGGATCCATCTTCTCCTAGGCTACACTGGAGCTGCTCTACAGCCACTGTTGCAGCTGCTTTAAGGCCTGGTCCAATGTCCACTGAAGTCAGTAGGAGCCTTTTCATTGATTTCAGTGGGTGTTCGATCAGGCCCTTAATCTCTCTGTCTCAGTTTCCCATGTGTAAAATGAGAAGAATAATTCCCCACTTCACATGTATGCTGTGAGGAGAGATTCATCAGTGTTGGAATGTACTTGAACTACCATGATGAGCACTTTAGATAAGTTAGTAAATAAGGTTTCTGTCTAGCAAAGCACTTAAGCATGTGCTTAGGTGCTTTGTTAGAGCACAACCTAGATAAATAAAGTAGTGGTTGTTTTCCCCAGGAATTGAAATGGGGGGGGGGGACTGTTTGAATTTACAGGGGGGGTGTCAGGGCTGATGAGGGGTGGGACCGTGAGGGTGAAGATGGGCTGTATGGCACCATAGTAAAAACTGAAAAATGTTTCATGACTTTGGTGGCTTCTCGTGTGTCTAGTACTTCCATTCCTTCAATTGATAGGCTCATTAGTTCATTCACATGATCAGGCAGAAGGTGACTTCTTTCAGACCACAAAATTCTATTCAATGATGAAAACGAACGCTCAGCTGTAGCTGTTGTGACTGGGAGTAGCAAGAGATGAATTCCTATTTCTTTCATCCCAGGAAACAGCATAAAGATTGGGTCAAGCCACTAGTGAGGATAAAAAAAGAAGTTGAAGTCAAATCTTCATTCATTCATCGTATGATATTCCACTCTGTGTTCAATTTCTCTATTCTGTCCTGAGCACATGGCAGCCCCATTGTCTCACTCCACTCAACTGTCAGTGTTTTATAGGACTGGGATCTGTAAAAGCTATGTAAAGGTTGAGTAGAATCTAGAAGTTGCTGTTGTAGATTTTTAAGAATCAAATCTGTGTACTTTTTCAGTTGTCTTAACAAACACTTCTTGTCTTCTTTACCTAAGGATTCAATATAAATGCCTTCATTAGTCAACTTCTGGACTGAAGTCTTTGCTTCTTCCAGTACATTTTCAATGGATAGCTCTCTGATTGATCCAAATGTAGCTTCTATTGCTGGACAAAGATCTACTACTGTTGTAGCAGATGCCTGGATGGCATTGTTTAATGACCCAAGTGGTTTCAACAGTAGACTTACAAGAGAGAGAATGGCAATAGTCTTCTCTGAACGTAGTAGCAAATTAATCCACCAGCCTCATTACTTAGATCCATTCCATCTTGGTAGATACTTTCCAAAGCCAGTAATAATGGCTGGAGTAATTTTAAGACAACAGCCAAGAATCGCTCATGAGAAAGCCAGAGGGTTTTCCCAAGTTGGACTAATTTGAACTTCAGTCCCAGTGTATCTTCTATATTTTCCAAGATATTCAGTCTTGTTGGACTCTTGCTGAAAAAAGAATATAATGAAGACATTAAATATATAGCTTTTTTAATGTCTTTTGAAGAGTCTGCAGCTTGTACTAACACTAGTTGGAGTAGATGGCCTCTGCAGTTTGTATAGGAGAGATTAGAGTTACACTTTTCTCTGAGCAAAGCTTGTACTCCACCATGTCTTCCAGAGAAGTTTGCAGCTCCATCAAATGCACAAGCAGCCATCTGTTTGACGTCCAATTAACAAGCATTTAACTCTTCTAAGATGTGGGTTGTCACACATGCAGCCAATATGTCTTTTATAGCTTGAACATCTAGAAATGCATCTACTGGCCTACCACTGACATCAAGATAACATACACACTGACTTAATACTTGATGGCCATTGGCATCGGTGCATTCATCAGCCATGTATGCAAATTTTTTGAATGTGGTGAGAAAGTTCTTCACTTTTTCAACTGTTGAATCTTTCACTGTTTCACCACATGCTTCTAGCCAGTCAGTTGAGTTTCTTGCAGAAAGATAGTGAGCATTTGCTTGTCTTGTTCGGAACCAGTGTTCAACTTCAGGATAAACAAGTGACAATGCACTTAACATTGGCCTCCAGTTTGTAGTATGTGGTATCTCTTGCTTAAATAGAAAGTATGATGCCACAGCCATGTTTGTTCGCATGAACTGTGTTGTGTCTCCAGCATTCTTAACAGCCTCATTAACACTCACCGGTGTTGTCCTTGGTCAGTGGAGATTCAGAGTTCAGAGGTGCTTTCACATTAGTTCACCTCCCAGGTGGGGGGCAAGAAGGCACCCGCTCATTCCTCCAGCTGCTCACTGTTCGCTCTGGCCACTGTTGTTCATTGTGCCACTGTTCACTCCATCGCTCTGTTGCCAATGGCCCTGCGCAGTCACCTTCTGCTGTCACCTGCCACTGTGACCTCTGCAAGTTGGTCTCTTGAGGTTCCACCCAGCTCTCAGTGATTTCAGCTGAGCTCTCGGTGCGGGAACCTCACTGCTAGTGCAGGCTGGGCCGTCTCTTCCACAGAAACACTGTCCCACAGCAGGTCTAAGCACTTAGACCTGATTATCAGTGATTTCAGCTGCAGTGGCCACTTAACAAAACAAAAGACTATCTATGGAGCCTAATCAGCTCTGCCTTTAAACAGTGGAGAGGGGCAGGTCAAATAGTACTTGTGACTCAGGCAGACCATCAAGCAAAACACCTGTCCCCACCCTCTCTCTTGATACTCTCAATCAGCACAGGCTAGGTACAGTTCTACTGCCCTTTACTCATACAATAAGAATAACAACATTTCATTCCCCCACACCAAGTGATTTGTAACCCAACCCCAGCCAAAATCTATCACTTGGGCAACACAGCTCTATTTGATGGATACCTAGGTAGATTAGGTGTGAATGTAAATACAATCTGGTCCTGAAGCCATTTCCCCCATCCCCCAGCTCATCACTAGCTGTCAGGGAGAGCTCATTTAGACTTTGCTTACAAATCATAATTTGAAGTTATGAAGTTGGCCAACATCACCGAAATGAATGCACTGACATTGTCATAAAAAACAACAGCAGTATAAGGAAACTAGTCTATGTTCATACTTTTCAAATTTATTATACTTTTTCAGATACACATATTTTATCATACTTTATATGCTTTTAAAGTGTGTATTCATGTTTCAATTTCAATTCAAATTTCCAAACAATCACTAAATTGGCAACACTGCATGTAACTAGTTCACAAAACTGGGGAGGGTGTTGGGGAAATTCAGGGGAGGTGTAGGGAAATCCCTGGTGATAGCTATTTCTATAACAATGCAGAAGTTATCTTATGCATGTCTGGAAAAGCAATCTTGTTAGAATGAGGTGATGACTCATTCTGTGTAAGAAAGGCAGGGTGTAAAACAAACCTTGGTTAAGCAACTGTTTAACTGATTACCCATATCACCTTTCTTAGGGTTTTTTTTATTATTTTGATTGCTTAACTTAAAAAAAAGGACTTAATAGTTCAGATTAGTTTTATAGAGTTTGTTAAATATCCTTAACAATAGCAAATAATAGGATATAAGAAGGCAAAAATGGTATTGGACTATGATTCTGCTATGTAAATTGAAAGATTGGTTGCTACAACCACTTAGATTTTCAGAGTCAAACTACACAACCACAACAAAAAATAACACACATTCAATTACTATCTTGGGAAGGTGACTTTGTTTAGAGTATTTGACTGAGTCCCTCGGAATAGGGCTCACTTGTGCCAATTGCTTATCAACTCCAGTATTGCTAACACAACAAAGGAAACCCAATCAAAGCTAGATCGTAAAAAAAAAAACGATTTTTTGGTCAACTACTTTACATTCCAATTCACCAAGGTCTCATTCCCAATAGCTCTATAGTAGTCAATCCTTTTAACCTATTTCTCAAGGAATGATATTAGCCCCTGAATCTGACTAACACTTCTAACTACCTAAAATAAACTCTTACATTTATGACCGACTGAATGCAGTTCAAAAAGTTTGCACACTTGGTCTTATTTTATGTCTCTATATACCTAGAACTTGACAGGCAACCTGAAACTATTAACTAGGGTAGACATGTACAGTGTTCTATAATCCTAGTTAACAATAGTAAGTTGTTCAGTTCAAAAGCTATTTTACAGTAATCTTGACTGTTACAAGACACACACACACACTAACTCTGTGACAATCTTTAAAACGCTCATGTACCCTTCCTTGCTAATTAGGAACTTAGTTTCAGGAAGTGGTCAATTGACTGATTTGGGTCATCACTCAAGAAAAAGTCTGTTAGTTATCACCAGATTTTTTATCAGCCATAAACTTTCCTCAGTTATCCTTCGCTGCAGCTGACACTGCAAACATAGGTAGAATGAAGGAGGCACATGACTAGTCTTTTTCCAGTGTGCCAGTGGCAACCTGAATTGCTGGAAAATAGGACACCGCTATATGAAACAGGTACTTGATATCACCAGGAGAACTCCCAGGACTTCAGTCTTCTCCCTTCCAGCTGTCTTTGGCTTTTGGGAAGTGATGTGCTGAAGGAGACATGCCATTTTATCCTATTTCTGCTGGGTGGTCCCTCCTGGTTTCTTTTCTTGGAGATGCTGGCATGAACCAATCAGATGGTGACCGAACTACTTCTGAAGAGTTGAAATATCCAATCAAAATGAGAGTTGCCCTCTCTCACTATACAGTCAAGGAAAAAGACATAAGCTTATCAGTTCTTGCAGCTGGGACTAAAATTTTCCAGTCTTTATGTAACGTCTTGCATAAGCTAGTGTAATAAGACAAGCTAGGCCGTAAGTGTTGGTACAGGCTGTACTGCAGTGGCTCAAGAACATGGGTACCAACCTTAGGGCACACTGTTAAGAACCAGGGCACAAACCCCAAATTGGTTGTGAGTTCTATTTAGATTTCACAAACCAATTATCAAGTGTAAACTCCACAGGCACTATAATAGCCTTAAACATGGAGTTACAGACAGTCTCCATGGGTACTCCAATCTCTTGCCATGCACATAGATCTATTTTTGTGATAGACAGATATTCTTACACCAAGGATCACAGCAATATTCAGGTTACTCCCAGTCCCAAAGGACTAGTCACTTACCCCAGGTCAACGGCACTTTAGATCTCACATCAAAGACAATGTTTGTAGCCAACCCTATAGGAAACTATCTACAGATTTATTATATGGAAAAGGAAATAGAGAGCTATTCACAAGGTTAAAACAGGTTCACATATAACACAAATGAGTTCCAATGTTAAGTTTAAAAAAGTAATAGAATCTTCTATGATAAGCAAGCTCTATAGGTAGGGCCCTACCAAATTCATGGCCATGAAAAATGCATCACGGTCCATGAAATCTGGTCTTTGAGTGCTTTTACCCTATACTATTCCTTACTTCTGTGCTGACTTCAGAGCTGGGTGGCCAGAGAGTGACAGCTGTTGGCCGGACAACCAGCTTTGAAGGCAGTACTCCACCAGCAGCGAAGAAGTAAGGGTGACAATACCATACTATGCCACCCTTACTTCTGCACTGCTGGGTGGCCAGACAGTGGTGGCTGCCGGCTGAGGGCCAAGCTCTCCAGGTAGCAGCGCAGAAATAAGGGTGGCAATACCATACCACGTCATCCTTACTTCTCCACTGCTGCTGGCGACAGCTCTGCCTTCAGAGCTGGGCTCCCGGACAGCAGCTGCCACTCTCCAGCTGCCCAGCTCTGAAGGCAGTGCCACCGCCAGCAGCAGCACAGAAGTAAGGGTAGCAGTACTGCAAACCTCCCTTAAAATAACCTTGCGACCCTCCCCCACAACTTCATAAAATTTCAGATTTAAATAGCTGAAATCATTAAATTTACAACTTTTAAAATCCTGACTGTGAAATTGACCAAAATGGACTGTGAATTTGGTAGTGCAAAAGACATATAGATAGGGCCTTAACACAGGCTAAGCACTGGGATCTTTTGCTTATGCTCAGTTATCTTTACCCCTCAGAGTCCAAGCAGCATAATGATCCAATTCCTCCTTGTTAGGGGGTTTTATTTCCTTCCCCCCCTTCTGCTTTGAGTTGCAAACTCACCTAATGGGGGGACTTCATTTGCACTCTCCTCCTCATGGGGGGAAGGGGATGGAAAGCAATTAACAAAGTCTCTTGTCTTCTGATGTTCCACAATAGTTTGTCTGGTGTCAATAGGCCTTCTTTGTCGGGCAGGACCTAACACCTGTTGAAGACTAATATTTCACACTTGTCTTCTATCTAGAGATACACAGTTATAGAGATTTACAATGCAAATACTCAAATGTTACCTTACAAGATGGGATATGGATATTATAAATAAGATTAAAAAAATATTCTGCTTATGAAAGGAAGTAAAAACAGCAAGTATATAATTTTAACTATGGGGGAGAAGGGGAAGTTGATAGCAATGACTTTTAATTAGAAGATATGAAATGCAGACAAGTGATAAGGGAAGCTAAATAGATCAATGAAAAATCTGTGGCCAGTAGAATTAAGAACAACAGGAATGATTTTGTAAATATCTCTGGTGCACTAGGTACCCTAGCAATGGTATAGGCTTTGTCGTTGTGGCCCCCCTCCCTGCCATCTGTTTGTTGTATCCATTTGTTGTCTTTTGATTTATAATTAGATTGCAAGTTCCTCTGGGCAGAGACTGTATTATGTTTATACAGTGCTTACTAGACTGGGATCCTGGTCTCTGACTGGGTCCCTAGGTGTTACCATAAAGCAATACTACTATTATTACTCCTACTAAATAATATCTGTTACTAGGTTGAGATGTTAAAATTGTTGATGATGATGCAGAAAAGACAGAAGTGTTTGATAAATATTTTGGTTCTATGTTTGGAAAGATGTAGGACAATCATGAAGGAGACAGAGCTTTCTCAGGGGCTAGCCCAAGATACTGGAATGAACTCTCACAGGAACTAAAGACCATCACAAACATCACCACCTTTTGCTCCAAGTGTATAAGGCATAACTTTCACGTGCCTTCTCTAACATAATCATATGGCAACCTGTATGTATTTATATAAATTCCAATGGAATAAAAACTGGCATGGATCTCAAAAAGCAATTGTACATAAGGAATCATCATCTAAAGGGGTTTTGCATGCATCTGATCTTGGCCCGATGTTGTTCAATATCTAGTGATCTAGAAGAAAAAATCATTACAGATGACACACAAATTGGTGGAGTGATAAATAATGACATGCGAGTTCTACAGCAACATTTTGGATAGCTTAGTAAGTACGTGCATTTTAATACAGCAAAATGTAAGGTCATACATCTAGGAATTAAGAATATAGATCTCACACACAAGATGTATACTGTATTTTGGAAGTAGTGATCATGGTGGATAACCAACTGACCATGAGCTTCTAGTGTTATGGAGTAGCCTAAAAAAGCCAATACAATCCTTGGATGTATAAGTGGGGCAATATCAAGTAGAAGTAGAGAGATATTCTTATTTTTGTGTACAGCCATTACTGGAATACTGTGTCCAATTCTAGCATCCGTACTTTAAAAAGGATGTTGGAAAGAATTTAGAAAAGAGCTATGAGAATCATTCATACCTGCCTTAAAGTGAGAAACTTAAGAAGCTCAATGTATTAATTTATCCAAGGGAAGGTTAGGAGGTGAGTTGATCAGAGCCTGTAAGTACCTATAGGGGGAGAAGATTTCTGACAGTAGACCACTCTTTAATCTGCAGACAAAGGCATAACATGATCCAATGCCTAGAAGCTGAAACTATATAAATTCCGACTGGAAATAAGGTGTAATTTTTAACAGTGAGGTTAATTAAACATTGTAACAACTTGCTAAGGGATGTAGTGGATTCTCCATCGCTTGAAGTCTTTAAATCGAGATTGGATGTCTTGTAGAAAGATATGCTCTGGTTCAAGCACAAGATGTGGGCTTGATGCAGGAAATACTGGGTGAAATATTATGGCCTGTGTTATGCAGGAGGTCAAAGTAAAGTATCGTAATGTGGCCTTAAAATCTAAACGTATAAACAGGCAATTTGAGAAGTTCTGTCCATCAGAATGCAAAGGTTTCTGAAGTCCCCTTCTACTCCTTGAAAGAAATAAGAGAAAAGATGATGGAATGGGAAGAAAGAGAAGGGAAAATTACAAGATGAACCGAGGAGGGGAGATGAAATAGAGACAGCAGAGAGTAAATAGAAAACTTTTTTTAAAAGTAGAAAGTGCTTCTATATTCAGGAATTTACAGATTGCTGGACTGGATCACACCCAATGGTCCATCCAATTCAGTATCCTTTCTGACAGTGGTGGTCTGTACTGGCTGTTTCAGAGGAAGGTGGAAGAACACTGCAGATGGTTTGATGGGATAACCTGCTCACAAAGAGACTGTCTTCTTAACCCCTATTAGGTCTGGTCTATACTACCCGCCTGAATCGGCGGGTAGAAATCGACCTCTCGGGGATCGATTTATCGCGTCCCGTCGGGACGCGACAATCGATCCCCGAATCGGCGCTCTAACTCCACCAGGGGAGGTGGTAGTAAGCGCCGCCGACAAAAAGCCGCAGAAGTCGATTTTGCCGCCGTCCTCACAACGGGGTAAGTCGGCTGTGATACGTCGAATTCAGTACGCTATTCACGTAGCTGAATTTGCGTATCTTAAATCGACTCCCCCCTGTAGTGTAGATGTAGCCTTAGTTAGAGGTTGGTATATGCCATAAAGCATGAGTGTAAAGGATGCTCTCGGGGTTTTGTTGGTTTTTACTCCTTACTGTTATAACTCTATATGCTCTTGTTATCCATCTGAGTGTACAGTCCTTTTCTGAATACTGCTAAGCTCTTGGCTTCAATTATATCTTTTGGCAGTGGGTTCCACTGGTTAATTGTGTGAAATAGTATTTCCTTTCATAAGCTTTACATTTGCCACCTTTCTGTTTCATTGAATGCCCCCTTGGTCTTGTATTAGAAGTTCCCAATTCACCTTCTCTGTACCCATTCGCTATTCTTTAAACCTTTAGCATGTCCTACCCTCCTCCTTTACATTTCAGAGGAAACAAATAAACAGTCCCAGTCTCTTCAATCTCTCTTTATGGTGCAGCTTATTCTTCCCTGTTGCACTCAGCCTCTTCTATGGGCTAGTGGTGGTGGGGCAAGCACAGGTCAGGGCCTGCAATTCTGACTAGCCCTAACCAGTGGGGTAGGTGGATATGCAAGAGCATGGCTCCTTGCACTCCTTCCCACTCATCCACAGAAAGGCAGTCACAGGCTGGCCTAAATGTTTCTTTCAGATGTTATCTATAGAACATTGGTCTCACTTTTGCTTTCGTCTCTCCTATTTCCAATTTCTTTTTCATTTTATATTAAATGAGGGTCAGGTTCAGGGATGACACAGTAGGACAGGTGGCCCATGCCTGGGGCCACAGTCCCACTAGCGCAGCTACTAATCCTTCCCAGGGTTAATTACATGTGTTTTTTGTAAGATATTTAAAGGACTAGTTTGTCTTTCTTATTTTACACTGCTTGATTAAAAACAATAAGGAACCAAGAGCTACCTCACACAACCTCTGAATGCAATTTCTCCAGTTTTGTTTAAAAATTTCTGAAAGAAAATGAGCCTAAACCCTGCATCAAAACATCTATAGTTTCCATGTGGCCCTGCTTATGCCACTGTTAATTATTAAGTGTGGGGTTTTCAAAAATGCCTAAGTGTCAGGTGCCTAGGTTACAGAAAAAGAATGAGACTTGCATTCCTCAGTTACTTGGATACTTTTTAAAATTGCACTCTAAGTGCCTACATTGTGCTCAGCTCTGTATGTGGCATAAACAAAGATAGCACTTGTCCTGAGGAGCTTGCAGTCTACGATACCCGGAAAAGCAAGATGCCCCGGGAGACAAGAGATGTGGCAATTTCCTGCAATATCCTGGACACACCATATTGAATTAAGTATCTCAGGAGTTCATTGTATTAAAAATGTAGATGTTTATGTATTATTGTGGGACTGTATGTAACCTCTCCGGGGGGAGAGACATGACCAAGAAGTATTATGAGCTCTAAAGGACTATTTGAAACAATGTTCCTGACAAGAGTGAACTTTTAAAGTTAAGTGGATTTCCCAGGAAATCTCTAGGAGAAGGTGTATGCAAATGTACCACCTCTGGTTATGCAAGAACTCAGCCTTTTGAAGCTTGGCCCTGAGGAGGGGACCTTTGTCTGCGGATCACCTGTTACATGCAGACAATATAAGAGGCCCAAACTGTACAAAGGAGTGTTCTTGTTCTGAGAAAAAGGCATTATGAACTTGTAACCGCAGAAAAACCGCTGTGTGGGGCTTGAAGGACTGAGTCCTACCAGACCCCTTGGAGTTGGGGTGATCTCTGGTAAGCTTATTAGCATGCATGCAGGTTTTTTAATTGTTTTAACATGTTTTCTATGTAATGCTTTCACCTCAAGAATATGTGTTTGCATAGAAAGAGCTGTTATAGGGTTGCTAGGTGTCTAGTTTTCAACCAAACACCCAGTTGAAAAGGGACCCTCACCACCCGGTGAAAATGAGCGAGTGAGGGAGGGTGGGGGAAAGTGAGTGATGGAGGGATGTTGGAGGGAGTGAGCAGGGCGGGGCCTCGGAGAAGGGGCGGGGCAAGGGTGTTTGGTTTTGTTCGTTCAGAAAATTGTGGTACTTTATAACTGTGGGCAATTATGCTGTTTATAGCCTCTGAGGCAAAAAGCAAAGCAGGCCTGCTTAGGCAGCATATCTTGCTGGGGAACTCACAATGTAGGCAGGGAACTGTGCAGCCAGGAAAAACCCAAATAAGGGAGAAACCTGTGTCTCCACCAAAGAGAAGTGGCTGCTGGGGGATTAGACACCTAAGAGTAGGTGCCCTTGGTGGACCATAAAGTGGGAATACAGGTGCAGTTACCCTGAACTGTGACATAAACTTAAGGCTGTTACTATTTTTCTTTTCTCTCTCTCCCCTCCCGCCGCGCCCTTCACCCCCGCTTTTCTCCAGTTATATAACGTTGGGGTGCAGAGGGCATTTGGCTGACATGGGTTACTGTTTGTGGGCTTTGTGGAAATTTTTTTTTGATTAAAGTATGGTATACAGTAAATTAATTACTAGTTGTATCTGCAGTACATATGCAATAAGAATATTGTACCTCAGTTTGGAGGTTGTGGTAATTATATATAATCAAAGAAACACCATTAGATAAAGAAAACCTGAATCCTGTGGTGCCCTTATATGCCACCATACTTTGCGCATTTGCTCTAAGGAGGCTGACAAAAGAGAAAAAAAATTTATAGTGACAGTAAAATAACCTTTGATATGTGCAGCTTATTCTAAGTCAAACTCTTATTTCTTTTAGAAAACCTAAATCTGTGCTATGATTATGTTACAACAGAGTTCATAAATATATGTGCATCTGATACATATAAACAATATTTCAATTAGATATGTGTTATTAACTTTGCTTATGAAACCGAAGCTAGAAATGTGTCAGGACAGTGTTTCCTGTCCAATATTTTTTGTCTATGATTTTACTTTCATACTTACATTCATTGCATTGATGCCCCTTTTAATAAAAAAAAACTATGGAAAACTCTAAAGCCCCATTACAAGTTGATCAGTTTGATTCTAAAAGCTATGCCACACTAAAAATAGAAATAAACTTGACTTCCTATGAGCTTTCTATAGCCATTTTAAAATCCATGTCATCTTGGAGAACTTGGCATGCTTAATATTAAAAATGTAAGGTTAGGGAAAGAATATTAATTGAAGATGAACTGCAAAATATAGTGGGGGAAATTATTCAAGACAAACACGTTGAAAGGCTAATGTTCCCCAGAACATAAGCTGATAATATTTAGTGTATTATGAAACCGCAGATACTGCATTAAAATTAATGACATGACAAATGGTATTGGAGAAGGCCCAGTGAGCATTTTTTAGATTTGATTTGCAAATTATTTGACTCAGGAAAGACTTCAAGATATCTAATATAGAAATGACAGAACAATCAAATGACCGTTCAGACCAAAAGCAAGAGAGGAAGCAGGGTGAAAATAAACCTCATTCACAGCCACAATATGAAATACCTAGTCACATTGTTGAGCAGTTACTCACATGAATAATTCAGTGGGACTACTCAAGATCTCCAGCGTGAGTAGAGGTTTCACAGTCTGCCCCGAATGAGTATGTAGTGTGGGGTGGTGGGTTGTGACCATTTATAAACTACTAAGGTTGTATCTCTCTAAACACAGATGTCCATATAGCTGATTTACAAAATCCTGTAATGGAAGAAGAAAATAACACACGTTTTCCTGCTCCTCAGATGATTGCTGTACTTTCTGCACACCAAAGAGGATATTTTAGTATTTTGGATTTATGTCAGTGACTCATCAGTTCAGTATAAATCTCTACAGTCATTTTACTGTGTGAATCAAAAGCAACTTAATGGATGGTATCACCCCTGTATTTTCAAGATGTTTAAAGATTATATTTTTTTAATTAGCCAGCCATTGGGGGCATTTGCAGGCATACTGAAACAATTTTTATGGTGGGGGTGCTGATGATGGAAACCAGGGAAGCCATGTATTTGGTGTTTGTTATTACTACTTCAAGCCAGGGGGTGCGGCAGCACCCCAAGTTCCAGCATCACTGGGCATTTGTGCACAACAATCCACTCTATAGAAAAGTTAGGGCCCAATCTGCACCCACTAAAGTGGCAAATCTTCCATTGACTTCAGGGGGAGCAGGATTAGGCTCCTAAAGTTTAAGATAATGCCCTTCCACTGGCATGCTGCCAAGCAGCTGGAGCCAGGGCTGAGGACTGAGCCTAAGGATATCTGGATCGGCGGGCAGCAATCGATCCAGCGGGGATCGATTTATTGTGTCTAGTCTAGACGCGATAAATCGACCCACCGAGCGCTCTCCCGTCGACTTCTGTACTCCAGCTCAGTGAGAGGCACAGACAGAGTCGACGGGGGAGCGGCAGCAGTCGACTCACCGCAGTGAAGACACCATGGTAAGTTGATCTAAGTACGTCGACTTCAGCTATGTTATTCATATAGCTGAAGTTGCGTAACTTTGATCCATTTCCCCCCCCCCCCCAGTGTAGACCAGGGCTAAGAGGTGTGCAAAATGAGTGTAATTTATGTGCCAGGCCAATGAAAAAGGATGTCGCAGGAAAAGCAACTACTAGGAAGGATCAAAATAGGGTATGGGAGAGGCCTGCATTATTTCACACCTTCCTGTTAGCTGTAGTTCCTGCTCATCCACTTTGACCCACAAAGTGTGTGAGCTATACTTTGCACACCCACTCCCATTACTATCCTCATTAGCTTCTGACCAATCTAACTTGATGTGTAATTTACACCGCCAGTTAAGTTGCTGTTTAACATTTATATTGCAATAGTAGCTAGAGGCCAATCAGGTGAAGGTACCATTGTGTTAGGTGCTGTACAAATGTAATAAATGAAAGCCCTACCCCAAAGAGTTTACAATCTCATGCAGAATTTAGCCCAGATTTTTATGGGATTTATGGCCACTTGCTAGGGTTGCCATCTCTGGGGTACCAAAAAAGGGACAGCCACAATGATCCTGAGTCCATTCAACTGGACATCTTACAGAGTCTACTGACACCCTTACAGATTTCCAAGGACAGCTACCTCGAAAAAGGAATGATCGTGGGAAAACCTAGATAGGTGGCAACCCTGCCACTTGCACCAGGTCTTGATTTTGCCCATTCAATTGCTGCTGAAAAGGTTCTAACTTAATTTTTAGGTTCAGTTTCATAAACATCTCTGCTCTCTGTAAGAGGATTGTGAGCTGCTATTTCTAGAACTCACCTTACATTTGCGCATGTTCCACTGCTGTTCTTGAGACTTATCCTGCACCCATTCAAGTCAGTGGGAGTTTTGCCTTACCACTTACTCAAGAAAGTGAGAGGGGTGACTGTCTGAACAGAAGTGTTAGGAGGACTTAGTCCAGTAAACTATAATTCTACATCAAAGTAGCATATCATGGCACATTTCACCAGCGCAATATGTTCCTAGCACTTGCTAGAATAAACAATGCACATGATCCTCTTCAGATGCATAGATAGATGATAGAGAGCTTTCTGAACTTTATCTCAACCTGTGGATTACACATTTTACAAATGCAAAATTCAGCACTCAGGGTCGTCATAGGTATAATTTGTATCCAGGACTGTGGATGCATAATCCAAAGAATGGATTATTTACAGAACTCCATCTACTGTATGTAGGCTGTGGGAGATACTGTTGATAATACTCTTCACTTTTAAAGGTAGCCTTGGTATAATTCAATGCTAGTTATTCATCTATTAGTTAAAAGAAATGAAGACAATTTCTATCTCCAAACACCACATGTTAGAGAATTCACTTGTATGTGAATAATTTATAAAAAATGTGAGCTGGGTCTGCAACATTGTGTGATACTTCGGCATGCCTGTCAGTAAAGTTAAAGGCTTGTTACAATTTTTGTTTTGATTGAAGCATGCTGTAGCCTAGGTGGCAAGTGACAGCTGAAAAGCCAGAGTTAAGGTCTTGTGCTGATCAGTTATTTCAAAGAAGGGGGCGGGGGGCTTGTTTCTTATTTGAAAAAAAACACCCTGAATTAAAGTGTTTTTAAGCTATTCCATATTTAATATCTTATGTATACTAACAAAGTTGTTTTACAGTGGGATAATGCTGCAGCATTCTCTACCATTCCAGTTCAGGTATTTCACCATGTGAACCCTTAAGTGAGTAGTCCCACTGAAGTGAATGAGACATTGAAGTGAATGACACTGCTCTTCTGAGGATGGAGGCTTGGGAGGAAGGAAATCTCCATGACCTTCCCTTAACAGACATCTGTCTGCATCATCTAGGCCAAAGATGGGATTTGCCTCCCCTGTGGGAAAGGCCACCCCTAGAGTTTGAAGAGCTCCTCCATTATGTATGGTCACATACATGCCACAATATGGTTACCGCACTTACATAATTATACATTACACATTACCTAGTCATCTAGAAATCGCTGAGATATGTCAAATCGAGACCCACAGGTCTGGATGAGAGGATGTCATCCAATGTGTGAAGTCATCTCTGATGGGGTAGATATTAAAACCTAGTCAATAGAAACTTGTGGGAATTTTGGTCCTGATATCTCCACAGTACCCTTGGGAATTTGCCCATGTTGACTGCACAGGGCCTCTGCCAAAAGCTTCTAGGGGAAAAACATACCTGTTAATCTCTGTAGACTTCCCTCCACCATGTCCTAAGTAACAGCATCCATCTCATGGAAGAAGGCTTTGTCAGACATGTACCTTACATCTGACAGGGGAACACCTGTCCATAGTGAGCTTCTTGGCACTACAGTATGACTTTTAGGCACAGAACACAGAGTCATGACAGCATATACCCCAAGGCACAGAACGCAGAGACGCAAGGAATTGAAGTGACATGCCCAAGGTCACACAGCAGAAATGCCTACACAAGAGTCTCCTGGGTCTAAATCCAGTTCCCTATCTGCCAGGATTCCACTGCCTCTCCTTAATAATCTTTTGAGATTACTCAGGCTATGTCTACACTTCCACGGTAAGTCAACCTGAATATATGGAGATATACCTATCTCATAAAGCTGGAAGGGACTCCAAAAGGTCATCAAGTCCAGCCCCCTGCCTTCACTAGCAGGACCAAGTACTGATTTCACCCCAGATCCCTAAGTGGCCCCCTCAAGGATTGAACTCACAATCCTGGGTTTAGCAGGCCAATGCGCAAACCACTGAGCTATCCCTCCCCCCATCACTGAGCTATCCCTTCCCGGCTACGTGGTTGAGTTACCGCGGGGTCTATAGCGCGAGGGGTTGATGGGAGAAAATCTCCCGTAGACTTACCTTACTCTTCTCGTCGGGGGTAGAGTACAGGGGTTGACTGGAGAATGATTTGCAGTCGATTTGGCGGGTCTTTACTAGATCCGCTAAATCGACCGCCAGTGGATCGATCTCAGAACGTCGATCCCAGCTGTAGTGCAGACCTGCCCTCAGACAGCAACAGCACAGAAACAGAAGTGCCAGTGTCCAGAAGGAGAAATACCTATTGCTTCATATATTTACAGTGTCCAACAGAATTCAAACACCAATAGATCTTCTTTTGGTACGGTACCTGAGCCAATGGATAATGTTGCTCACAATAATATCACTTGAGGATTTACTTGATTTCACCTTTGGTTGTAGAGTAGAGAGTTCCTCTGCTCGTTTTCACTTATGACTGGACTCCTTTGTGACTTATAAATGCATGGGAAACCTATAATTACTGAGGACTAGCATAAGCCAGGGTGGATGCATCAATTCTATACAGATCTATTTAAAAGGTTAATTTTATTAGACTGCCCAATATTAGATTTTTCCTCTGGTCATTCTTTTTTATTATTATTTTAATATATCAATGCATGTGTGGCTAACAATCATTACACAAATTAGTGAGGGTTTAACTTGGCTAAGTACCATACATCTGCAGAGTGGGGAGCACTTCTTGGTGGGGAGCTTTATGAAACCACAGTATGAAATCAAAATATCAAACAAACAAAGCAAATTGTTTAAGTGCTCCTATTTTCTAATCTAGCGCTCTTCTGATAAGCAACTCTCTTCATCAAGCTCCAGCTTCTGTTCCTGCAAATTACCTTCCTCCCCTGTTCTCCCCAGATTTCTTTGTAAACGGGAACAGTATGGATTTTAAGCCCCCAGCCCGATATCAGTCCTGGTCTAGAACACATTCTATTGCCCTGATTTGAAGACTTTGGTAGATTTGCCTGAGCATGGTTTTCTTCTTGGATGGGTTGAGGGAGGGGAGTGTGACAAAGTGGGAATTTTCTGTAATATTTTTATGATGCCTATGAGTGCCTCAGTTTCTCCTATATTTTTCCTGGCTACCCAGTGGAGGGGGGGGACCTCTAAATTTGTTATCAAGGCAGGCTAGGAGACTTAGGCCTTCTCTACACTTACAAGCTTACAGCAGCAGAGCTGTACTGATACAGCTATGCCACTGTAAGAGAGCTTGTGTAGCCACATAATGCCGACAGGAGAGAGCTGTCCTGTTGACATAATACAACCAGCTCAATGAGTGGCAGTACTGTGTACATGAGCACTTATGCTGGCAAAACATTCAGGGGGGGTTGTTGTTTTTTTTCACACTTCTGAGCAACAAAAGTTTTGCTGACGTAAGTGCTAGTGTAGACATGGTCATAGGTATGTGTATGTGTCACCTCATTGTCTAAGCCAGACAAAAGTACTGAACATAAGAACGGCCATACTGGGTCAGACCAAAGGTCAATCTAGCCCAATATCCTATCTTCCGACAGTAGCCAATGCCAGGTGCTTCAGACGGAATAAACAGAACAAGTAATCATCAAGTGATCCATCCCCTGTCACCCATTCCCAGCTTCTGACAAACAGAAGCTAGGGAGACCATCCCTGCCCATCCTAATAGCCACTGATGGACCTATCCTCCATGAACTTACCTAGTTCCTTTTTGAACCCTGTTATAGTCTTGGCCTTCACAACATTCTCTGGCAAGGAGTTCCACAGGTTGTTTGTGTGTTGTGTGAAGAAATACTTCCCTTTGTTTGTTTTAAACTTGCTTCCTATTAATTTAATTGGGTGACCCTTAGTTCTTGTGTTATGAGAAGGAGTAAATAACACTTCCTTATTTACTTTCTCCATACCAGTCATGATTTTATGCCTCTATCATATCCCCCCCTTAGTTGTCTCTTTTCTAAGATGAAAAGTCCCAGTCTTATTATTCTCTCCTCATATGGAAGCTGTTCCATATCTCTAATAATTTTTGTTGTCCTTCTCTGAACCTTTTCCAAGTCCAATATATGTTTTTTGAGATGGGGTGACCAGACCTGCATGCAGTATTAAAAATGTGGGCGTACCATGATTTATAAAGAGGCAATATGATATTTTCTGTCTTGTTTATCTACCCCTTTTCTAATGAGTCCCATTCTGTTAGCTTTTCTGACTGCCGCTGTGCACTGAGTGGATGTTTTCCGAGAACTATCCACAATGACTCCAAGATCTTTCTTGAATGGTAACAGCTAATTTAGACCCCATCATTTTATATGTATAATTAGGATTATGTTTTCCAATGTGCATTACTTTGCGTTTATCAACATTGAATTTCATCTGCCATTTTGTTGCCCAGGTACCCAGTTTTGTGAGACCCTTTTGTAACTCTTCACAGTCTGTTTTGGACTTAATACAAAACTACTCAAGATAGTTATCTGCAAATTTTGCCACCTCACTATTTACCCCCTTTTCCAGATCATTTATGAATATGTTGAACAGTACTGGTCCCAGTACACACCCCTGGGGGACACCACTATTTACCTCTTTATTCTGAAAACTAACCATTTATTCCTACCCTTTGTTTCCTATCTTTTAACCAGTTACTGATCCAGGAGATGGACCTTCCCTCTTATCCCATGACAGCTTACTTTGCTTAAGAGCCTTTAGTGAGGGACCTTGTCACAGACTTTCTGAAAATCTAAGTATACTATATCCACTGGATCACCCTTGTCTTCATGTTTGTTGTCCCCTTCAAAGAATTCTAGTAGATTGGTGAGGCATGATTTCCATTTACAAAAACCATGTTGACTCTTCCCCAACAAATTGTTTTCATCTGTGTCTGATAATTCTGTTCTTTACTACAGTTTCAACCAATTTGCCCGGTACTGAAGTTAGGCTTACCAGCCTGAAATTGCCAGGATCACCTCTGGAGCCTTTTTTAAAAATTGGCATCACATTTGCTATCCTCCAGTCATCTGGTAGGACCACATATCATTGGAAAATCCAAAAAGAAAATAGAAAACCAAATCACCAGGATATTGATACCTAGCAGCCAATGACCCAGAGGCAGATGGATTTCCCCCATCTTTTGGCAGGGAAGCTGAGCAAAGGTACCAGCTCAAGAACAAAGGACTTCTATAGGAAACTGGGAGCTCTCTCACCTGGGAACTGACAGAGGAGGTCAGACTGAGAGACACACAGATCCTGAACAAGGGGTTCACTACAGCTTGGGGGTTGAGCCTCTGGACTTCCAGATTCTGTGTGCCAGGTGACTAATAAATGGTTACCTTGTTTTGAAAAGGTCGGTGGTGTCACTGTAGATATTCCCTGAGAGCATTGTGCCCTGAAGGGCTACAGTACAAGCCTCCCCAGGAGTCTGGCTTGGCAGGTTTTCGCTGCAGGAAGCTACATAGGGAGGATTGGGTGGTGCTGAAGTTTTGGAGGCCTGCCTCAATGGAACTGTGTGGTCCTTGGGACTCAGAACACTAAAGGGGTTTCTCCCAGGAGACTGGTTACGGGCTGGGGCATAGACCAGACTCTGTGACTCCGTGACAGAGGGTCGGGGGCCCTTTTGAATTCTATGGTGTAACTGCTGGAAATGATGTGTCTCGACCATTTATCTGTGATGATCACAAACCAGGTAGGAACAAAAAGAGACAAGCGCCCTTCCCTCCACCCCAGGAACGTTGGAGGGAGAGAGGTTGTCACTGAATGTCTTAGGGGCATTCCTGGAGAATGAGTCACCTCTGGGTTTAATGGGCCTGGTTTTCTCCCATCTATTTTTAGAGACCCTGTTGTCTCTCCTACTACATCTATATGAAGCTCCATAACTTTGGAAGGGCTGCCTAAAATAGAAAAATGGCTTAAAAACTCTATACTTATTTTTCTTATTACCATCATTGTTTTTGTCCTGTACTTTGAAGGTGGCTTTTTTGATTGGTACCCTGAGAAAATTCTCAAGAGTATGGGATTGCTACCAAAAACCTGTCTTGCAGAAATATCTACCTTCTCTGCCCTTAGCCATGATGCTGTCTTGCCACTGCGCTGGACACCATGGATCTGGTGGAGGACCTGAAAGCATCAAGTGAGGCATCTGAAACTAGAGCAGGTGTTATGGAAATTCTCTTTAAAGAGGATCCCAGCCCCTTGGCACTTTTCAGCATTGTGGTAATGTCAGACAGTAGGGATTCAGTAGAACCAAAGGCTGCTCTCGTGAAAAAAGTGGCTTTTGCTTAGGCTCCAAGTTCTGCCGAGACTGCATCATTGCCTCTGTGGTGAGCTGATTCCACCCTTCTGTCAGTGAAAACTTTGGGTAGGAAGTCCCCTTCATTGGGGTTGATATTGTCCTTGACAAGCGTTGACAAAGCTGCACCTATTTTTGGTAAAGCAACCAAGAATGCCTTTGACTAATGGGCACTAGAAAACGATTTGTTGGGGAAGAGTCATTTTTTAACATTTTTGGGGGGGGGAAGGGGAGAATTGGGTTGGACATTTTGTCTTTGCTGTGTTTACCATTCTGCCTTCATGGCCTTCTTAATTCTTTTTTGGTGAATGCTCAGGGGAAATACCAAGAACCACAACAGAACAGACTTGAACAGACTTGAAAAACTGTGCAGGGAACAGCAGTTGCTGGGGATCTTCTAGGATTTCTTTGCTTTATGTCTGCATTTGTGACCTTGAGTCCGCTTAGAGGGAGGACTACCAGGAGAGAGGGGTGAGGATTTGGAGTCATAAGGGAAGAGGAGGCAAAGGTGGGAAACAGATTACTCTGTGCCCCTAGCGGTTCTCGGGACCTCTGAGGAATGGGGGGTGGGGGAGTCCTGACTACAGCTTCCCAGTGGCAGGGACAGGGGAGTCCTGGAAACATATAGGTCCCATTGTGATGCCTTGGCTGGTGAAGGAGAGGAGGGAAGGTGACTGGTGCCCCAATGTTTTACCATGTGCCAGTTCTGTTGACTGGAGATCCTGGGACCTCTGAGGTGGGACACCTGGCAATGTGGCCTGGTTCACATCAGTGGCCAGGGATTGGGCTGTTGTGTCCTGGGCACTTGCTTCTGCACCTTGCCTTACTGGGCCCCTCACTTGCCTGTGGCCACCACTACTCTGTCCTGTGGGATAGCTTGGCGGCCTGTTTTGTAACCACAGTAGCACTGAGATTTTGGGAGCAAAAGGAACACTTTTCCCCTTTGATACACTCGGCCAAAGGTGCTGAGCATGGGGTACAGATCCTGTCCTCACCCTACTTTTTCAGGCATTATCAGGGGCTAATTTGAGGGGAGAGCTCAATAAAAGTCCCCGCAATTGCCCAGGAGGTCCTTAAAAAGCAAGTAACCCTTCGCACTAAGAAGGTGGAGAGCTGAGGAAAAACGTAGGAAAAAATAAGAAAAAATTAATGAGTGTGGTCAATCTACTGAGGCCCTGAGTCATAGCCTGCTGCACCTTTGGAGTGGTGAACATTCTGGAGGGGCTGTTCACTAGAGAGAAAAGTTCTCTCGAGACTCATACTAGCCAATCAATACATCTCACTTTGCCTGCTGTAGTATGGCGACTGAAGAACTCATCACTACTGAATATATGGACCCATCCCTGCAAGTGAGAACACAATCTTTTCAATCTCTCTCCATATGGCAATTTTTCCAGGCCCTTGATCATTCTCATCTCTCTTCTCTGAACCCCCTCTAGTTCTGCAATATCCTTTTTGAGATGGGGTAGCCAGTTCTGCATGTAGTATTACTCCAGATGAGGCCACATTGTTGATTTACATAAAAGGCATTTTTTTGGTATTATTTTCTATCCCGTTCCTTATGCATCCTAACATCTTGTTTGCTTTTTTTGATCACAGCTGCACACTGAGCAGAGTGCTAGGTCCCTTTCTTGAGCTGATACAGTTAATTTAGAACCTTGTAAAGGTATGTGAGTAGTTCAATTTTCCCCCTCCAATGTGCATTACTTTGCATGTATCAATATTGATCTTCATTTGCCATCATCTTGCCTCCATGCTGCTCCACCTTGCTCATGTGTCTATCCAGAGGTTTTACTTTTGTAGATAAAGTCTCACCTTTTGTCTTCAGAAAAGACATTTTTTGTATGAAGTCAGTCTGTTATGGTAGGGTGTGTCTCAACGCTCTCAAATAGAGCTCTCCCTGTCCGGTGGGGTAGGAGAGGAACAAGATGTCTGCTGCAATGACCCTGCACTATCGGTTATAAAGGCCTTTTGGGACTCCTTTTGCTCTTTGGTTTGAGCATGATTTCTTGTCCTTACGACTTAGATATGACCTACAAAACCGCTGTACAGTTCCAAAACTTATTCTAATGAAATTTATCATGAGTTTTTCCTTTGTTTGCTCACAAGAAACATGTCTTTCTTCTTGGTCACTCTACTTAAGCAAAAGATTTTCTTTTGAGGTACATTGTAAAATCAAATAAAACACAAGATGCATTTTGTATTCAGAAATATAGCAACTTTAATTAGACCATAATGAATTGAATGGGAGACATTTGCTGCATTTCTTGCTTATGCAGTGATAATGACTTTGTGATACCTCCTTTTGTTGCTGATGAGAAAACTTGGCAATCTGTTTTGTTTCCCTTTGAATATTATTGTATATTCAAAATTGCATTTTCATGGTGTATTTTTTTTAAATGATCAGAGTTATTTTAACTCACACTTCTGACTGAAATTGTTACTGTCCTTGCAAGTAATACCTAAGATTACTATAACATAACAGGACTAGAGGAAAAAGGATTTTTTTCTCTATTTTTTCTATTTGTTCGCTTTGTGCATTTGACAGCACTCTGTATATAGACCAATTCACTGTTTCCCCTGGGTAATCATTCAATTAGTTAATTTCCCTTGCTGTTTGTGTGAGTCTTTCACACAGCAACAGAGGAGAGAAGAGTCACACAGCAACTGAGGAGAGAAGAGCATTTTTAAAAGTAAGAAAACATGAATGAAAACCCAAAAATATAGGCAGGAAGGCTCAGGGGACGCTGCTGTGCTTGGAATTACTTTTAATTGTCTAGAAGACTCGGTATATGTGAAAGCCTGCTGGGGTTCCCCAAATTGTGAGTGACTGGGTTACCCCTCTTAGCCTCAGCAAGTGAGAGCTTTGCTATTGCTATGCTATGTCTCAGCTCCCTGACACATCAGTTTGTCAGTCCCTGCCAGCATTCAGGACGCTGCTAGTCCAAACCTTGCCTAGCAGGTAACAATCAGGAAACCCCAATTCCTGAGTTCCTCAGAGAAGTCTTTCTGAAGCTCCTTCTGTCATATTCACAAAACGTTATCAAATTAATTGTTCCTTTAAAGAGACAGTACTCAGCAACTTATTATCTTAACTGAGGTTAACAAACACTCTGTTTTAATCAAAGCACTGAGATACAGTAGTTTGTAGTAAAAGTAAAGTAAGTTTATTAATAAAAGGACAAAGGTGGAAGTGCTATCAAATATAAGGAATAAAGATAGAAATGGTTACAAACAAAAGCAAGAATATACGTCTAAAACTTGAATCTAACGTAACAAACTACAGTCTTTTGTTCAAAGAAGTTTCTTACCAGTCTTTCTGCTAGTATGACTGACCGGATTTTTTAGCCAGGACACTTCACAGACCTCAAAATACTCAGTTCCTTTGTCTCCTCAGGTGATGGATAACTTAGGAATTTTCTCCTTCTCTCTTTGTAGTCCAGTAAACCTTTGAAATGTGTTCTTCTGAAATATATCCCCCGATAAGTAGGGCCCTACCAAATTCATGGTCCATTTTGATCAATTTCATGGTCATAGGATTTAAAAAATAGTAAATTTCATGATTTCAGATATTTAAGTTTCAAATTTCAGTGTTGTAACTAGGGGGGTCCTGACCCAAAAGGGGTGTGTGGGGAGAGTCGCAAGATTATTGTAGGGGGAATTCGGTATTGCCACCCTTACTTCTGTGCCAACGCCAACAGCAGCACAGAAGTAAGGATGGCATGGTATGGTATGGTCACCCATACTTCTGTGCTGCTGCCTTCAGAGCTGGGACCTCAGCCAGCAGCCGCCACTCTCTGACTGCCCAACCCTGAAGTAATTTGGTATTGCCACCCTTACTTCTGTGCTGCTGCTGGCAGGGCGCTGCCTTCAGAGCTGGTTGCCTGTCCAGCAGCCACTGCTCTCCGGCCACCCAGCTCTGAAGGCAGTGCAGAAGCAATACTGCAACCCCCCTACAATAACCTGGCATCTCCCTCCCATGACCCTCTTTTGGGTCAGGACCCCCAGTTTGAGAAATGCTGGTCTCTCCCATGAAATCTGTATGCTAGGGTAAAAGCACACAAAAGACCAGATTTCATGGTTCATGATGCGTTTTTCACGGCCGTGAATTTGGTAGGGCCTTACAGATAATGTTCATGTCCCCTGCTGGATGTGGACACCACACTCATTCTTCCCCTGCTAGTAATTTCTAAAATGCAAATGATCATTTCCTGCAAGCTCTGATACAAATGAATTGCCCATTGAATTTGGCCACACCAGTTTGAGGCGCTGGCCTCCTTTCTTTGTCTGGAGAAAAACCTGTTTATGCCTGGTTTAAACATTTTAGCCACATATTTCCAGAACAGCTGTAAAATTCTTCGTGGGTTAACTATCCATAATTCACACAGGAAGATTAATGATCAGAGTTGTTAGTTTTTCAATGATATATTACATGCCATCTTTTGGGTAAAGATCATGACAACAGTGTGCCATCTGTCACTGGGGTGCTCTTAGGCCAGTATACTTAGCCAGTATTGCCAAGAGACCAGAGGGTATTTGGTACTGGTGTCTTTCTTTGTTGTCTCTAGCCCCTTGCTGTGGATCTTATTTGTAGCTGAGCCATTTTCTTTTCAGGTAATCTAATGAAGAGTCTATCGAACTACCTGGGGGTTGTTTGTCTATTGAAAGGATTCCTTATTTCTATCTGCTCTCTTCACTGTTTCCTCCCCTTCATTGTGGTGATGCTATATGCAGATCAGGTGTCAATTATACCCTAGTCCTCAGTGCAGGACAGGTGGATCTTATTTGCCATCATTTACAGCTGGTGTAGTCATTGACACCTATGAATCATAGAATATTAGGGTTGAAGGGACCTCAGGAGGTCATCTAGTCCAACCCCCTGCTCAAAGCAAGACCCATCCCCAGACAGATTTTTACCCCAGTTCCCTAAATGGCCCCCTCAAGGATTGAACTCATAACCCTGGGTTTAGCAGGCCAATGCTCAAACCACTAAGCTATGAAAGGTGAGTGTAAAATGCAGATACCCATTCTGCACAAGACTACACAAGCCGCAAAGCAATGGACAATCAAGCCCAATATGTGGAGAAAAAAAAATCTTAGCACCATAACTTTATTTAAACCGACTAAAGACAATGAGATTTCTTTAGGGATTTTCTGTTAGTAAATCTTTTTTGCAATGTTTTAGTATTAAATCAGCTATCGCTTAAAAAAAAAGGTAATGAGTCTATAGGATGGAATGGCTTTCAAGAGCTTCTGGTTTCCTCTAGGAAGCAAGTTCTGACACTTGTAAGGCTTGTCTACCTCAAAAGACGTGTAAAGTTTTTGAGGTGAGGTCTGTCTTTGTGTAATTTGTTGTACAATGCCTAGCACAACAGAGCTCTAATGCTGGTTTGGAGCCCTTAAATGATTCTGCATTAGAAACAATTAGTACTAATAATCCAAACAAGGACTGATCCTACAAACCTTTATTCATGGGAGGGGTCATCCTGACTCATAGAATCTCAGGGTTGGAAGGGACCTCAAGAGGTCAGCTAGTCCAGCCTCCTGCTCAAAGCAGGACCAATCCCCAACTGAATCATCCCAGCCAGGGTTTTGTCAGGCCTGACCTTAAAAACCTCTAAGGAAGGAGATTCCACCACCTCCCTAGGTAACCCATTCCAGTGCTTCACCACCCTCCTAGTGAAAAAGTTTTTCCTAATATCCAACCTAAACCTCCCCCACTGCAGCTTGAGACCATTACTCCTTGTTCTGTCATGTGCCACCACTGAGAACAGTCTAGATCCATCTTCTTTGGAACCCCCTTTCAGGTAGTTGAAAGCAGCTATCAAATCCCCCCTCATTCGTCTCCTCTGCAGACTAAATAATCCCAGTTCCCTCAGCCTCTCCTCATAAATCATGTGCTCCAGCCCCCTAATCATTTTTGTTGCCCTCCGCTGGACTCTTTCCATTTTTTCCACATCCTTCTTGTAGTGTGGGGCCCAAAACTGGACACAGCACTCTGGATGAGGCCTCACCAGTGCCGAATTGAGGGGAATGATCACATCCCTCGATCTGCTGGCAATGCTCCTACTTATACAGCCCAAAATGCCGTTAGCCTTTTTGGCAACAAGGGTACACTGTTGACTCGTATCCAGCTTCTCGTCCACTGTAACCCCTAGGTCCTTTTCTGCAGAACTGCTGCCTAGCCACTCAGTTCCTAATCTGTAGCAGTGCATGGGATTCTTACGTCCTAAGACTAGTATAAGAAGTCTAAAGTCACTGGACTGCAAAGAGAATGGGAGTTAGAGCATGGGGGGTGGGGTGTCCCTAAACTGTAATGTCTTTGGGGGGGCATGTCTGTACAGCACCTTGCACACCAATAGCATTATGATATAATAAAAGGAGCAGCCACTCAGAAACGCGTTGGATTGCTAAAAGCCTGCTGCAGGCAGCTCCTAGGCAAACAGCCTTTCACACAGTCTTCTCTGCTGTTGCCTCTACTGAAATATTAACTTCGGGACGAAGTGCCTGTATGTAGATGGGTGTGGATTCCCCCCAGAAAAGGGGGGGGCAGTTTAAGGGGGGTTTCCCGCACAGCCCAGTGCTGGCTTGCAATGCCCCAATCTCGTCCCGGAGGAGTGTCTGCTTGAGTGAGCCGAGATTGCCCACTCCCACGCCTTCAATTATTGTTCGTGCGCTGCCTCCCTCTCCCTCTCCCCCTGTCTCTGTGACTTCGCTTTCCCCGCCTTTACCTCCCTCTCCCGCTCCAGCACTGCAGCAGAGGAAGGACTGCAACGTGCAGCCCACACAACCCCTTGTCCGCCCCTCCGCTGGCTCTGTCACGCCCGGCGACTCCTCCCGGAGACGCCGCCGCCGCCAGCAGCAGCGCCGAGCCGAGCCGGGGAGGCAGGCGAAAGTGACACGCTCCGCACGCGGGAGGCGGCTGCCGCTGCTCGGTGCGGACACCTCGGGGGTTCCGTGTGTCCTCGCGGGTAAGTGGCGCGCCCAAGAGTTCATGGGCGGCGGCGGCTGTTCCTGCCTCCGGGGCAACTTTCCCTACGAGCGTGCGGGTCTGAGAAGCTGCAACTTTTCCGCGGCGCCCTGCGGGAGCCGCGAGCGGCTTTGCTCGCCGGGCAGGTAGCGGGTGGGCTGCGGCGGGGGATGGTTTCCAGGAGCAGACGGTGGTTTCCCGGGGCGATCTGACTTTGGCTGGGGGGGGAGTTAAACAGTCTGGGGCAGTGGGGCGGCTGCCGTGCTGCTGGGCTACAGGGCGCTTCTCGGTACCGACGCCGGGTTGCCTTTCCCTGGGGTGGGAATTGCTTTGCAACTCGAGTGCCTTTGAAACCGACTCGCTTATTAAGCCTGGCACAACTTTTGCGTGGCGGAGGGCAGCGATAGCAGGGCTCCGTGGTCAGGGGGCTCTAGGGACGCAGTGGGAAAGCTGCAGACGTGCTGGGGGCAAAGATGGTCCGGAAGATGCATGAAAGGATGCGGAGGAGATAGAGGCTTTCAGATGCGCGGGGGAGCATCTTGTGTTTCACCCTAAGCGAATAGATACATGATAACCGTCAGATCCTGCCTTTGAAACCCGCCCTGCCTTTCCCCCTTCCTAGGCTGCATGCAAGGATCGGGGCTCAGATTTGCTGGGATGTTTTGTAGTAGGTCCCCCTCCCAAACTGCCTCCTTTGCGGCTTCGACGCAAGGATAGGAGTTTCCTGAAGCGTGCAAAGTTGTTGGTCTCCAGTTGCTTTGGGGACAGATCCTGAAGTCCCTTAATTAAGTTGGGGTGGAGGAGGCTAAGCCATGGCAAAAGTCCCAGTGAAATCCCTGGGGAGTTCTAACCTGAGGGCAGACTGATGTCCCCCCACCCGGGTTGGTTTGCGGGACTGCAGCGTGGGAGGGGCGGTGTGCGGAGTGAGGAGCGGTAAAAAAGAGAGAGGGGCCGAAACGTGCTGAGCACCCTGGGGCGCAGGCAGAACTCCCCCGGGAAAGCCGCGCGCGTAACGCCCCCTTGAAGTCCCCTGGGGAGTTCTGCGCGTGCCTGGGGATGCAGGACTCGCTTGGTGCCCATGGGGTAGGAAGCTGGAGGGCTGAGTCATGCTGGCCGGGGCGGCCACGTAACATCTGTGCGCAAAGTGAGGCGGACAGATTGGGGGAAAGAGGGGAAGGATGCAAATGAGGTGGCAGGGTGGGGGTGGTTGTCTCCTCAAAAGATGCTGAGAGCACCCAGAGGCTCTCAGGGATGGACCGCCTCCAGCGCTCCTTCCCGCAGAGAGTTAGGAGGCTGAGACATGATGAGCGTGTACGAGGAGCAGGGGATTGCAGGGGGTTAGCACAGCACGGGGAACCCTACACAGACAAACAGATGGGGGCTGTGGCCCGCCTAGCCTGGCTTGGGCTGCACTGCACTGCAGTGCCGGGAGCTAACAGCAACTTGTGCTTGGAGAGGAGGAGGGAAAGGGAGCTGTTTCTGTGTTTGTGTGCTCTACTCACCATCAAAAGGATTTTGCTCCATAGGATGATTACACATGGATTTGGAAATGGACAGGTTCCTATTGAGGGATCTTTACAAGCAACTTCCTGTTTAATTCACAATTGGGGACAGAGGATTTATGGAAAGGATTAGCTATGGCACAAACAGGACATAAAGTTGTAGCCATAGACTCCGTGAAAGGAGTATAGTTCTGTGGAATCGCTGTTATTTTCCTGTATTGCACTGGGAACTCCCTGTGTTTCATGAAAACATGCATTATTTAAGTTTTGTGATGAATTTTCTTTGCTTGGAAGTGTGGCCCTTATGGGAACTGGAACTTCCATTATGCTGTTATGTAAAATATTCATTGTTCTTTCTGTAGTTAAGCATTTATTTCCCATTTCCACTGAAAACAAAACACCATCAGACATACACTCCAGCCCTCTATTCCCTGCTGTTTATTGAATTTTAACATTTACTGAATCTTGCTAGTTGCTTTTTTATCTGTATCATACCATTTGAAGACAGGCAGACTTCCTCTTTATAAATTCCAGGGAAGCACAGAACCCTATTCAAGTACAACCATAATATATTTCAAGTGGATTTTTGTATAGATTTATAGGAAAGCTTGCCATAGGCCATATATTGACAAAGAGACAGTTTGCCGATTAACTTTATTGACAGAGCTAGTGCTGACAAGCATCTTTAAAAGAAACCTGTACAACAAAAAGGAAGAAAAAAGGTTTAAGGTCTTTATTTTGGAAGCTTTTTTTGGTATTATTAAAAGATGACCCTGAAGATCAATAAGCACAGACAAGGCATTGACTTTCTCAAACATCAGCCGGATGTAAAATCACATACCATTGGCTTCTGAAAAAATATAATTTTTTTTGTTTATTATTTTATCACAAATGAGGTCAGAACCAAGTGCTTTCTGATTATATACTGTATTCGAGAAATCTAATTAATTTTTTATGATGCAGTAAAATGAAAAAGTTGTTTTTTCTCAGTTCTCAGCAACATGGAATAAACATGCCACATAGTAAGATCATCCATAAAGCTTGTAATTATACTCTTAAAATGTGTTTTATTGCAGATGCAATAAATGATGTCATAACATGCTATATGAGTGACCAAGACCACTATAAAATTATGTCAGTTCAAAATACTGTATATAGGCTTGCTCGATCCACAAATTATTATACGGTAATGCCTGAGTTTAAATGAGTTTAAAAGACAATGCTTTCCAAAACACAATAAGTAAGCATTTATGCTCAGGGGCTCAGAGCTCCCATTGAAGTCGGTGGGAGTTTTGCCATTGACTCCCGTGGGAGCGGAATGGGGCCTAATACGGTGGAAGTGTCTTTAAAAAATAAAACTCTTTTTGCATAATTAATACTGAATTAGTGAAAAAATTCTAAATACTGTAAAAACTGTTTTTATCTAGTAGCCTAATCACTTGGGTTATATGTTGCTGAGAATTTCTTGTGACCACATGCATCACAGCATGCATATGAATGCTTGTTTAAACAAAAGCTCATCAACTGGATGAAATATCTTTTCAAACCTATGATAGGGAACCTGCTGCTGCTATGGTATTATATAGCGCACAATGTTTTAATCTTTAAACAGATCAGGAATTATTTTTAAAATGTTGCAATGGATTGAATTTGGGGCTTGATTTCTGTAAGTGTTTATCTGTAATTTGCTAAACAAGAAATTTCTGTTTAGATCATTTTTATTAGTGTGCCTGAAATGTTGAGGGTAATAACAGTGCTAAGAAAACATTAAATCAGATTTTTAAATTTCTGTTTTAGATTAGAAAACCGCTTCAATTACTGAAGAAAATATCACTTCTGCTTTAAAACTGTAAGTTAAAAGATATGAGTAGCATTTTTACTTGATGAAATATTTATTTACTATAAAGTTATAAAAATAAGATTTAGTAACCTCTTAATTTAGTGTATCAGTACTCTTTTACAGGAGTTATAAAGATTAAAAATATCTATTCTTGTGGAAATGCATACACTGCCAGACTTTATTACGCCATTTGTGCTCTGTATACAATTTAAATTTTTTGAAAAAGATAAATATCTGTTCATTAAATACAATCAAGCAAATATTTTTAGAGGACTGGTGAGATTAGTTCTTTAACAGGAGGACAACAGTGACAATTATAAAAGGTAAATTAAGCAAAGTATCTTTATCTCTTCTCTGAATCATGTTTGAATTCTCACTTCTCCTCCCCTTCTGCCCCCCAGGCAAATAAATGTTTACATAACTCAGGCATAACCATAACATTGCTGAAGATTTTATCCAGTGTACATCATGATATCACAGTGTTGTTTGATCTTAAGACTGAAATCCTATCAAAGTCTGACTGCATTTCTGCCAGCCAGCAGTTCGCATTAAGGCTTTAACACAAAACAGCAAAAGCCAGAAAATAAAAAGCTAAGATGGCCATTCCATCCCTAACTTCTAACTGAGCTAGGAATTTATAATGATTAATAATACCAGCACTTACAGCACATGTGGCATGTAACATTACACAGATCAGAGATCCCTGCAAAATATATGCACAATGGGGGAAGTTAAGGACTTATATCCATTTGTGCCATAAATTAAGGTAAAGCAGCATCTCTGCTGCTCCTCTACAGAAGCTCCCCTTTGTGGTCAGGTCTCTGCAGGTCTCAGTGTGTGTGCTAGGCTGGAAGAGCGATCTGCTCCCCACAACTCTACCTGTAGGTTTCTGATTGGAAATCTGTACAGTAATTAATGCGGTTGGTACCAGTATTGACTACTTCCTTAGGCTTTTGTTTCTATAGGTGCTCAGCCCAAGGTAACTAGCCTATTTCTGGAGGAGGGATACCTAGGGAGCACCACAGAGAGAGCTGGCTACACAAAAATCCCAGGATCCATTGGATCTAGACATGACATCCTCTACAGATTGTCAGCCCTTGTGGGTCTCTGAGACGCCATCTTCTCTCTCTGTGATGCTCTAGTGCAGTGGTTCCCAAACTTTAACAACCTGTGAACCCCTTTCACCAAAATGTCAAGTCTCGCGAACCCCCTCCTAAAAAGGAATATTTCCAGGGATTTTCTCCTTTACCTGAGTATAAATTATAAAAGCAGCGATCTTGGAAATATAAAATTTGTTTTTATGACATGCTTATTACACACTATTTATTATTAATTATTATTTATCATTACAGTATTTTTATTACATTATGAAAATGGCAGCACTCTTCCAAGATCTCACTTTCGTAGCTTGTATCACTTTGAATAAGCCTGTTATAAGACAAGGCTCCTATGTTTCATCAAGGAGTATCAGATGTGAAACAGCATGAAGGTATCTAAGAAGCCAACTCAAAGAGTTCCTCTTATACAAGCATTCAGGTCTTGAGCAGTTCAAGCAAACAATACACGTTACAACAAAGCTTAAACTTGTTCTTCATAATAATTTTAAAAACAATACTAGCTGCCTCTTTAATTTTAAAAACGGCAAAAAATATCCACCTCCCTTTCCATTTCTTATAAGGAGTCTTGAAGTTTAAATCTCCTCAGTGTGATAGAGATGCTTGCTTTGATCTGCTTAGCTCTTGGAAGTCCAGGGGCTCCGGGCTGCTGGTCCCGTGCTGCCCAGGGTCCCTAAGGACAGCTCTGTCCGCCATTAGGGATTTTTTTCCCGAGAACCCCCTGTAACGTTTCGCGAACCCCCAGGGGTTCACGAACCCCAGTTTGGGAACCACTGCTCTAGTGTAAACCTTTCATTTCGATAGGAGAAAGTAAGTACTTATTCCACAAAGTAACTGGGCTTGGCACTGTGGAAACTTGCAAGGAAGAATCTTTCCTCAAGCTATGGAGAGACAGTGCTGCTGCTCCACCACCACTGCTGCAGCCTCCCAGCTGAAGTAGTGCTCATGGTTGCTATGCATCCGCTCTTGAGGTGGGAAAATGGCGATTGGCTCTCTGGATCTGACAGTCCACTTGCCTTGTCCTTGCTACTCCCCCAGCCTACCGGAGTGTAGGGGGCTAGTGAGCACAGCTTTACAGCACACAAGTTGCAACTCTTTGACCTCTGGAATCCTGCATTTCCTGGTAGTTGGTTCTATGTCCCTGGCCCTTTATGCTAGAATCACAAAGAGGACTTAGGTGTTGCAATGCTGAAAAGAGCAACCACCTAGGCTCCTTGCTGCCCAGTGGAATTCACAGCCCCAAGATAGGCTTCCCGTACAACATATGGGAAGAGTTAGGCACCTAAAAAAGGGATTCTCAGAAGCCAGCAGGCTGAGCAGGGAGCCCCTAAGCTAGCCAGGAGTGAAATGAGGAGGAAAGGGGCAGGGGGTTGGGGCCCAGATCTACAAAGGGAGCTAGGTATGTAATTCCCACTGGTCTGGGCCATAGGCGCCTGACTGAGGAAGCAGAGGCAGGTGCCTCTTCCACTCAGGATTCTCTGCCATGACCCTTCTCCTGGAGTTAGGTGCTTAAGCCAGGTCAGCCCTGTCTCACAAAAAAGACAGGGAAAGAGAAACACACACTCCACCTCACCCCATTATAGCCAGTAGCCCAGTGGATAGGGCACTCAGCTGGGATGTGGAAGAGCTGTTTTCAAATCCCCACTTTGCCTGATCATGAGCAGGAATTTGACCCTAACTCGCCTGCCTCCTAGAAGAGTGCCCTCACCGCCAGGCTATTGGAGTGGGTCAATCTCTCCCATTGGAGCTGTTCCACTTTGTATTAAATAATATTTATTGGGAGAGAGAGAGATTGATTCTCTGGTTCAGTGGTTAGGACACTCATCGGGGATGTGGGAGAGTTAGATTCCAATACCTAGGGCTACAGTATTGTCCATTGCTATGGGACTGTCCCCTCAAGATGCACACACAACTACCTGAAGTCAGACATTCAGAAGGCTGAACAATTGTATGCTCAGAGTACACATTGTGCAAGTCAGGTCGTGATTTGCCTCAGTGATTTCTGTTCTCCATTGCATTGAAGGTTAACATGGTACACTTCCATATCCTATTTGACGTCTTACTGCACATACTAGCATTTTAAAAAATATTCATTTGATTTTTCACTTACCAAAAGTGATTATGCTGTAAGGAGCAGCATGTGGTTCTTAATTTGACGTGGATGTAGCCAAGTTATGCAATTAACTAGAGTAATACTACATGCATTCTGATGGGTCCTGTTTGGAACTCATAATTTTTATGTCCATAGGTGGACTATGCAGTTAAAGGGATACAGTCAATCTGAAAACTATTCCATTGCACAAAATTAATTAAAGTGCTTTCAGATACTATCCTGCTCCCCAAGCCTTCCTGTAAATTTTGGGGGTTTTACAATCACATGTTCTTGTTTTTGTTTTTTAAAATCTTTTTCTCTTTCCTGTTTGTATATAAAAGATTGGTGGGAACTATCTAACTGAGTTTGTGAGGGAAACTGTGAAATGGACTATACACAAAGGGCCGGGTCTTAAAGATATTTAGGTGCCTAAATCCCATTGATTTCAATAGGAGTTAGATGCTTGAATACTTTTTTAAAGATCTGTCCCGAAGTGCAGCCAAATGCATAAAATAAACAGAAAAAGAAAAAGATACTTTCCCCTTTAATCCCTTTCAGTTACAGTAAGCTTAGGTATTAGCTTGCAAACTCTGAAGTGAGTAGTCCCATTGAAGTCGATGAAAGAGGCCAGCAGGGGAGGAGTGTGTCCCGAGGGCTGATTTAAACTCCTACGAGTGCTGGACTGAATTAAAAGCTGCCCTTTCCTGATGGGCATGAATACTCTGCCCTGCTGGAGCTTGCCCTGTGGGTGCATATTTGTCCTGAATCAGGTCCACAACCTATAAAGGACTTTTTGGAATTGTTTTGGATGATAGTTGCCATATACATTCATTGTATTGTTAGCACTTCATCAGTGCTCTAAATTGTCTGAGGCCACCATAATATGAAACTCTTATAAAGATATAAGTGTGCTGGAATCAAGAACACTGAATGGCTGGTGAGGCAGAAACTTATTTATTAAATTGTTTGGCCCACTGAGGTTGAATGTTCTAGACATTGGATTATTCTTTTGGAAAATAACTGCTAGAGGTAGGCCACTGTATGTTACCTGGACTTAATGAATTGTTTGTTTTTCTTTTATGAATTGGAACCTCCATGCTCCCAAGAATGAGCTGTTCCTTTTAGGGCTGTCAAGCGATTAAAAAAATTCATTGATTAATCATGCTGGTAAACAATAATAGAATACCATTTATTTAAATATTTTTGGATGTTTTCTACATTTTCAAATCTATTGCTTTCGTTACAACACAGAATACAGTGTAGAGTGCTCACTTTATATTTCTTTTTGGTTAAATATATTTGCACTGGAGAAAACAAAATAAATAGTATTTTTCAATTCACCTAATACAAGTACTGTAGTGCAATCTCTTTATCATGAAAGTTGAACTTACAAATGTAGAATTATGTACAAAAAAAAAGCTGCATTCAGAAATAAAACAACGTAAAACTTTAGAGCCTACAAGTCCATTCAGTCCTACTTCAGCCAATTGCTCAGACAAACAAGTTTGGTTACAATTTGCAGGCAACAATGCTGCCTGCTTCTTGTTTACAATGTCACCTGAAAGTGAGAACAGGCTTTCGTTCGCATGGCACTGTTGTACCTGGAGGCTCAAGATATTTACATGCCAGATGCGCTAATGATTAATATGTCCCTTCAACCACCATTCCAGGGGACATGTGTCCATGCTGATGATGGGTTCTGCTTGATAACAATCCAAAGCAGTGCAGACTGATGCATGTTCATTTTCATTATCTGAGTCAGATGCCACCAGCAGAAGGTTGATTTTCTTTTTTGGTGGTTCGGGTTCTGTAGTTTCCACATTGGAGTGTTGTTCTTTTAAGTCTTCTGAAAGCATGCTCCACACTTCATCCCTCTCAGATTTTGGAAGGCACTTCAGATTCTTAAACCCTGGGTCGAGGGCTGTAGGTATCTTTAGAAATCTCTCATTGGTACCTTCTTTGCGTTTTGTCAAATCTGCAGTGAAAGTGTTCTTAAAATGAACAACATGTGCTGGGTCATCATCCGAGACTGCTATAACATGAAATACATGGCAGAATGCGGGTAAAACAGATCAGGGGACATACAATTCTGCCCCAAAGAGTTCTGTCACAAATTTAATTAACGCATTATTTTTTTAACGAGCATCATCAGCATGGAAGCACGTCCTCTGGAATGGTGGCCGAAGCATGAAGAGACATACAAATGTTTAGCATATCTGGCATGTAAATACCTTGCAATGCTGGCTACAAAAGTGCCATGCGAACGCCTGTTCTCACTTTCAGGTAATATTGTAAATAAGAAGCAGGCAGCATTATCTCCCATAAATGTAAATAAACTTGTTTCTCTTAGCAATTGGCTGAACAAGAAGGAGGACTGAGTGGACTTGTAGGCTCTAAAGTCTTATATTTTGTTTTTGAGTGTAGTTATGTAACCAAAAAAAGTCTATATTCGTAAGTTACACTTTCACGAAAAAGAGATTGCACATCAGTACTTGTATGAGGTGAATTGAAAAATACTATCTTTTGTTTATCATTTTTACAGTGCAAATATTTGTAATTAAAATTATATAAAGTGAGCACTGTACACTTTGTATTCTATGCTGTAATAGAAATCAATATATTTTAAAATGTAGAAAAACATCCAAAAATATGTAATAAATTTCAGTTAGTATTCTATTGTTTAACAGTGCAATTATTTGCGATTAATATTTTTTAGTTAATCGCACAAGTTAACTGTGGTTAATCGACAGCCCTAGTTCCTTTTTCTTTCTAGCCCAAAATTGGCACATAACTCTGCAGCTTCTTACAGCTATCTGGGAGGGCAGACAATATGTCATCTCTGTGACCAGGTGAGTGATCAGTACCACTGCTCACATGGAGTGGGAGTTTTCAAGGTTGTTCCCAAATAAGAAAAGTGGTGGTACGGGGTGGTGGGGGGGCGGGGGGGAGGGAATGGAGGGAGGAAATTCATATTCATGCTCTGTGTTAATGTGGAACACTTAAGAAGTTTGTTACCGAAGCAACAGAATAATATAGAATAAAGTTCAGGGTAACATGTTATAAAGAATAAAAGAAAATATTTGAAGAGCCAGCCAAAAGTGAATGGTAAAAGCTTGTATGTGCTTTGTAAGCGTGTATAATTAAGGTGTTGATCAGGGCACCATGTGCCTTATCTGTGGCACACAGGGGACGTTATTGATGTGGCAGTGCTTCCCTGATTTACTGATAATCGCGATGTCTTTAGTTACACACAAAGCTAATTGTTTTCCAAAACATTCATTGTGATGAACGTGAATATGCTATGACTGTGCAGCCTTTTTTGATTCAAGGGATTGCTAAGGAGCAGGATTGACTTTTATTCAAGGACAATATCAGTAAAAAGTCAGAGTGCGAAAGATTAATATCAAATCATCAAGGGGGAGAAGTGAAAGAGCTAATAAATTAAAAGGAAATGATTTCAGACAGCAGCTTGGCTTGAATGACACCTCAGTTTCCCTTGCAGTCTGATGGAGAGATGATAATATTGCTTTAAGGCTGACAAAGGCAACCATAAGTGTTGGTGAAAAGTTTGGAACAGTCTGAATCTTTCACAAAATTGACTGTTTATGGGGAACTGAGCAAGGTTTGGTAATTTCCAGAAACCTGAACTTAAACTCTTCCCTTTGTTTTCTAATATGCAGTATTACAACATATCCTACTTTGCCACATTAGACTGTGAGTGTAATGATGGTGTTACCTCCAGGCTTTATTAGACGGAACATGGGAAGGTAATTAAACATGCTATGTACTCTCTGCTAGCTAAGTGTTTGATTTATCAAACAAAATTGCAACTCAGGGTTGGGAGGGAATGGTTGGAGTTGCCATTCCTTAATAAATCTATCCCTCTATCTACATAGGTCCTTACATGGTCCCCGTTGCTGTAGTATCGAGCACTTTGTTTAGAAGGAGGATGTAGATATGTTTGTGCGAGATGATAGTTTATAGACACTCCCTCCTAAGGGACAGCATTATGAATACAGGCATTTTGAGATGTTTTGGAAGCAGGGGTGGAAAACACAGTGTAGCTCTAGTTTGTTTTATTCAAAGTTTCATTCCTTTCTCATTCACTGGTTTCGTTGTTTAATGAACCCCAAGATCATTTCTGGTGTCAGAAGTGCTGAATGAGAAGGAGACTGCACTCGTTTTGAGGTCAACTCCTGTGTGTGAAACTGAAAGCAGAGGAAAGGGGAGCAGGTGGAGCAGCAAACAGAGAAGAGCAGAGGCTCTTGTATGTATTTTGTGAGCACAATAGTAACTTGATTATCTTGAGAAGGGAAGAAAGTCAGGAATGGATGTGCTGCAACCTCCATCCAGTCTGCAATTGTCCGACAGAGATTTGAATCGTATTTAGCAGCTATAGGGACAGAGGAGAAAAATAATAAAGAGAGATGATCAATCTTTTTGCGTATTGTTGGGAAGGAAGCACTGAATATTTATAACAACTTTAAGTTTGAAGACAGTGAAAGCACGAAGCTAAGGAAAATACTGACTAAATTTGAGGAATATTGCATGCCAAAAAGAATGAGACCTTTGAGAGAGACAGGCAAAAAACTGATGACACCATAGAGCAATATGTCACAGAATTAAGGAGACTCAGTAAAACCTGTGAATTGACAGAGTCTCTGGTCAGAAGTAGAATTATTTGTGGTATTAAAGACAATGTGTTGAGAGAGAGTGCTCCATGAAGGATATTCAACTTTTGAAAAAGCTCTTCAGATATGCAACAGCGGAAGCCAAAGGGAATTCACCAGATGGGGTAATCCATCCACTAAGTACAAAAGCTACAGCCAGAAAAGGTCAAATCAAAAATGAAACCACTGCTAGGGCCACACTGTTTTGCCTTTGGGTAAATCTGTCATAAACGTGGGGAAAATAATCATTTTGCAAAATGACGCAGATCTAAAATGCAGAAAAGTCAAGTGCATTCAGCTGAAGACAACATGGCTGAGGAGTTTTACATAGACATCACGCAATCCTGATGAGAGGGACTGGATACTGCCTATGAAAGTGAATGAAATCATTATTCCACTGAAACTGGACCCAGGAGCTCAGGTTAATATTCTGTCTGAACAAGATTATGAGAGACTGAAAATAAGACCAAAACTGGGACCAACAAAAATAAAAGTAACTGGTTACTCTGGAACAAATATACCAGTGAAGATGAGGTGCATTGCTAGCATCAACTATAAAAACACCATGTACAGGCTCCCATTCATTGTAGTGCCAAAAGAGGTGACACCAGTATTAGGCCTGGCTGCCTGTGAAAAACTCAGTCTGGCAAAACGGGTGTTCTTACTACAAGATCATACTGAACCTGGCTCTGAGGCACTCATTTGGGAATATCCTGATCTGTTTCAAGGGTTGGGTTGCTTGCAGGGTGAACATACAATCCAGATAAACATGCAGGTCCCTCCAGTTATCCATCCATGTAGAAAGGTGCCATTTGCACTCTGTGATAAACTCAAGGATGAGCTTGCAAGGATGGAAGCAATGCAACTAATACAAAAAATTGAAGAGCCAACAGAATGGGTGAGCTCCCTAGTCATTGTGGAGAAAAATAACAGCCAGCTACGCATATGCTTATATCCGAGATACCTCAAGGCTACAAAAAGAGAACATTTCAAACTACCACTCAGAGAAGATTTGCAAATGCACAATATTTCAGTAAATTGGATGCATCCTCAGGTTTTTGGAAGCTAAAAGTAATTGAAGAAAACTCAAAACTATGCACATTTAATACACCATTTGAAAGATACAGATTCTTTTATGCTTATCCTTCGGCATAGCTTCAGCACCAGAAGTGTATCACAAAACCATACTACAATCTATGAACATATTAACAGTGTTGATACCTCAAAAGATGAGATCGTCACCTGGGGCTTAACAAAAGCGGAGCATGATTGTAGACTTTGGGAAGTCCTGGATGCAACTAGAACTGCAAAATTCAAACTAAGTAGGGGAAAATGTGTTTTAGGGGTTACAGAACTGACTTTTGTCGAGGATATTATTTCCAATGAAGATGTAAAATCTGATAAGAGGAAGGTTTCAGCCATTGGAAATGATGCCATGTCTCCAGTCAAAGAAAGATGTCCATCAGTTCCTGGGAATGGTTAATTATCTTGGAAAATGCATACCTAATTTATCTACCAAACCTGCGGCTTTGAGAAAACTCTTGGAGAATAAAACTTAATGGTATTGGGGTATAGAACAGGAGGAATCATGAGCATGTTTGAAACAATAACTGATACAAGAGCCAGTGTTGAAGTTCTGTGCGCCAGGAAGGCCTATTAAAATCTCAGCAGATGCTTCACACTTTGGGTTAGGTGCAGTGATTTCACAGAAAAATGTGGATTGTTGTGAACCAGTGGCATATGCATCCAAATCGCTAACTGAGCAGAAACCATTTACACACAGATTGAGAAGGAGCTTTTAAGAGTATTGTTGTCTGTGAGAGATTCAATTAGTATATTTATGGTCAGACTTTGGATGTTGAAACGGACCACAAGCCCCTGGTAGCGTTATTTGGCAAACCGCTAAATGACTGTACCTCAAGGATTCAAAGAATGATGATAAAGCTGCAAAAGTATAATTTAGTTGTAATTTACACAGCTGGTAAATTCAGGTTAACTGCAGATGCACTTTTCAGAGCAGTGTCTCCCACTATGAAGCCAGAGAAGACCTTAGAGATAGGCTTGCATCTCTATGTAGATCTGATTGTAAAGTCAATTCCTGTAGCTAACAGGAAACTGCAACAAATAAAAGGGGAAACACAGAAAAATGAATTGTTGGGAATCCTTGAAGTGATAATTAAAGGGTGGCCTGAAGAAATAAGCAGTTGCTGTCCAAGTATAAGAGACCATTGGAACTCCAGACATGAACATACTATGATAGATGGGGCGATTTTCAAGGGCAGCAAGGTTGTAATACCAGTTAGCCTCCAGAAAGAAATGCCACAGAAGAGCCACGAGGGTCATTTAGGAATTGAGAAATGCAAACAATGAACACAAGAGGTGCTGTCTTGGATGTGGATCAATCATGACACTACTAATGTGGTAGGAAACTGCTTTTCATGTTTGAAATACAAGCTATGCAAACAGGCAGAACCTCAGAGACCTCATTCAGTTCCACAAAGGCCTTCTGAGAAGATAGGCACTGATTTATTTATCTGGCAATCAAAGGATTATTTAATAGTCACAGATTTTTATTCTCTGTATACAGAAATTTGCACACTGCACTAGTGATAGCCAGCATGAAGGGAATCTTCTCCAGACAAGGAATTCCAGATGAAGTCTTTAGCGATAATGGGCCATGGTTTTCCAGTGCAGATTTTAGGCAATTTGCTATAGATTGGGATTTTTATCATAAAACATCAAATCCAAATTACCCCCAATTGTATGGACTTGTGAAAAGGTCTATACGGATGGTAAAGAACCTTATGAAAAAAGATTTTAGACCGTGGGGGTAATTTGTATATAGCTTTATTGGTTTACCAAAGTATACTTCTGGAGAATGGCTTTTTTTCCAGTTCAGCTGTTAATGGGAAGAAGGATCAAATCTAATTTATCAATCACTGATAACTTGCTGAAATCTCATGACAATGAAACCATACGGAAGATGAAATAAAATCAGAAGTGGAAGCAGAAATATTATTTTGACAAAAGAGCCCGTGATCTCCCATCTCTTAACCCAAGTAATAGTGTGCCTGAAGAATCTCACCTCTACCATTAAAGAACAGCTACATCCAAGGTTTTATGTAGTCCAGATAGACCAAGGTGACACATTTTGATGTAAGCGAAGGGATCTAAGAGTAATCCCAGGAAATTCCAAAACACTGACAGTAAATGTGGACTCTGGCATTTCCCAATTGACTGACCATTCATCATCAACAGACAAAGGAGAAACTGCGAAGGAACAAAAGAACAACTCTGACTCTAACGAAAGGTTGATACTGAGAAGATGAGAGCGGGAGATTAAACATCCTGAAAGACTCATAGAGACTTGCTCACCTACCTGGAGAAAGGGTATTTGAGGAAAGTGAGTGGAAAAGATTCACTCCAGAGTGATGTGCTGTTGACCTCTCCTCTCTAGGTAGTTGACACATTGAGTTTATTCAAATGTTCTAGATAGGTTGAGAATTGAATGTATGTGTTATTAGCTAGTTAGCTGTTTATATATATGTATGTATGTAAGAGCTTACTGGATTTTTTTTTGGGAGGGAAGATGTAGAGATCTGTTTAAATTATAATCTTGCACAGATACACTCCCTCACAAGGGACACTATTATGAACATAGGGATTTTGAGATGTGCCCTGGAAGCAGGGGTGAAGAACACATGGTAGCTGTGTGCCGCAGTTCACCACAGAAGCTCTCCAGTTTGTTTTAATAAAAGTTTTTATTCCTTTTTCATTTGTTGCTTAACGAACCCCAAGATCATTGCAGAGGAATAGGGAACATTTTTATTTAGTTTTGGGCAATTAAGACTCAAGTTTTAATAACTATGCACTATCCTCATGTCCTCTACATGTTTCCTTTTATGACAGACTATAAAAAGGAACTTTCTCACTTCCCCACCCCTTCTAGCTTCTAGGTTTATACCTTCAGTCCCACTGCTTGACAGTGATGGGTCATGACAACATCACTTAGAAGCCATATTGTTCCTAGTGTGCTCCAATTCCATGATACAATTCCACTCTCAGGGTTTCTTGACTTCCCCCCCGGAAGGTAACTGCTCTTATTCCTTCTGCCTTGTGTACGACAGCACAAAACTTGCTTTGACAGCACTTCTAATATGCTGTTTGACTGGCAGCACTGAGAATCAAATCTGTGGTCCCCAGTATACAACAGTTTCAAAATCCAAACACCAGACTAGCCCTAAACCTTCCTTTCTTTAAGGATATTGTTTGTTTGTTTGTTATTGCTTTGTTTGTTTTACTCATGATGCCAGAAAGGTGGATTGTTACAAATCCACAATCACAGTTAATAATATTACCAGAGCTGCATGGTTTTGTTTGTTCTTTGCATATTTTAAATATTCCTTGTTAGCAGACTACTGAAGCTACCCATTCCACACACTGGTGTTTAGACATCTGAGCCCTCTCCCCTTGTCCTCAGGGAAAGTACTTCCATTGACTAAGTGGGAATTTGATCAAGTAGAGAAGTTTGTTCTTCTTTGTTGATGTCCTTATGTAAACAGCTACTTTAGGCTTGCAGGTTTGCTACTGCTTCTTGTGTTATAACTGGATAAATGGAATGCAAGGAAGGAACTGCAGATATACAACATAAGCCAGATATTTAAATCTGCAGCTGAGTAGCTGAAATTGCTGTATACGTTTCTTGTGTGTTACCACAGAGGAGACTCAAACCAAGACCTGTCTATAAGGTAACATCTATTGATGAGCAGAGGGAGCCTCCCACTAGTGAAGCAGGGAAGAGTTGTGATAGACTGGTCTCTATTGGAAGCTGATGTTGACAATTTTTCTAGTATCTAGAAAAATGACATATTTTTCTTTGGCTGCTGTCAGAACATCTCCATATACTGTACCAGGTTGGGGGGAGAAATGAGTCAATTGTTTTGGATATATATCTTAGTCACTATTTTGAAAGCTGATCTTTTAAAGGGGAGAGAGAGAGTAGAGAGGCTTGCTCATTTTCCAGGAATTTGAGGCTAGCAGGTAATAAATTAAGACCACCAAGAGTTTAGTGGAAATAATGATAATCTGGGCAGCTGGAAATACTGAACCAGGCCCTACAGCCTCTAAGTCTGGGTTGAGTAAAAATAGTGTGTCTTGCTGTTTTTAAAAATAAATTAATGGTGTTAAATGGCAGAATGTTTTCTGGAATGAAATGTGTGGGTCTCAGCTCACCTACACCATATTGCAATATGCACTTAGACCTTTGGGAGCAGAACACTTTTCAAGTTGGCAACTAGCCTGTTTTCAAAACAAACCATTTAAAGAGGTTCCTCTAGAGACTGAAAAGTGGTTTCATTTTAGTTCTGCTGCTTTAGAGCCTGTATGACTCTAGATATCGGAGTATTGACCATATGTAAGGCTACGATTTTGTCACAGAGGTCGCGGAAGTCATGGAATCCGTGACTTCCAAAGACCTCTGTGACTTCAGCCCCGGTGGCCTGGGGTTGCAGGGTCCCACCCCCTCCTGCAGCAGCAGGGAGCTGTGAGGTACCCCTGCAGCCTGAGGCAGTGGGCCCCCAAGCGCCGAACTGCCATGGGCAGTGGGGGTATCCTGCAGCTCCCTGGCTGCTGTGGCGGGGTAGGGGGAGCCTGGAACTCTGAGCCCCCAGAGGTGGTGGGGGGCTCCAGAGCTCCCAGCCACTCTGCAGCTGCCCAGTCCCTTCCCATTTTATCATGGATATTTTTAGTAAAAGTCAAGGACAGGTCACGGTTTCTGAGAGTTTTTTCTTTATTGCCCGTGATCTGTCTGTGACTTTTTTACTAAAAATATCCATGACAAAATCTTAGCCTTAAGCATATGTAACCCATGCTTACTCATTCTGGCTCTCTGTCGCCCTCTATGTGGTCCAGCCACTAGGGGTATGTCCACACTGCAGCTGGGAGAGTGCTTCCCAGCTTGGGTAGACAGACATGCACTAGCTCTGCTTTACCTAGTGTGCTAAAAAGAGCAGTGTAGCAGGGGGCAGCACAAGCACAGCTTGGGCTAGCTACCTGAATACATATCCAGGGGTGTGGGTGGGTTTATACTCAGGAGGCTAGTCCAAGCTGCCACCCATGTAACCCCCCGGCTACACTGCTATTCTTAGCATACTAGTTCGAGCTGAACTAAAGTGTGTCTGTCTACCCGAGCTGGGAAGCATGCTGCCAGCTGCAGTGTAGACGTATCCTAACAGGAGACAAAAATCTACAAAATGATGGCTTATGGAATTTAGTGAACCAGGTAGGAATGTATAATTTAAACTGTTAAAATATTGAGTTTCTGATTTAATGGAAGCTGTGCATCTGCAGCCACTTTGATTTATTATTTACTATACTTCATTTAGCCTCTGTGCTTTCTTTGACTTATTGAAAAGCTAAATGTGCTTTTGTGATATTAAGAACAGCCCAAGGACAGAGGGCAAAAGGCACCCAGATATCTGGTAATGAACTGCTACTGGCTTACCCATTTCCAGTGCACCTCATTTCTTTAATATCATAAATATATCTGATAAGTGTTGTGCAAAGTGTCAATGAAAAGCTCATGACTCACAGGTTATTAATATCATCATGTAACATACGTGCAAGCAACTGGTGTAAAGTTGTGGAAATAAACTGAAATTCTAATTCTTAAGGTGTGTTAGCCAATTTACCCCACCTGAGGATTACCCCACCCAAGGAATGTGGTCTCCTCACCTGGGGCATTACTTCCAAAATACTTTGAAAGACAGTGGGAATGTATGCACATATTGTGTAAACAGACCCATCAAGCTAACAAGGGGTAGAGGCAAACCCCACACTATGACCGTGGCGGAGGAGATTGACAGTTGCATGTCTAATGGTCATTCAGTTGCTCCAGAGGGGCAAGAACTGAAAAATTTGCATTTTAGAAGACACAACTCCAGCAAGGGAGGAAGCAGCAGGACACTTCCTTCAAGACAGACTCCATGTTGCCTACCTCTTAGCTGGAAATAGACATTGATCTGGAATGATTCTTCAGAAGAATCCATTTCAAAGATTCATCGGACTATAAAAGAGAGGGGCCAAGAAACCCTAAGCTATCAGCCTTTCACCTAAGAAGACAGAGGTACCAGCCTTTTGACGTTGGGGGATAGATCCTGACCCAGGATTTTGGTCAGCCATCTTGATGGCAACATGTGATGAGGATTTTACCTTGGACCAAGTCTAGCTTTTTTGTTAAGTTTTAATTTCTAGAAAATATTTTCTCTATTTCTCTTGTAACCATTTCTGACTTGAATCCTTATACTTGTACTCACTTAAAACCTATCTCTTTGTAGTTAAATATATGTGTTTTATTTTCAGTCTAAACCAATCCAGTGTTGTGTTTAAACTGAACTGTTTGGGAACACCAGTTAAAGTAACAAACCGTTGAATATTAACTTCTTAAAGGGGCAACAAACCTTAATATTCCTCTGATTGTTCTACGACGGGCTGGACATTTCAGAACACATGTTTTGGGGAAAACTTGGGTGTGTGGAGTCACTTTACTGGTTGGTAACCAAGGCTGGTGGAGGCCAGTGGAAGTCTGTGGTATTACAGGTAGGCTCCAGGAACCAAAGCATTGGACCAGGGCTGCCCAATACATAGACAGAGTGCATTCTTGTTGCTGACCCAAGCCATTGCGAGACACTTGGGGTTATAGGATAAGAGATGACACAACTCTTCACTGGTCTGGATTGCACTCCAGAACATGACAGCTTTCTACAGTGCAACTTGCTGTATAACTCAGTTCTGTTTAATCTGTTTAGGATCATATTAAACAGGTTTGCAGTGAATAACACATTTATAACATGGCTGAAAGACTGGATTTATCTATCTTTGTAAGAATCTACATAGGGGGTCTTTGACTTAGGGTAGAAAACAGATGTACGACATTTTAAAAAAGTAGTTTTCTGGTACAAACTGAAATGACTGTAAATAATAGCTGCATTATATCCACACACCAGCACAATTATCGAAGAGGTGGATCTGGATTTTCAATAATTGGATTTTTGGATGGCTTAAAATATTTATAGTTTGATAGCTTTTTAAGCTAAGAGTGCGTATTCAAGGAGTCTGACTCCACTATAATTTTTTCCATCTAAAATTGTTAAAGTTTCATTAGATGAGTGGTAGGACTTTCAAATAAATAGTGTTCAAACTGCTTTTTGAGCAGTGCTGTGAAGTAGCCCTCCATTAAGGCAAGGCATTGGATGATATTGAGTACCATGTGAGCTGCAGTTTTTAGGGTAAAGGGGTGAGTTATAGCGATCAGCACCATTAACACAGGATGTTCTTGTTTTCATGGGCTCTTACCTTCACTCTGTTACCTTAAAGTGCTTTGTGTGAATCAAGATGTTTTGTATTAATGTTGTGATGCTGGCAGACTAGATGCCAACTCAAGCCAAGATCCCCATGTTCTTCCTTGACAGATATATAGCTGGAACCAGTCTGGCTCACCTCTGTGTTAGTATTGTTACAATAAGTATTAAAATTATAAGCATGTGTTCAGTGTTTAGACTTATTGAATGCTTGTGAGTTGCTGCATGCATTAATCTCACTCATAACCTCCGTGTACCATATTGAAAGGTAATATTTGAGCATTTGTAATGTGAACCTTTCTAACTGTAAATCACCAGACAGGAGAGAAACATTAACTAATGTAAAATGCTGGTCTCCAATAGAAGGGGTTATGTCCTGCCCGACAAGGAAGGCCTCTCGATGACAGACAAACTATAGTGGAACATTAAAAGGGACCAAAGCCTTTGCTGATTACTCTTCTCCAGCTCCCCCCACATGAAGATGAGAGTAACAGATGAATTCCTCCCATCAGATGAGTTTGCAGCTCTAAGCAGAAGAGGAGAAGGAAATAAAAGCCTGTAATAAGGAGGATCTGGATCTTTATGTTGCTTGGAGAGAGTGTGTGTGTGTGTGTGTGAAGAACTACTAGGCCTAAGCAAAAGATCCCAGTGCTTATCCTCTGTTAGCCCAGAGGACATAGAGAGCTTGCTTATTATAGAAGCTTTGATTACTTTTTGAAACTTAAGATTGGAACTCATTTGTGTGTATACATTTTTACCTGCTTTAACCTTATGAATAACACTCATTTCCTTTTCCTGTATAACGAATCTTTAGATAGTTTAATGTAGGATTGGCTACAAGTATTGTCTTTAGTGTGAGATCTAAGCTGCAGTTGACCGGGGTAAATGACTGATCCTTTGGGACTGGGAGTAACCTGAATATTTCTGTGATCCTTGGTGTAAGAGTATCTGTCTATCACAAAGGTAAGCGTACCTAGGTGGTAAGACAGATTGGAGTACCCAAAGGGACTGTCTGTGATTCCATGTAAAAGCTGTTATAGTGCCTGAGGAGTTCACACGTGATGATTGGTTGGTGAAGTCTAAGTATAGAACTCCGAGACAGTTTGGGGTTTGTATCCTGGTTGGTACTCATGCTCTTGAGTCACTGCAGGACAGATTGACACTATTTTAGCAAGAAATAACCCAGCTCTCAGTTTCAAAGTTTTGGGGGGAAGAAGCTCTACAATTTCCCTTTACCTCCTCCACCGCCTTCTGTATATTTGCCTCCAGAAATGATTACATTTTGAAGAAGAAAGACATTAATTACTGGGTAGTACAAAGATCAGTACCCTGTAATTTATTTGAGGAAAAACAATCAGATTAATCACCTGTCCTGTGATGATTTATCAGCATGCTTTCTTCTTTCTTAGTTCCTTTTTATTTTTTTCATTCATGGACATTTCCAACGAGGGATGGTATGAAGTTTATTAGGATATATTGCATCATGAGTTAATACTAATAACGTCTGTGTAACAACATATTTTCTTGATGGTTTCGGAGCGTATAGTTGGTGTAGACATTTGGCTGTAGATGTGTAACTTTTGATAATTTATAAATGGTATTTTCTAATGTCAGTTCAATAGAACATGCAGACACTTTCCTGAAAATGCAGACAACACACAGGTTTTAGAATGAACTCTGAAGATGACAAAATGCTTTCCCTTTTGAATGTACTTTTCTAAATATACAAGTCACATTCAGTTTTATCATCTGTCTTTCACTGTGATTTTCATCTCATGAACTATTTAATTAGCATTTTGTATCCAGGATGTTGGGATTTTTTTCTCACAGTTGGGGTATTTTTGTGGGATTTACAATATTTTTGATATCTGAATAACAAACCAGCAAGTTGCAGTAACAGTAGTGCATCCTGATATAGTAGCGTGCTGAGAATACAGTACTAGGAAAGCCCTACAGGAAACAGGATGAAATGGAAACGATATCATCTGGCATATACTTGATATAGAATTTCGAACTGAATCATTTATAAAGCACCCTATGTTTGGCAATTAAGAAAGCAGAAGAAAACTGGGGTGGATAAGAATCCAATTTAATTTGTTCACTACAGGGATGAAGCTGTCTTGTTTGTTCTTGTTAAATAGATGCTTGAGGAGAATTTAGCTTTTTAGGTTAGTGTTAAAATACAATAAACTCCTCATTAAAGTCCCCTCCTGTCCATCTCAGATGTACCTGCTCTTTCAGAAGCAAACAAAACTATCTCCCTCATTTATAATGTGAACATGAACAATCTGCTTCAATCTTTAAGGCAATGTTGTGCAGCATGTTACGTTTTTTTTTAAATGGCAAGAAAGTTCTACATGCAATACTGAGCTGTTGTAAGGTAGGTCACCAACCCTAATTATTTCTTAAGGAAAAAAGGACTCGTATGTTTACATTTCAATAAAATTATACAGAGCCTTCAAACTGTGCATTATCATTAAGCATACAGAAGCAACATTTCTGGGAAAAGGTTCACCATATATAGTTTTTACACATTTTTCACATATATGTTCAGAAAATATTGAGGATAACTATTGTCAAGGCACTTCTAATCTGTCCTCTTATCAAATGATTTTCATTATACTGCTATATAAACACTCTTGCCATCACACTTGCTTATAGCTCCCTTCCCTGATCATTGAATCTCCATGTCTTGACCTCTTACAATCACCCTACCTTTTGTGTGCAAGAACATCTGGTATTATCAATGCCTTTATTGTCACATGATTTCTAATGAACCATGGATGTGTGACATTGATAGCATTTGACTCTATTTATTAGTGAGTAACCTGGCCTACTGGTGTGCTGTGTTTTTGTTTTGTTTACTCCTACAGGTAGCAAACATACAGACCCTACATGTAGGGTGAGAATAACCTCCAAATTGGACAGAGGTAGTCAGGTGAAATGCATTTTAGCATATTCACTTTTATACAAACTTGATATGGGGGGAAAGACTATTTTCCATTACTTAGATGTGGAAATGGTCAGTCTTCCTGATCAGAGCTCTAGTCCGTTATCTGCCCTCTTTGTTTCCCCCTCTTGCTACCTCTCCCCTAAATTCCACTGAAGCTTCCCCTCATTCCCTCTCCCATTATCTGCGATCTGAACTCTGAAGCCTCTTACTTGGGACCAAGTTATCCTGTGAAAGAGTAGTATATATACACTGTCATATTCACACTTCTCTTGTTATACTTCCATTTTCTTTCATAAAAGGTAATTACTCACAAAATGACATCATTGAGATGTCCCATATTTTGATCATTTTCTTTTGTCTGAAACAGTTAAGAAAACAAAACAAAAAAATCTAGCTAAAGTTGATTTCTTATCTTTTCCCCTACTCATAATGTTGTGAAGAGAGAGATGGAGTGGACTGATCTGCTCTTTTATCTGTGCACTAAGAAGCACTGGATGTTTTTCTTTAATAAAATCTGCTGATTTTTTTTTTTTTGCATTTGTAAAACTGAAGCAGGTTGTGCAATAAATGTTTCATTAACTGGTTGTTTGAAGGAGTGAAAGAAGGATACCCCTGAGGCAGCATGGTTTAAAGCAGTGGTTCTCAAACAGGGGTCTGGGGCCCACTAGGGGGCTGCTGTTTCAGGGGGGTCCACCATATAGGGCCAGCATTAGACTTGCTTGGGCCCACGGCAGAAAGCCTAAGCCCCACCACCTGGGCTGAAGCCCAGGGCTCCAAGCCCTGCCACCCGGGGCTGAAGCCAAAGCCTAAGCAACTTAGCTTTCAGGACCCCTTGAGGCATGGGGGCCCAGGGAATTGCTATGCTTGCTACCCCTCAATGCTGGCCCTTGCTTTTAAATGCAGAAAAACAGTTGTGTCACAAGTGGGCCGTGGAGTTTTTATGGCATGTTGGGGGGGGGGGAGGCTCAGAAAGAAAAAGGTTAAGAACCCCTGGTTTTAAAGGATTAAGTACAATGCTCAGAGTCAGGGCCAGCTCCAGGCACATGCTAAGGGGCGGCATTCCATCCATTCTTGGGGCGGCACAGTCCGGGTGGCTTTTGGGGGGGCGGGGGGGGGGGCAGCAAAAATGGTAGAGCCAGCCCTGCTCAGAGTGCAGGATTTCCAAGTTCTCTGTCTGACTGGCCTTGATGCTTTTCACTTTTATGCTAATAATGTGCCTTTTAGGATAGAGTGGTCTCCATTAAAAAGAAAATATTCAGCGCCAGTGCTATCTGAGAAACCACAGTGTTTTCTGATGGTGACTGTTGTAGGTAAATATCATTGTCCCTAATTTACAATGGGAGAACTGAGGCACAGAGAGAGTGACTTCTGTAGATCAGTGTCAGATCAGGATTAGAATTTAGGCCTCAGTATATGCCCAGTCCAATAGACCAGAAAACTCTCCCAGGCAAATCACTTATGCCAAATTTTTCAAAGTTGGATGCTTATAATTCGACACTTACACATGTACTTAAGCACTTAAATAACTGATCTGATTTTCAGAGATGCTGAGCATCCACAGCTCCCTGGTGACTTCAGTTGGGGCTGGGAGTGCTCAGCATTTCTAGAAATCAGTCTCGTAAGGCATCCAAATTCAAAATAGTGGCCTCAATCTTTCTGAGCCTCAGTTTCTCTGTTGTAAAATATGGATGATAATAGTTCAAGCCACGGGCAGTATGTGAATAACACCATACTAGATTGCCATCTTAGGATCAGACTAATAGCATTTCTGCTCTGCGGCTGTTTGAAATCGGGTGTTTTCTTCTCTCCCTTTGACAGAATATTTCATCTAATTTTCTCAATATTCAAAACCTGAGATACTTTCATTCCTCAATGAAAGCTGCATAGGAACCTATTCATTCTTTAATCCCTTCTGAATAATCAGTTGTAAATGACACTTTCTCCCTGCTGATATGCTGCTTGCCTTTGGCTGGACTGTGCAGAGTTAAATTAATGTGACTCCTTCTTATATGGCCGTTGCAGATTCATAGTGAAGAAAATTCTCTTGTGAAGGTGAAGTATGAGTTGTGTGTCTGGAGGCAGCAAACATAGCCAGACATGAATCTTGCTGTCTCATGATAGGATACAGCGTGATAGTAACTGGAAGAGGAGGCATATACTCTGCTATCATTCAGGAAGATAAATCTAGCAATACTTCTTGTTACCCGCTCAAAAATCTAATTTCAGCTGCAGCTAAATAAGACAGGCAAGCAGCATCTATTTAAAGGAGTTCTGTTAACATGCATCGACTTTAAATGTTACCTACCTAAATGTTGATTTTAAGTCAGTGGGAATAGTCTCCTCAGTTTACATCTCAATGTTTTAGGTCAACAGTTCAATGAGATGTTTAAAAAACAAAAAAACCTCTTTTGAAAACAATCAGAGTAAAATACAGAGTGTGCACTGCCTGCAGAGCTCCACTAACTGCTTTCTAGACCAGTTAAATAACAAGCTACACATGAACTGGCTTATGCCACCAAGCTCTGATGCACCTTCCTTGTACTGACAGCTTCTTCCCCCTCAAATCCCAGGAGCTGCTTTTACTCATTACCTGTTTCTACTGAAGCATTTATTTCATCTCTCTTATGCAGACTCATTGATGCACACACTGCTCCTTTCTGCCTATGACACACCATGTGACTTCTTCTCTCCAATGGGGTAGACTTGGTGGCCCCGTTCAGTTCCTCCTCCCCTCCCGCCAGTGAGACAGTCTCTCACCAGAGGGGCTTTGAATGATGTTAGTAGTGTTCTTTTTATTGATATATTAATTTGTGAAAGACTATTTGCATGGGATACTGGATGAATACCAATGAGGAAGCAGGCTTTAAGTCATAAAGATCTGTAGCACTACTGAGAGCCTAGTAAAGGCTCTGTTATTTTTTTTGCCCAGCAAAGGCAACAAGAACTGATTTCATTCAAGGTAGAAAGGGTTAGTGTGGAGTCATGCTGGATTCTCAGAGCTAGCATCATCCCTTATGTCAAGCTTGTGGTACACAGAGATATAACTAAAGGCAGCTAGTTTTGCTGCTGCAGCACTAAAAGTGCAAAATGAAGTGTTTGAAAATGGAGAGAGTGAACTGGGAAGGGTTTTTATTTTCAACCTGTTTATAGCAAGTCACAAAAAAAGAAAAGTAAAAAGTGTTAAAAAAAAAAAAAAAAAAGAGGAATGCTGTGGATGGGTGGCACAGCCTTGCTCAGAGCCTGGAAAGCAAGGGGTTAAAAATACCAGGGAGTTAAAACTATTTTTCAGGCAACTAGATGTTCTCTAGCTGCTGCCAGCATTTATACATAACATTGTGCCAAAGCTCCTGCTCTCTTATCAAGGTTTATTGGCACCAAGTAGCTGATTCCCCAAGAAGATAAGGACATATACCAGCAGCAAAGAGCATGTGAGAGCTGGCAGACTATATTAGTTTAGGACTGAGAACAGTCTTGGAGTTGTCATTCTCTAATCACAAAGATGATGCATACCACCAGAAAAGGGATATTGTATGTGCTCGCTCTCTCTCTCTCCTCCACAAAGTGTATTTTTCCAGCAGGAGCTAAACACCTGTATTTCTTCTGATATATAGATAGCCTTTACTATTAATTACAAGGTCTTGCACAACCTGCTCTGCAAGGCCCTCTCTGACCTTAACATATGCTCACTGATCTCAGCTCTCTGATCTGACATGTGCTGTGGCATCTGTCTGTCTAGATACATATACAGCTCCCATCTCCATAGTACTTGAGCATTATAGATGTTTTGAAAGTAAGAAAAGACCACTCAAGTCATCCTGTCTGATTCTGCTGTATTTTGCAGGACTTACTCTCTATATAATTTCCAACGTCTTATTTAATGAATTTTTGATACCTCAGGACAGGGTGCCTTGCCCACTGCTCTTAGAACTCAATTTCAATGTCTAGTTATTACAACACTTAAGGTTGTTTTTTTTCCTGTTATCTAATCCAGGCTTTTCCTTCCTTATTTTTGGACCATATCCCCTCCTTTCTTAAGGGAGTTCCTTCACTTTCTTCTCCCCCCATTGAGCACTTCACACCAACTCCTGACAGGTGACCTGCCTGTGCCAAGGTATGGGTCTCACAGAAGGCTGTTTCCCTCCATCTTTGCAGGAGACAAGGAACAGAATCATGGCAGATAGTAAAAAGATGGTGTGTGCTAGAAAATGTACAAAAATAAAACAACACTGACAGGATTTTTTTATTGACTGACAGAGTTCAAGCGATCAGAACAGAGCTTTGTGCCAGTTCCTCTCTGTTCTGTATTTAAATGCAGTACAGTTGTTTTCACTTTGATGCTGACAGCTGAAAATGACAGTACATATTGGATCTGGATACCTCTAATGGACACACAATGAATTTTAAAGAGAGGAAAGTATGAGACTGGAGCTAGCTCTTTTTCCAGGAGGAAACAGGCTTTTTGTTTACCAATAACCATTTGAAAAATATGGTGGGAAATGAGTTAGTCAAAAATATTTTAGTTAAAGAAAAATACTTTAGAAAAATAATGCCAACTCTGCTTACATTCATGTAATGATTTCTTTTACAATTGGACAAACTGGCTGGTACAGTAAATTAGTTCAATATTTTTTCACTTGTTTTTTGCATCCAGTTTAGGCTTACAATATTCCTTGTGGGATATTTGTCTGCATCACAAAACCACTGCACCATTTGATGCAATTTAGTATTCTTTACTCAAGAGAGCACCTGTAAATGCTCACTCGAGGCATTCAACAGGAGTAAGAAGGGTGGCCTAGCTCAGGATTGAGGTGGATTGGCAAAACTATGTAGGGGAAGCTTTTAAAAGTCCTGCCTGAAACTTGCTGTAGTATCAGTCACCCAGGTCTAAGTCACCTCGGTTAATGAGCACCAAATATTCTTGAATTGTTTCTTGCATGTACACACAGCCATGTAAAAAAGAAAAGAAAAGAAGTAACTCTTCAGCAAAACTAGATTGTAATAACACTGATGGTAACACCTACAAAAGCAATTAAATGGATCATTTGGGATGAAACCTCCAATACTTAATTACAATGGGGCAAATTTGGAGATGATAGAGATTGGGCTCCATCGTGACTTGTATCAGAGATTTAAATAACTCTTAACAGTAAATGTAATTTTTTGTATATTTTATTCTCTGTCTACTTTACAAAAGCTGTATGGGGTATTTAATTGTGAACATGCCATATTTCTATTGTCAGTTATTGTTTCCTAGACAAGAAATGGTCTTGATTTCAGAAAAAAGGAAAAATGCATGTGTCAAGGCTGATTCCTCACTCTGGCACTTCAAGTGCAGAAGGTGGGGGCCTACAAGGATTTTAAAAATTAATACACCTCTACCTCAATATAACGCGACCCGATATAATATGAATTTGGATATAACGCGGTAAAGCAGTGCTCCGGGGGGTGGGGGGCTGCGCACTCTGGTGGATCAAAGCAAGTTCAATATAATGCAGTTTCACCTATAATGCGGTAAGATTTTTTGGCTCCTGAGGACAGCGTTATATCGAGATAGAGGTGTACTGGCTACTCCAGGCTGGTATTAAACTCCCAAGGTTACAGGTTCTCTCTGACCTTGGATGGGTAGATGCTGCCACCACCCAAGTGCAAAAAAACCGCCCCCTTTTGAGAACCCAGGAAGGAACATTTGGGGATTCCTTCCTGTGGGGTACCCTCAAGCCCTTTCACCACCACTCCTTCCTGGGAAGAGCTGAGAGAAAAACAAAGGAAATCAGCTGTTGCCACCAGCTAATTAAACAACATGCACAAACCTCTTAGGGACACAAAAATCCAATCCTGTTCTTTAAAAAGATAAATGTTATTAAACCCAAAAAGATAGGAAATACATTTGGAACTTAGGCTTTTTGCTAGATCTTAAAAGAAACAATTATAAAAATTAAGCATCAAGATAGTTCTCTTGAGGTTCAGCTTAAAACAAGCAAAACAAAAGCATCTGGGGTTAGCACAGAGGAGTCCACAAGCCAATAAGAAATAAAAGAAATAACCCTAATCGTGTCTTCCTAGACATTCCCTGATTACTTACATATTTGGGGTTTCAGATAAGTAGGGCTGAGGTATGATTTGATGCTTTTTCATAGCTGGTTTTAAAGCTTTTTACAGCATAACTGCACCCTGTTCCCTTCTTTCCTGGAGAACGACCACACCAGACAAAGGGAAGTTTTTTTCCCAATTTTAAAAAGTTCTAGCCCTCCCATTGGCTCTTTTGGTCAGGTGCCCACTCCCTTTCCTTTACCTAGCCAGGGAGACTATTTAACCCTTTACAGGTAAAGCAAGCAGAGAACAGCCACCAAGAGGGACTTTATAGCTAACTGGCTGGCTGGGTGTCCATAAAAGGGAGCTACTTTTTTTATCACAGCATGTCTATTGTACAGTGCCACATACAGTGGTTGCTCTTAAAGTCTAGCCACTAAAACCTTGACTTAATAGTTGTAGTTACCTCAGTATTTGTAATATTCACTATTCTTACTATAGGGAAGAGTGAAGTAATGTTATTTAGTTATCTAAGGCAATTGGTCAGTTTTTAAGGGTTACTGGTATACAGTAATTTATGTTGCTGGCAATACTGAAAGTTCATATCTATACCATAGATATATTTAAAAATAACTGGAGGACACTGCCCTTTCTTAATAGTAGATATTGGCCCAAAGAAGAACCCTAAATCCATATTCCTTGATGTTGGTGGGGAAGTTTGGGTCATTGATTAATAGATCTAGGTTTGGGCACATGTGTTAGAACACTTCTTGTTTTTTTTTCAGCACCCTTGTCTACAGTGTTTAGAAGTTTGGACATGCACAAGGAAAGACATCTGAATTAACGTCATGCCTACTTCAGCTTAGAGTGCATCAGTTAAGGGTGCATTGAGAAAGCTATAATCAGTGCTGTGGTTTCCCTCTTCCTCTTGTTCTCTTTTCTTTTAAACAAACAAACAAAATAATCTGAAATTATATGAAAAAAATCTAATGCAGTGTATTAGCCAACACATGTTCTAATCACACCCACTCTCTCTCTCACACACACACACCACATTATTGGTATTTTGTCCATGGTATTAACATTGTATATATTAAATATGAATGTTGGGTAGTTATGCTAACTGTCTTATATTATGCTCTTCCCACAGTTCTGTTCACCTACACTAAGGCCTTATCTACACTGCTGGGGTAAGTCGACCCAAGTTTACACTACTCCAGCTACGTGAATAACGTAGCTAGAGTTGACATGGCTTAGGTGTCTACACTGAGCTGCGTTGATGGGAGACGCTTTCCGTCGACTTATCTTACTCCTCTCGTTCTGGTGGTGTACCGGAGTTGACCACAGAGTGCTCTGTGGTCGATTTAGTGGGTCTTCACTAGACCTGCTAAATCTACCCCCACTGCATCAATTGCAGCAGCATCAATTCCCGGTAAGTGTAGACCTGGCCGAAGTACCCCACAATACTTTGCAAAGCTGAAGTCAGCTTTGGCAATGGCAAATACGAAACCTGTTAAAGGCAAGATATATTTGTTCTATGTCTTGGTACAGATAGGGAGTGCCTTCAAAGCCCCTAAGATTTGGGATGTAGTATCAGCAGCAAAAGATAAGGTACCCCCGGACACAAGAAAAACAAAGTAGAAATCTGATTGGTGAATATTAGTCTTGGGTGACCTACAGAGTGATTTTAGCTCATAAACAAACATGATAAATAGGGCTAATTTGGAGTATAGAAGGGGAACTGAATGCTGTGAAAAAAACTACTTCCTAGATCAGAGGTGGGCAAACTACGGCCCGCAGGACCGTCCTGCCCGACCCCTGAGCTCCCGGCCGGAGAGGCTAGCTCCCAGCCCCTCCCCCGCTGTTCTCCCTCCCCCGCAGCCTCAGTGCGCCGTGCCGCCAGTGCTCTGGCCTGCCGCTCCTGCCAGGCAGCGCGGATGGGGCGGAGGTTCTGGGCGGGGCAGTCGGGGACAGGGAGTGGGGGGGTTGGATAGGGGGTGGGGTCCTGGCGGGTTGTTAGGGGCGGTGGTCCTGGGAGGGGGTGGTCAGGGGACAAGGAGCGGGGGTGTGTGGATGGGTCGGAGATTCTGAGGGGGGCAGTCGGGGTGGATGGGGGCAGGGGCCAGGCTGTTTGAGGAGGCACAGCCTTCCCTATCCGGTCTTGCATACAGTTTTGCAACCCCGATGTGGCCCTTGGGCCAAAAAGTTTGCCCACCCCTGTCCTACATGGATTGGTAATGCAGTAACACTTTCCTTTCTGTATTGTATTGCTTTGTCTTTAGAAAATAAACTGGCTAAGCTTGGTTATTTGGTCTCTTGAACATTTTTAATACTGAACCATAAGTATAGTCAAGCAATTGGCTATATTTTACACAATAAGTGTGAAGGGTGATCAGTCTAGCAACTCCACAAAGTTGCACACGTAGCATTTTCTATTTCTGCTTCCCTTGTTAAATATAGCATTCAACTTTAATGTAGTACTCTTCATATTGTTAAATGTTTATCAATAAAAGACACAGGCCCAGAGAAGGTTTCTAGATTATTTTCTTGAACATTGGTTCACTTTAGCATTTCCTGTCTCTTGTATGCTTTATTTCTAAGTTATAACATTGCTGGGTTACTTATTTATTTGTTTGTTTATTTATACTAAGTGCAGTTTCCAGATAAAAATTACTGATCCTGATTCTCCTCTTTAGTACACCAGTGTAACTGAGAAGTAAATCGGTTGAAGTCAGTGGAGTTACACTGTGCCAGCAGAGAACTAGGTTCCCTGTCTCTTGCCAGGTGGATTTGAGTGTCCTTAAGCAGGAAAAACATTATCAGGGCCTGATTCTCATTTACACTAAGGCCCTTTTGCATTGATTTGACAGTTTAAAGGGATCATAAAGTAGGTGGGAGTTACCTTTTCCATTCACTGTAGGGCCCTTTTACACTACCACAGCAGTATAAAGAGAGACTTAATGTAAATGAGAATTGGGCCCTGAGTTGTTGTTTTATAAAACTGAGTTTTGGATATAACAGCGTATAGGGTTTCAGAAGGATAATCAAACACTCAGATATTCCCCTTCTTGCAGCTATGTAATATAGATGAATTTATTCATTACAAGCATGTCTCAAAACCTAGTAAGCCAACATATTACCCCAGCTTCCCTCTCCCTAGAGTGCTATTGCATACCATGCTGCCACAATATGATCTTCATTATGGTTATTTCCTTGTTTTTAAAAATAATGTATGTTGGATTATTATTTTTACTGTAATTACTGTAATTTCATCAGCTGTTATCTTGATATGGCATGTAATTGTGAGGAGAGCAACAGAGTATGTGAATTTTTATGAAGACATAATTATGATGTATATTGGTGTAGAATATACAGATCCAATTATGTGCAATCATACCGAATAATCAAAAACAAGTGAACTGTGGCATGTGTGTGCAGTATTTCATTTGGAAAATTCAGTGTAGTGGCTGCTTTATTGTTTAAAAAGGCAAAAGTAGTCTGGGTTGTAGCATATCCACCTACCCAAACCATTTGAATTATTGGAATCCTAATTTTTAAAAAATGCGTAGCTTCAGAAATACGGATTTTTTTTTTCATCCATTTTTGGATGAAAGTTAATTCTCTTAGTTTGGGATGTGTATTCTAAGTTTCAATCTGATGTTATAAAACCCTGACAGAAGACTTTTTAAATACTCTTCAATCTGATTTCTATATTCATTTGAAATCCTTTTCTGCTTCTGACTTCCAGTGGTTTCCCTGAAAGGAAAAGCCATAATGTTCTCAGCAATCATTACTGTACAAGGCAAATAATATAAATTAGGCTTACACATGACATGTCTATCTTTGATTTACAACTAGGTAGAATACTATTCAGATCCCACCTTTGGACATGAGGTGTGGTGACTTAGAAACATTGGTACCTCCTCTTCCTTAAATTCATGTATTTATCTTTTAATTGGATTTACCTGCCCTCTGAAGCAAATACCACCCCTGTGACTGCAGAGGCTCCTTTAACAGCAATACCAGCATAGTTCCTCTGTGAAGGGGAGGGTAGCATTCCAGTGGATGTGAGCTCTGCAGGGGCCCCATAGGCACAAATAAATAAAGGTGGGCTGGGGATGAGACTGGAGGATCCATTGTTCCACGACTCCTCTTTTCTCTCTCCCTAGGAGGAGGCAGCATGTAATGGTCCTAGGGACTCCTGCTGCTTCAGGGGTTTCCCCACATCCCCCTTGTGGAGTTACCTAGCATGCAGATCAGTAGTCAAACTTTTTGCTATATAAGACCCTATTCCAGCAACACACACAAGCACACGTGTAACTTTAAGTATAGAGGGACTACTCACATGCTTAAAGTAACACGTAGTTTTCTGGATATAGGCCTTTGTCTCATGTGAATTGTATCACATATAAAATGTTAAAGAACTTGAATAAAATTTTGAAAATCATTCTATTTCAATATGATATCATAGTACATAATATTTTTCTATTTCTCCTTAGTCATTTTTCATATCTGAGACAACTTGCAAGAAAACAGTAGATTTTCTCTCTAAAGCCTTGTTGACAAAACAGTGGAGGTGTACACACTGAAATGCCCCTCCTGCCGATGTAACTCCCCTGCTATGCCGACATAATAAAAACACCACCATGAGAGGAATAGAGCTTATGTCAGTGTAGTTAGGGCAACAGTGTCTGTGTAGGCACTGTGTTCTTTACATTGGCTGTTGGCTGTCATTCTTGTCAATTTCACGGCTCCAGCCATGAAATTGACAAGAAAGCTGGCTCTCTGGCTGCTGCCTGGTCTCTGCTCTCACCCAGGCTCTCAGCTTGGGCTGCCACCCTGGCTCCCTGCTGGGACTGGGAGCCCTGCTGCCCCCAGGGTCCTGACTCCCTGCTTCCTGCCAGGAGCAGCCAATTGGACTCCAGGCACAGATCTTCGTGCCAGAGGAGAGAAGCCCTGAGCGGCTTTCCTCCTGTTCCTGGTAGGGAGCGCGGAGATGAAAAGCTCCATGACACTGCCCCCTCCACCCACTCCCAGCTGGGAGCAGGAAGGCAAGAAGCCCCGGGTGGCTGCTGGGCCCCTAGTGCAGAGCTGCATGGAGCTGAGAGCCCTGGCTCTCGGCCCCAACACTGCCCCTCTTCAGTCAGTGGAAGCACTCCTGGTGAGGGGACACGCCACTGACAAATGGAGGGTAGTGTGGACATCAGCCACCGCAGTAATTAATGTTACGTAGGGTGACCAGATGTCCCGCTTTTAAAGGGAGAGTCCTGTATTTAAGCCCTCCTGAAGGTGTCCCACCTTTTTCTTAAAAATGGGCAGATTGACCGGTATTTTCTGTCCCCCTCCCACCCATCAGTAGTGTTGGCCAGATCTCCGTTCGCCAGCTGCCCGCCCACCAGCGGTGAGTGGGGGGGGGGGAGGGCGGCTCCAGTGGCCGACAATGGGGGGTGGGTGTGCAAGACTGGTGGCGGGGCAAAGGTGCAGCATGAGGCCGGCTCTCGGCTCTCACCCCCCCCGGCACTGGCTGCGTGCTGTGGTGGCTGGTGAGTGTGGGCAGGTGCCAGGCGGTGGCAGATTATGTGTCACCTCTGCTGCCCACCCATCTGCCTTTTATGTGCTTCCCCTCTCGCTGTCCTCTCCCTGCTTTGCCCCTTGGCCCGCGCCCTGCTGTTCCTCCATATCCCCTACGGCAGGTCGCGTCCCACTCCCAGTGCTGTGTGGAGAACCAGCTCCTGGCGGGAGCGCTCAGCTCACCAACAGCCTGGCTGGCAGGCTCCTTCCTTCCCCACTGCCTCTGGCTGGGCTGGCGCCCTGGGAAAGCCCAAGGCCCTCCGGCCTGGGACACTGGCCTGGAGGAGCTGAGCCCTGCATGTGCCAAAGCCCAGCACAACGCTGGCATCGGGGAGCCTCTCCTCTCCTCAGCTAAGCTCTGGAGTGGTGGGGAGGAAGCAATTTCCAGCCTGTTCACGCCCTGAATCTGCAGGCTCCACAGCAGCCCCTTTCACCCACCCACCCCCGCTCTGGGTCTGTCCTGGGGGCCCAGCCAGGCATGGAGGGCAGAGAGCACTGGGCAGGGAGAGTTAGGTCCGTCGGTCACCTCCCCAATGTAAGGGCTTGTCTTCACTACCCGCCTGGATCAGCGGGTAGAAATCGATCTCTCGGGGATCGAATTATCACGTCTCGTCGGGACGCGACAATCAATCCCTGAATCGATGCGCATACTCCACCAGCCCAGGTAGGAGTAAGCGCCGTCGACGGGGGAGTCACGGCGGTCGATTTGCCACCGTCCTCACAGCGGGGTAAGTCAGCTCCGATACGTCGAATTCAGCTACGCTATTTGCGTAGCTGAATTTGCGTATCTTAAATCGACCCCCCCCACCCAATGTAGACCTAGCCTAAGAGAGGTGTATGGGAGTGTGTGTGTGATCTCTCCGTGTGTGTGTGTGTGAGAGAGAGAGAGAGAGGGTAGGGGTGCGTGTGTCACCCATCCCCGTGTGAACCCTAAAGCCTTAAAGCTAAGAAGGTAAATAAAAAGAATCCAACTACGCAGTATTTCTTTTTAACAGGGGCTCTGTCAACTTGATGTTAATTTGAATGTTTGTACTGCATAGTTTTGATTGATTATCGTTGAACTCGCTTGAATATGGGTAATTATACCAGGCATCCCATATTCAGGGGAATATGGTCACCATACCAATAAGTCTTTTGAGGGAGACTTTCAAAGCTAAATAACTTTAATGACAGCAGTGGCCTTGGCCCAATAGACCTACTTAGGAGGAACAATATGAGTCTAAAATTAGGCTATAGTTTTCCATCATAAATATTACATTCTTATTTTTTTAAGTGCTCAATTTTTCTGCTGGTGACTGCTTTGATTTGCATAAAACATTTGAAGGGTACTCTGACCTTTGATTGATTTGAGGAACATTCAAAATGTGTAAAATTAATGTAGACTGAGGGAATAAAAAGAAATATAGAGAACTGTGGTGACTTTTGGTAATATTTATGAAGAAAGTTCTAACATTTCTTTTAGTTTCATTAAAACATATTGATTTTTAAGGTTAGATGCACATTATATGACTTCAGTTTTTTCTGTTATTAAAATTACTGTGTCCTGTCTTTCATAATGCATTTTATAATTCTGCCTATGCCCCAGAACATTGCCAATCTAAAAATGGATTTCTGAACTACACTTTTAAGGATAAATATTTAGTACAACACATTACTTTAAGGATGGATTTTAAAAAGGAATCAGCATTGGTTCAGATCTACTCCCACGGAGCTCAGTTGCAAAACTGTCATTGACTTTAGTGCGAGGAGCAGAGTTAAGCCGATACTGAGCACTTTTGAAAATTCCACCTTAAATGTAAAATACTCTTTATTTTTAAAAGGCCAATTAGTAAAACATTTTTAGGGGGGGGAGTTTAAACCTATTATTAATGTAAATGGTTTAATGAATCAAATTGTTTTCAACAAAAACAGTAGTTAGCTTGGTTTTAAACATTCCTATGCACTGTTTGTACCCCAAGCACTGCATGCTGAGGCATGAGAACCACTGCATGAACTACTTGTTTATGCAAACAGCAAAAATGGGAAAAAATAATTGAATGTATTAGAGATAAGGAAGGGAATTTGATTTAAAAAAAAACCAACCAAACATTGGCTTTTAATCTGACCAGTTCAGTTTTTAATTTATATCAGTTTGAGTACTTTTTCAGTCATATATTTCTTAAAGCAAAACTTCTTCAAAATAACTTTCTTTAGCCCCTTCCCATTTATAGTATATGCTAATTTTAACTGGAGGGAGGCACACTTTAAAATCAACTTAACATAAGACCCTGTGGAACTCCTTGCCTGAGGAGGTTGTGAAGGCTAGGACTATAACATGGTTTAAAAGAGAACTAGATAAATTCATGGAGGTTAAGTCCATTAATGGCTATTAGCCAGGATGGGTAAGGAATGGTGTCCCTAGCCTCTGTTTGTCAGAGGGTGGAGATGGATGGCAGGAGAGAGATCACTTGATCATTATCTGTTAGGTTCATTCCCTCTGGGGTACTGGCCACTGTCGGTAGACAGGATAATGGGCTGGATGGACCTTTGGTCTGACCCAGTATGGCCATTCTTATGTACTAAATCACTTAGCTGCTTTGGAAATACCACCCAACGTGACTAAAGGCATTAACCACAGAATGTTTCATGGCCTATGTGCAATTAGCTAATGTTCTCAGTCCATTTCCTTAGTTCAGGTGTCAACATCATTACAGTTTAAAACTGGCACTAAGGATTGAGGGCATGATTTAACATCTGTTGAAGTCAGTGGAAGTCTTTCCATTGATTTCAACATACTTTGGAACAATCTTTGAATCTTTATGAAGACTGGACTACCCTTTCATCACTAGATGTGGCTCCTCCGGATCAAAGTTGAAGCACATTGATGGGCTAATATGGGGAAGCTTGCACAGCTGATATTTGTAAATAGACTTATGTGTCCATAACTGTTCATCTGTTCGCTTTTCACAAGCGTAAATTAACTTCTTAAAAAATGACATTGTGGTGCGATGTTCATCCCTAACATTTTTTTCATAAATTGGAAACACGCAATGTTTATTTTAAAGCACTAGTATAGAGATTTTTTTCTTTCAGACTGAAAATTAATGTTGGATGAGACACCAACAGACAATAAATTCCATAGTGCAAATGTGTAGGGAAACAGGGATTTTCTTAAGAGCATTTTCTCAATAACATTCAAAGAAAATGTATGTATACCATCTTTGGAGCCCTTTGTTATAGTTGTGGAAATGCAGCCACTGAAAGCTGTAGCTCCCAAACAATTATTAACATGGTACTATACCAGTGTGAAGGAGCATCTAAGAGGGAACAAAATATAAATAAGAATATTCTCTTTTTATATTTTGCAGATATCTTGTTGAAGCTGAACATGTTCTCGCATCTCCACTATTGACGTCTAGCGCAGAATAGATATTCCAGACAGAATCAATTGATCCATTTGCAGTAGGACCATCGTACATTAATACAAGATGGAAGACACATACAAAGACAGGACTTCATTAGTGAAAGGGGCTAAGGACATTGCCAAGGAGGTGAAGAGACAAACGGTAAAGAAGGTGAATAAAACGGTAGACAAAGTTCAGGATGGGTATACACAGAGATCCTACAAACAATTCAAGGATGAAGAAGATGATGAAGACTACTATACACAAGGAGGAAATTATGATGGAGAAGCCAATGATGATGAAGGGTCAAGTGAAGCAACTGAAGGGCATGATGAAGATGATGAGATTTACGAGGGGGAATATCAGGGAATCCCAAACATAGGGCAAGGCAAGGATGGCATAGTGGCCCTGCAGCAGCCCATCCATGATGAATATAAGGACCGTCATGAACTGGAAACAGAAAGGAAAGCTGATGAGGAGGAGCTAGCGCAGCAGTATGAGCTGATTATACAAGAGTGTGGACATGGCCGTTTTCAGTGGGCCCTCTTCTTTGTTCTTGGAATGGCACTAATGGCTGATGGAGTAGAGGTTTTTGTGGTTGGATTTGTGTTGCCCAGTGCTGAGACAGACATGTGCATACCCAATTCTGGATCAGGATGGCTAGGTGAGTAAAATCTATATATTTCTACTGTATGACAAATTACATTTGTAGTCTGTCTACTTATTATTTTGCCAACACTAATGCTTGTTAAGAAAAATATTTTTTTCTTCTATTAAATGTGACTTTGCAAGTCACTAAATGTATTAGATGGCTGAAATGCACTTAATGAAAACAGTATTTTTTTTTATTTTTTTTTGTTTTTTATGGTCAGTCAACAAAAGTAGCTACACAAATACTGTTGAGATAGTCCTGGGTGTTTTCTTTTTCTCTGTAGTCTAAGGGCTTGTCTTCAGGATTTTCTGCATGGCAAGCGGGGTATAAATCTACAGTCCACTAGCTTGCCACACAGTAACTGGCTATGTGGACCTTTCGTCAGCACAATAGAAGTTCTGTAATGCGCTTTGACCTACTGTTGTTTGAAATTTTGCTTTCAATTACAGCAATAGACATCCAGAAGAACTATATTAAAAATATGATCTGATGAGTGAAGCTATTCTGGATTTACCATGGCGTAAATGAGTAGACTGTGACCCTACAGTATTAAAATGATTTGTTTCTTTTATCTTTATAGCGCATGGTTTTGTTGGAACTCTCTCATTTTCACGTTAGCTCAGTTTTGCTACTGTTTTAATTCTTGTCCTTTTGTTCCTGACTGTTTTGGAACTATCTGAATTTCCTAAATGTTCAGCATGTAAAAATTAGACTGTCCTACAAAATGTAAGTAATGACAGAAGCTGTCTTACTAAGGTATTTAGCCTATTTCAGATGGAATTCTCAACATTGACGCCAATAGTTTACTCGCTAGGTTTTAATACAGTGAATCAGATTCTGTTCTCATTTACACCCGTGCACCCTGACTGGCTTCTTTAGGGATGCAGGGGTATAACTGAGGGCAGAATTTGCACCAATAAGCATCCTTTAAGACAGTCTTTGCTTTTATATTAGTTGAAGGCTCATATACTTTGTTGCTAGAGACAAAAGACATTAGTTATTTGTGTGGTGCAAAGATTAGTCTTTCTTTAAAATTAATGAAGACATCTAATTGATGACCGAGATAGATGGCTGAATTCATACAACAGAGCAAGCTACCTGGCTTCTTCCATAGCAGCTAATTCCAGCTGATACTTCTCCACCAGAGAGGTCATGCTGCCTATATCGTCTCCTCCTGGGGCTCTAGTTCACATCTTGGCAGGAGGTGCTGCCATGACGGGAAGGTCCACTTTTATTACAGCCTCAGTCATCGTTCCCTTCTCCCAAACACTAATACAACCCTGCCATTCCCTCTGGGTTCCCACATTTTGAGCATGTTGCCCAGCAGCCAATTCTGGCTTTATTTCTTCCCTCCACTCAATCACAGTAGAGGTTGCTGTGACCATCATCACCCCCACGTGTTTCCCTGACCACCGGTAGCTGGGGCTAATGTATTTCTGTAACATACAGACTGTCTCCCCTCTTGACTGCCCATCTCTTCGTCTCTCTCTCTTGGTCTTCAGGGATTTTCTCTTCCCACCGACCTCATTATGGAAGGACATACCTTTTACTGTGTCCTGTCTCTCCGCTCTAAAATGTTTGGGTGGACCCTTACTCTGGGACCTTACCCTCCCATGCTTCTATTTTTTCTTATACGTCCCCCCACAGTATGCATACTGCTCCCTCCGGCACTCAAATCTTCTGTGCCCTGTTCTGCCACATCAGAAACACGCACAGAGATTACTCTCATGTAGGAGGCAGTGGTCTCCCTGCCAGCACTGCTGGGTCCCAAACCCCACCATCTGTACCTTCCACTGCATGTCCCACTCTGCCTTCTGCAGCTGCCACTGTTCCTGCAGAAGAACTGCCTATGTCCATTGCAGTTGTTCAGACATCAGATGAACAGCTTCCTCCAATTGCTGCACTGTTGCCACGTCCTTCCTTAATAGTAGATGACTCTGTCAAATCCTGCCAACTATGCCAGTTGTAGTGGACTGGCCACCTCTTGTGTGACCCTGCATGGCCTAGGGTCATGCTACAGGCAGCCTGCCTCAGTTCCCCCTCCTGGACTGTTCAAGAAACATAGACTCTTTTTTGTTCATTCCCATCCCTTCTTGAGTTGTGCACTATTAACTTTATTTTGAATGTTTGTTCATTTTTCAAGTCCAGCCAAAAGTTCACACAAACAAAAGCTTCTCTTTCTCCTCCCAGGACTTCCTGCCTGGGGCCTTTCCTGCTTTGGCAGGCCACTTTCTGGCCCTACCTGGCTGAAGTTTGAGCCCTAACTGTCAGAACTCTTTGCTAGAGCCTGCTCACCCTTAGCAGTCTCTAATCCCTGAGCGTTGCCTTCTTCTGCTGCTCTTCATAGGGCAATCATCCTGATCTCTGCCAGGTGTGGCTCATTCTGTACTCAAGGTTGGCTACACTGTTACAGTGGCATTAAAATGATTTCTGGCAAATCTTATCTAAGATTCATTACAGAAATGTGTATGAATTTATTCCTCAGAAATTATGTAAATAGAAACCTTGCTTCTAAAGTTAAGAAAACAGAACACACTTAATACTTAGATAGTTATATAGTAGTCTCATGCCTCAAATATGGAAATTACAATAAATGTTCTTGTATCTTTTTGTAGTAACAATATTAGATTCTGTGTTATATAATATTTATTTGGTAATACCTCTTTAAAAGATTAACACACACAAGCAAGGAAAATCAGAATTAAGCCTGCCATTGCAGCCTTACCTTCCCCTAATATGTACCAATGACACTGTGACCCCTTGGGTCATCATAGCTATAGGGCCCACAAAAACATAGTGATATTACCTGCCCCCTAGCAAAATGCAAGTGCTGTCGATTGCAATACTACAATACAAGTGGTGAACATTATATTTATATCCATTATATACACAGCCTGCATAGATGGAATAACTATATCCCCAGTGATATGTAGTATTCTTCAATATCATGAGACTCTGTGGCAGAAGCATTTTAATGGCATCATAACTGGGCCTTCACAGACATGCATTTCCATTATTTTGCTGTTATAAATTCACGTCATGATCACATCCTAACTGGGTCTTTTTAGACAGATCTTAAAATTGTTTTACTATTATAATTTCATAACTTAATGGGATTGTTAATGTTGTTAGGATTCTAAAGTTATGGCACCAGGGCTAAAAGTTGATGCAATTATTAGGAAGGAGATCTAAGAAATCCAACATATTCGTTAGACTCTAATTTCTGTAGAAATGTTTTCAATGATTTTCTTTCCATTGCCCAGTAGGTAGAAACTTATGTTTCTTGGAATTGCACTCAGTGCGGCAGCAGATACACTCAAGCTGATGTACTAAAAATATTTTCCCTTGAGGCAAAGCCTTCTCCTGGGAGTTCAAAAAGACAAGAAAAATACAATGTTTTCTACTGACACTAAGGATAAAAAGATATCAATCTGTTTCCCACTGAATGCTTCCTGACTACTTTAGCAAAATCACAATGGAATTGCCTTCCTTGTAGATTCAAACAGAGCATCTTAGCCTCAGTTTATCAGATCACTCAAAGGGAGAAAGTGTACTAGCCTGCCTTATGGGCAGTGTTGTTGTGATTTTGCTAAATTCAAGCTGGTGGACTGAGACCAACATAGTGAGGGGCAGAGAGAAGGAGGGGCCATGATATCACCTCAAGATGATGTATAAAGCCCAAGTATCACACACAATATCATGTAGTCAGTCTATGTGAGATCTCATGCTTTTCATTGTAAGGGGGAGAATAGAAAGAGATGACTCATGAAGGAGGAAACCATTGTTTAGTTACACATACTGTGATTCATTGATTATAATTTATTATCGGAGGAGCTGATGGCAACCATTTATGTTTATGGTGCCTAAAACTTTTTGTTATAAAAGATTCTTATGACCTTTTTAGAGAAGCTCTCACACCTTCAGTGTTTGCAGCAGTTCTTCGTAATTTGGCAGGGAGAAAGCCTTTGGACTAGAGAAGTGCCTTCTCTTTGTTCCAGGAAATTCCATTCATGTTTAGCTGTTATAAACTGTTGACAATTGCCATTTCCAAGCGCATGCTTCCTTTGTCAGCAAAAATGTTGGTAGCTTGCCAAAATAATAATTGAACATGAACATTCTAAAGAAATGGGCCCATGCTGACACTGCCACCTCCACAGCCACAGACACTGCACTGAAAATCCTGAAAACAGACAACTTGCTGCTGTCAGAAGAACTGTAGTGTGGAGTGGAAGAGGCGAGAGCCAGGTCATGCTCCCCTTAGCCCCATCAAGTGGCACTACATGGGACAGGAGTCCACAATCTCCTTCAGCAGGGAAAAGAGGGAGCCAGTCTGAGCTCCCCCTGACCAAATGCTGGATCCAGTACCTGGTGCTAGCAGTCCATTTTCCCCTGCTAGGGTACACCTTTCTCTTGCTACAAGCTAATGTCTGTAGCTCAAGCTAAGTTGCAGTGCTGAAGGCCTAGAATTCAAAACTTACTCATGTACATAATAGAATTAGTGTTTACCTTTTTCCTTAAAAGCCCTATAAACTACTTACAAAAAACCCCTATATTAAAAGAGTGTTACATAGATTGCAAAGTCAAGCACATGAATGTTAGAAAATGCAAGAATTTATGTTGCCCATCTGACCTTAACATGGCCCCCTTGTGCCTATGAATTATGATAGTCTTTAATTATACACTATTTTTTCCACAGGGTCTATCTCCCCGCCGTCTCATTCAATGTCTAGGTAGTTCTTCAATATTTTTTTTATCCTCATCACTCAGTGTGTGGCCACTTCCTTATTTACTGCACAGCATCCAAAGCAAATAATACAGAATTATTAATTTCTCATGGGTGTCCATCAGGCTAGTATCTAAGCACCTCACAAATGCTAATGAATTTATGTCTACATCTGCCCAGTGAGAAAGGAGGTTTTGGGAGGGGTGTTTTTTTTTTTTTTTTTTTTTTTTTTTTTTTTTACTGATGAGGCCATTCAGTGGATCAGGCAGAGCTAAGATTAACACTAAATATCTCCTGACTCCCAACACTGTGCTCATTTCCCCCATACCATGCTGTCTTACTGCCAGAGGAACTGACCATCTACCACTATTAATAACTGAATTGAAATGTATGCTCATCACTTAAATCAAGCCCCACGTGTATCAAGTTGGACAGCAAAAATATGAGGAACACAAAACTAGTGGCCATCTGCCAAAATATTGGTTAAGTGGGTAGCTCAGTAACACACAGAAAGGCCACGTCAGAGGCAGGGATAGATTAAGTTCTCCTGTGTGGTATTCATCTATCTTACCACAAATGCATCATATCTCTTCATGTGGTGCCCTGCCTCTTTCACTATACACCTTCAGATTTTTAGACAAATGAGACTGAATCCTAGAAACAGCCTCCTTCACTCCACAGCCGTGATTCTTCCCAAGAGCAGGTTCATCCTATGCACTGACTGAAGCAGGATTCCTGTGGAAAAAATAGCATGTGATCATGTAATTAAAGACTGTATCATAATGCATATACACAAAGGGACAGTTTAAGGCTGCATGGACAATCTAAATTCTGGCATTTTCTTATTTTTGAATGTTTGACTTTGCAAACTTAATGTTTTTAATGTCATTTTTGTATGTATATTAATGTAGATGCAGATGTATTTTCAATGGATCACATTCACAGCTCAGTGGTAAGTCAGTGCCTTTAATGGGAGTTGTGTCCCTTTTACGCTAGGGATGAATTGATCCTAATATTTTAGGGTATAAGATACTGTGAAAATGTATTTGTTATTCAGTTATATAGTGCTGTTTATGTACCCTGCCGTGCATAAAGTGTAAATGTGCCAAATAAAATGAGTCTTTGCCCCAAAGAGATTAGAGGAACAATTCCATACAATACAAAGCAATATATGGGACAACAAACACATGGTTTGAAGTAGAGCTTCATGGAACAGGTATGTTTTCAGGACATTTGGTTTTTTTAAAGGAGGAGAATACCAGATTTCAGGCATTTCAAAGTCTCCGGGGCAGAGTGAAAAAGCGCATAAAGTTGGAAGTGAGTAAAAGAAGCAAAAGTGAGTGGTGAAAAGACAAGTTAGGGTGGAGGGAAGAGAATGGTAGGGGATATATCACAGGTGGGAGTAAGTGTTATGCAGAGCCTTGAAGTCAGGATCAGTAGCTTAGCATTGATGTGGAAGAAAAGGAGAAACCAGAAAAGGGACAGAGTGGTAGGAAGGGAATAACCTTGATACCTTCTTTTGGGATAGGCTGGAAATCTTTCCATACCAGCCTTACTTTCAAGTTAGTCTTTTTTTTTTTTAAGAAAAAATATTTTGTAAAATATTAAAAAAAAAATCTTATAGTTCCAGCTATTCTATAATAGTAAGAAGTTTTCAGTGTTAGTCAGTTCCATACTCTTATATTGCTAGAATTGGAAAGTTTTAAAAAAACAACAACCTCAAATTGTAATATACGTATATAAAATGGCTGAGTTTACTAGTTTACTAGTTTAGATAAAATAATTGACCTGATCATTCACCCATAGGAGAGCCTGTTTTTGCAGTTCTGCACCCCTAAGAGGCTTGGATAAGTATCCAGAAGTTTATTTGCTTAATTAAATGAGATATCCAAACCCTCTAGGAAGCCATTGCTGATGACTTATTCATGGACAAGGCAGATCTCATAGTTGATTGTCCACAAGAAAATATGACTGGCCCAATTTTTCTGTAGCCAAAAGGAGTGTGTGTGCATTTTTTTAAGTTGAATCTGTTTTGGAGGCTGGTCTTGTGGTTAAGGAACAAGAGTGAGACTTACGAGATCTGCGATCTGTTCCTAGTTCTGCCACAGACTACTTGTATGGCCTTGCATAAGTCTCTTCATCACTGTGTGCTCTGTTTCCTTATTGGTAAAATGGGGATAATATTTCCCTGCCTCACGTGGGTGCTGGGAGTGTAAACCCATTAATATCTGTGAGGTGCACAGATACATCAATGATGAGCACTACAGAAATCTCTCAACGAAATTACAAGCTATAGTAGTAATCACACTAGAACGTGAAAATCCGAGGCATATGGACTGACTGGTACATCTGATCTGAAATAAAAACATGAACGCTGGCCTGTCACCTCAGTTTCTTTGTAAATGGCACAGAATAATAGCAGCACTTCTTATTGCCTGTGGGCAGATCCATTCAATAGCATGTACCCTGAAACAGGTGTCGGACCAGTTGTCATGTTTAGTTTCTGGTAGGATATGCTGCTCAGTGAATTCACAAGAGTTTGGTCAGCAGCTCATCCAATAAGCAATAAATAGTTCCATTTTGCTTGACCAGCTTTGGTTTTTGTTTGTCCAAGGCTGCTGTCTGACAACTAGGATTTTTCCTAACTTGCCTCTGAACTTTTTTACAACTGCCTAATATATTTTCCTCTCTTTTTTTTCTCCTGGAGATATTTTTTTTTCTTCCTTGATGGTCTGAAGCATCATTGCTGTTATCACCAGTATCAGCATAAATCTAAGAATACGGTTTGTTTAGTTGTGTCCCTTTTACTGGCTGGATTGCAGCAGCACATCAAAAAACATTAAGGGCTAGATTATCCCTGGCCCTTGTGAGGGTGAGCAGCAGAAGAGGGCTCAAGGAGCTTTCTTCGCATAAGGGGACCCTCACAAGGACTAAGGGCAAATCATAGTCTCTGTGCTCAGAATAACAGTAGAGATTGAAGAAGAAAAAGATCTGGTGACGTTCCAGAAGGGTATTCTCCACCCCATTAGAATTTGTAAGGTAGCTCATTGCGTGTTACTTTCCACTACAGTAACTGACTTATTTATATAAAAGCACACTTGCACGTGTGAGAAATGATAAAACATTTCCTTGCTTTTTAATTTTCTATTTTTTAATCTTTGAAAGAGGCAACAATGTGTGGGGGAAATGGGTCTGCACTATGGCAGTGTCTTCAAGGCTTTTGATGACAGCGGATCACCAGAGAGAAATGATTTATTTTTTCTTTGCATGACAGATATCTAACTGAATTCCGTAGAGACTGAAAAAGTCACCAAAAATGTCTTCACTGACAGTAATTTATGGAAATAAAACAAACAGCCCCAAAATGCTGTAGAAAGATATTATGCATCTCTGAGGATTCAGAGGTTCAAATTGCACTATAGGCCTGCATCCAAAACCAATTTTCCAAGCATAATAAGTTTAGCTTCTCTTTGCTCTATTGCCCAATTGTTGTTTTCACTGTGTTGAAAGGTTAATGCTATTCAGAATGAATCCTGGTGTTGTTTAAAGGTTAATTACACTTCAGCTGATGTAGTAGTAGAATTTCTGATTTTTTCTAAGGAACACAAAGTTATGGTTAAATGTTTTCTTTCAATCTGTAATCACAGAGAATACTTTATATTTAAAGAATAAGGTGAAGAGTTATATAAGTGTAAATGATGTAGGGTTGACTAAGTCACAGCATCCTTCTCTGTCTCTGAGCGGGTGTCTCATTATTTATATTTGTCTACATGTATTTTGTTCCCACATCCACAGTTGCAAACTACTAGCCTGCTTTGCAAGGTGTTGAAACATGTGACCTGTCTTTTGCAGGTTCTGTTTAATTCTTACTGTTACCTGGTGAGATGAAGTGTGGTCTGTTGAAAGATTTTTCTGTGAGCATCTTAGATTTCTTTGCAGCATTTGCTGTGATCAAAAATCTAAGATAAAATACCATTCAGCTGCTTATGGAAGGGCTTTTTTCTTCTTTTTGTTTTTAAAGTATTCTGAGTTATTTAATGAGGGTGACATGCTATAACCAACATGATCAGTTATTTTCATTGACTTCTGTTACTATGATTTTTAATTTTCTAGTTCTGTACTAGAATTCAGAATTGTAAAGTGGAGAACTCTCTCACTCAACTTGTGCCAAGCTTCTATCATCCTTGGATGACTTGTAGGCATCCTAATGATTCATATATGAGGGTAAATGCAACCATAAGGAGATAATAGTGCTGGAATTGGGAAGGTGAACATCCAAGGAGAGTTTACTTGAGTCATCAAGATGTTTACTGAAACCTCACAAATTCAGTATCAGATATTACCTTGACTTAATGTCTTCCCCAAAGCTCATCAGAATGTACTTGAATTAAACAGGGTATTCTCAAGAGTGAGGTTTAAAGTGTGTGATAAGGTTCTAAACAGATCTTGGAGGTCAGAGACACTCTGACTCCATTTTGCGACCAACAGGACAAGATGTCGGAGACTTTCCTTAGATTAGGATTTAAAGATGTGATGTTAGTCCATGTTAGCTAGCTCAATATAACTAATACCTTCAGGGGCGGCCCGTCCATATAGGTGAACTAGGCGGTCGCCTAGGGTTCCAAGTTAAATGGGGCACCAAATTCAAGGGGGAAAAAAATCAAATAAAAAAAAAATAATAACAAAGATGTCATTATTTCAATTCCCATGCGCATACGGAGGGAATATGAATTATAATTCATTTCTCTACATTTCTAAGAATTTATTATGTCATATCTTTTATTTATTGCAAAAATAAAGAATATTTTAGCAAAAAAAAATTTCAATTTGCAACGTAAGGTCAAGATGACCCACTCCGCAGTTTTGATAAGCAATAACTCAGCCACAATGAAACACATCCGCCAGCGGCAAGAGCTGCAATGCTAGTGACACCTAACTCGAATATACATCAAGGTCGCATAGCCGGAAATTCATGTAGAGCGGAGATATCCTGAGTTGATACATATCAAACAGTCATTTTAACACACGTCACTGGTAGATGGTTAAGAATCGAGCGAATACTGTGGAAAATTGTGTTTCTTGGTGCCAAAGAATAAAGAATTATAAATCCACAATATGAGTATCTTTAAGCATTCTTAAACCTTAGCATTATTATCAGGCTGTATAATTATGAACTTTTCTTTGTTATAACTGGATCACCTGTAATAAATAAGGTCCATAAAAGAAAAGTAACAGCATTAACGCTTAATAGACTACGAAAGTGATGACGTCACACTCTAAGCAGGTAGCCGTGAGGAAGGGGATTATTTTCCAAACAACTGGTGTCCGGTTATAACGTCGAAAAAGGTCATTTTGTTTCCGTGTAAATGCTATAACTAACTGTTTTAATAGGTAAGTGAGTGTATGTTACCAAACATTGAACCTTTAACCAGTGAAAAGATGTGTTGGGATGGTTGCAATGTGGTTTAAATCGCCAGCCATGTGATGTGTCAGCCATGCTTAACGCTATAATGCTTGCAGTCGGGAGCACAGTACATAACAATATTCAAATGCCCCATGGCAGAAAGAGGAAAAAGAAAACCCTCAGGAGCTGAGTATCGTAAATGAAAGGCTGAGAAGGAAAAGGACCAAGCAAAACAGCAGGGATCCTTCCTGAAATATCTTCTCTTTAATCCAAATAAAGATGGAAGCAGTTCACAGCATCCAGATGAAGGAATTTTACTTGGAGAGGTTAGCTCACATCCACAAAAAAGCAGTTTGGAAACTCAAGATGATGGAAACTTACTTGTAGATGAAGGCAGCTCACAACATCTTCATGGCCCAGATGTGATGACAGTATGTGGCAAATTCTTGTGGAACATGGACCTGAACAAGTTCATGAATTTCCCTTCCCTAAGGATGGAAATAAAAGAAAATTCTCTGCTCAGCATTGCAAGAGGAAACTCATTAATGGGGAGGAAATTCATCAAAACTGGTTACAATATTCAGTGTCGAAGGACTCTGTGTTTTGCTTTTGCTGCAGGTTGTTTAAAAATCAAGCAATTGTACATCACTTACTGAAAATGGTTCAAAGGACTGGAAAAACATATCTTCAATTCTCTCTTCACATGAAAGAAGTACAGAACATTTGGAATATTTTCAAAATTGGAAAGAACTTGAATTATGATTGAGAAAAGGAAAAACTATCGATGAAGAAAATTTACGTGTGATCAAGGAAAAAAGAATATTGGCAACAAATATTAGAGCATCTGATTACTTTAGTGAGAGTTCTTGGTGGGCAAAATTTAGCATTCTGCGGCCATGGTAGAAATAAAAAATTATACACTCCAGGTAATGGAAACTTTTTAAAATTTGTTGAATACCTAGCTTTGTTTGATCCAGTCACGAAGGAGCATCTACGTAAAATAACTGATCATGAAACACAGGTTCATTACTTAGGAATAAATACGCAGAATGAACTGATTCAAATCCTAGCAAATGCCATTAAAAAAATTGTAAAAGCTGCCCATTCTGCAAAATACTTTTCAATAATACTGGACAGTACACCAGATGTGAGTCATGTTGAACCAATGATGATTGTCATTCGTTTTGTGGCTATGGAAAAGTCTGCAGATGAAGATAATGTTGAAGTGCTCATAAAGGAACATTTTTTGGGTTTCGTACCACTGAAGGAGACACCTGGAGCATTTATGATTGAAACTATTCTACAAGAGCTTGAAACAATGTCATTATCTGTTGAAAACTTACTTGGCCAAGGCTATGATAATGGGAGTAATATGAAGGGTAAAGACAATGAGTGTGCAAAGGAGAATGATGGAAATCAATCCTAGGGCCTTTTTTGTTCCTTGCAGTGCGCATTCTCTGAATTTCGTTGTAATGATGCTGCTAGATGCTGTTTGGAGGCAAGCAGTTTCTTTGACCTGGTGCAACGTGTTTATGTGTTTTTCTCAGGCTCAACACACCGTTGGGAGATTCTGACTCACCATGTGAATTCTCTAACTGTGAAACCACTTAGTCAGACAAGATGGAAGAGTTGCATTGATGCTTTGAAGCCTCTTCGCTATGAACTTGGAAACATTTATGATGCCCTAATTGAAATTTCTGATGATACTACCTTTACTGGATCATCTGGCAATATGGCCCATTCAGATGCAGAAGCTCTTGCCAATGGCCTTTCCAAGTTCAAATTTGTGACTTCACTCATTTTTGGTATAATATCCTTTTAGAGATTAACCTCACTAGTAAGCAGCTTCAGGAAAAGAACTTGAACATACATTCTGCTATTCAAAAACTGCAGCAAACTAAAAATATTCTGGAGGAATTCAAAAGTGATGAAGGGTTCGAAAGAACACTGGTAGATTCTCTTGAGATTGCTGAAGAAATAGACTTTCCGACAGAATTTGAACCAGAGCCAGTTCGCATTCGGTAAAAGAAACAGCAGTTTTCGTATGAAGGATGAGACACACCCATTCAAAACCCCAAACAAAGGTTCAAAGTGAATTTCTACTTCGCAGTCCTCGATACTGCTATTCACTCGGTTGACGAAAGATTTCAACAGATGCAGCAGCTAGAGTCAGTATTTGGCTTTCAATATGATATCCACCGCTTGCAAAAGAAAACAGCAAAACAGATAAGAGAATTTTGTATAAAACTGGAGTCGGCATTGACTCATGAAAATTCAAAAGACATTGATGCTACAGATTTGTGTAGTTAGCTTCAGGCTTTTTCAAGATGACTTAAGAAACATTCCACTCCTGAAGAAGTACTGAAGTATGTTTGTGAAAATAAACTCAGTTTTCCAAACATTTTTATAGCTCTACACATTCTTTTAACTTTGCCAGTTTCCGTAACTAGTGGGGAACGTAGCTTCTCAAAGTTAAAATTGATAAAAACATATCTGCGTTCAACGATGGTGCAAGAGAGACTTGTTGGACTTGCCACAATGTCAATAGAGCATGAAATAGCTGGAAAACTGGATCTAAAAGAACTAGTGACCGAATTTTCAAAACTTAAAGCAAGAAAAGTCATGTTTTAAGAGCACAGAGTGTTTTTTATTCGGAGTGTTTTGTAAATACAGGTTAAAGTTCATTGAAGAGTTTTCTTATTTCTTTCTATATTGGATGTGGTGGTAATGGCAGTTAAAGCAGGATAGCATAATGGATGATTTTGGATTTGTAATAATAAAAATTATAATTAACATTTTAATGCATTTTTATTTGAAATCAGACTGAAATATCATCTAGCCGTCACGTACAAATCTATTCTGAAAATTTCGTGTCTCTATTTTATCTGATCTCAGAAACATTGGTTGGACAGACGGATGGACAGACAAACCGAATAATTAAGCCTCTGTTTAAAAAAAATGCTTAAAAAACATTAAAAGGAAAAAAGGGGCAAAATGTTTCCCAGTTTACCAAAAACCTCAGCCTAGATCCCCCCCTTGGGGTTTGGGGGCGCCGATTGCATGGTTTGCCTGGGGCACCAGTTGCTGGCAGCTAGTCTAGGGCCACCCTTGAATACCTTCTAAAACTCTAGTCAGGACAAGTTGTACTTTAGCAGATGTTAAACATGGTCTAACATAATTCTAGTCTAGAGAAATCCTGGCTTCATTGTGAAAGGATAGGCTGCCCAGGGGACAAAGTGGCAGGTCAGAAGTGGCTACGATCTCTGCTAAAATAACAGATAATTAGGTTTATTGAGAATCTTCTGCACTTTTTCTATAATTTAAGCAAGTGTTAGCATCCCAGCCCTTAGTTATTTAACAATCTAACCTAATTTTATTTTCTGTGTTTACTGAATAAAATAAAATTTTCTTTGGTTATTTAAGGAAACAATTGTCTGTGACCTTTAGAAGAGTTCATTATTTATTACTTATGTACAGTCATAGATATGCATGGTGCTTTGCAGAGGAAAAATAAAATAAGCTAAGAACATCAAGGGGAGACAACTACATAGGATTGTGATGGGGAAAGACAACATAAAAATCAGGTCAGTTCAGCTCTTACTGCATACATCTTGATGGTTTGCAGTTTCTTAGTTACTTGTCTTCATTTCAAAGGGTATTGACTTTGAACTCACTGGCCTGACAGAAAAAGGCTGACTTAATGAAGATCTACCACATAAAATTGTGCTGCCAGCAGCAGGGACACAGCCCAAGAGAGTTAGACCAATTCAACCTTTGACAGTTGCATTAGGTCTAATTAATACAAAGATGCTGCTAATGAGGTCACACAGTTTTTCTTGCTCCCATCACTAGTAATATTAAATTTAATCCAGCTGAAAAAGTTGCTTTGCTTTGCTGCCATTCAGATTTCACTGTTAACGTTATGGTGCGTATTTAAGATTAGTTACAAAAAAAGGGGGGGGGGGGTTGGTTTTGCTACAAACATGTCAGCCACCAGGAAAACATTCCTTGTACAGTCTATCAGCAAAGGAGGCCTGAATGTGACTATATTTGTGGCAAGCATTATTACTTTTAATATTTTATAGTGTACAGAAATGCTTCTCAGCATTCTAGGCCCCAGTCCCATAAAGCTACTCCATGTGATTGAACCTCACCATCCACCCCGAGCTGCAGTGAACTCAGTGGGGCTACATACAGGCTCATTAGTTTGCCTATGTGGACTGAGGCTTACTGCCAAGTCCCAGGAGCAGCGCCAGGGTTTTTGCCGCCCTAGGAGGCAGCGCTCCTCCTCTGAGCATTCAGGGGGCCTGGGGTCTTTGGCGGCGGGGGGCCTTCCCCCCCATGTCTTCGGGGCACTTCGGCAGCGGGGCCCGGAGCGAGTGAAGGACCCGCCGCCGAATTTCCACCGAAGATCCAGAGTGGAAGGACCCCCCCCGCCACCGAATTTCCGCCGAGGGCGGCAAAATACTGCCGCCCAAATCCTGCTGCCCTAGGTGACCGCCTAGGGTCGCCTAGTGGAAGCGCCGGCCCTGCCAAGTCCATATTGATTTATCCATCTAACGTCCTGATCCTGCACTCAGACTTAACACTGAGCCCCCGTGCAGTCCCACTGGCTTCTCTGAGGCTCTGTCTGGATGCAGCAAAGTGCCAGTAAAAAGAACAGGAGTACTTGTGGCACCTTAGAGACTAACAAATTTATTAGAGCATAAGCTTTCGTGGGCTACAACCCACTTCTTCGGATGCATATAGAGTGAAACATTGAGGAGATATATATACACACATACAGAGAGCATGAACAGGTGGGAGTTGTCTTACCAACTCTGAGAGGCCAATTAAGTAAGAGAAAAAAAACTTTTGAAGTGATAATCAAGATAGCCCAGTACAGACAGTTTGATAAGAAGCAAGTGCCAGTGTGCAGTGAATTGAAGGACTGGGATCTCAAGGTATTTAGGTATCTAAAGATGCAGATAGGCCCCTGGTGGGATTTTCAAAGGTGCCTAGTCACCTAACTCCTATTGAAATCAGTGGGATTATCTTGTACTTAATCAATTTAGCCCCTGCATTTCAATTTATTTCCAGAAACAGGCTTCATGGGTGCAGTGGAAGGAGGCTAAACTAAATTTCTCTTGATCTGGTGGATCAGTTAGGAAGATCTTGAACAAAATCTCATTTCAAATTTTCCTTTGATTTTTTTTCAGTATGTTCGATGCCACACGTGTTTTCTAGTAATTAAGTAATTTTTGGTTCTTGAAACTTGAAATTTCTTGAGCCACATTGAACAGATTTTTTTTAAAGAGACTTGGGCCTGGTCTACACTAACCCCCCCACTTCGGACTAAAGTACGCAAATTCAGCTACGTTAATAACGTAGCTGAATTCGAAGTACCTTAGTCCGAAGTTACCGCGGTCCAGATGCGGCAGGAAGGCTCCCCTGTCGATGCTGCGTACTCCGCTCGCTGAGCTGGAGTACCAGCGTCGACGGCGAGCACTTCCGGGATCGATCCGGGGCACTTCCGGGATCGATCCGGGATCGATTTATCGCGTCTTAACCAGATGCGATAAATCGAACTCAGAACATCGATTGCTTACATCCGGACCCGGATGTAAGTGTAGACGTACCCTAATTTAGTATGGAAGCTAAACATTGTATCTTTGTTGATTGCTGGCTACGTCACATCATTTTTTTTTTTTATTTTTTTTTTTACCAGTTTTAAAGAAATGTGATTGTAAGTCTGAGCAGAGATATTTTTAAACTAAGTTTACTGATTTGGATTTTTTTTTTTTTAAATCCACAGGAACTTGTTCTACTAACCTTACACTGAATAGTACCATACTCCGTGAGTAGCTTCACTGAAACCAATCAGTCAGAAACAGGCCCAGAATTTAAAATCCAAAGTAGTTTCTGCTAGTTTGAACTTTTGTTTTCATTTTAAGAGTGCAGTTTGGGAACCGATAATGTAGTCTAATTGTTTTTTAATTAAAAAAAAAAGCGGGAAGTGTAAATTGCCCAGATATTAGTATTTAATAATTACCTACTGAAAGTGAGCATGTGGTTGTCTCCCAATTCAATTTCAGTGATATTTACTTTGGACCGCACACATCGTCCACATGTCATTGTACAACTGACTGGAACACCTGAGTAAATATTCAGCATTTCTTTTTAAATAGGTCTGAATAGTAACTGATATTCACATAACCGTTCCTGTGTAGCAGATGACAAGACTTCTTTCTGCTAATAAAACTAGTGTTTGGCACACCCACTTTTTTTTTTTAATACCTCATACGCCGTTATATAGAAGTGTGAGGTTTGTTATGTATAGCGATGTATAGATACTGGATTGCAAATACCTGAGAACTGGCTTTGACAACTGTGATTTGGTAACATTTTACAAACACTTGCATCTGCTTTGCACTGATATAACTGGCTACACAAGGTGCAAGGCAATGGGGAATCACACCCAATTTGTACTTTTACTGTTAGACCCTGCTGGTGACAACTGTGTTCAGAGAGCGTTGTAGCTGCAGAAGCACTGTTTTGCTCCCAACATGGATAGAATCTTAGTTCTCTCTGTCACTACGGTGTATATGATAATTCTGCATTGGAATAATATTAAAACTCTCATTTTTTTTCTGATGGCTGAAATTTGGTTCTTAGTGTGAATGATAGTTTTCCCTGAGGTAAGCATAGTTCTTGAAAAGATTGGTATATAGGAGTGGTTTTAAAAATCATTATATTCTCTGGAAATGTGTCTAGGTTAAGAATGGGTAGTGAAATTGTGGCAACCCTTAGGATGTGAGGAATCTCATTGAAATAACAGTGGGAATTCATTGTGCTTGTGCTTAATGGTAGTAATAATTCTTGAGGTGGTAATAGAAATTTCTAGAAATATAATTCTATTCCCTGAAATATGCCATGGATATTCCCAAGCAAGATGAAAATTTGCTACAAGTAGAATTAATACTCTGTTTCTTCAGATGAAGGTGCTAAAAATACAAACACTATCATGTGCATTGTTTATCTTTGACACAGCTCACTTGCTTTCCAGTTTCACAGTTAGAACATTCTTCCTGCAATGTATGCTCAGTTTGGCCATCAACCTTAATGATGTGAGAATTCTGCCTGGGAGGAAAAAATTAAGATAGATCCTCAGCTGGTGTAAATCAACCTTTTGTCATTGAAATCAATGGACAAGGGGTTTTTTGTAAAGTGGTTCTTGTCTGCTATGAACTGGACTGAGACTAAATATATGTCACACAGAACAGTGGACCTGACACAAGGTAGTGATTATGATCAGATTTGAACCAGTAATGAAGTGCGGAATATCCAATTCTCTGAGCCACAGATGCTCAACATGAATATCCACCTTCTCTGTGTGGTGAAATGAGAATGGGGACCCAGAACTATGGGTAGGCGGTGTTCCAAAGCTCCTTTCTGTTGTAATTTGGAATCATACTATGGGAAAAGTTGAGAACTATTTGAAAACCATTGATATGAGCCATGCAGTTTCCCCTATTTCAGATTTTCTAATCTGTAGCTTTATCATTGACTTCTACAAATGGAAAACTGTTAGCATGTGTCATTCATTCTTCACATCTATCAGGTTAATAACTTGTAATGGTGTCAGCAGAGTGGAGTAAATAGACTAGAACTAGAGAACAAGTACAAAGTGCAGCATATATTTCAGAAGCAGTTCTACGGGAAAAAAGCGCACACCACAAGTAGTGCATGATTGTATTAAACATGTGACAATCACCATATTTTACTTCATTGTTGAGGAGTGCAACATTTGTGTGATAGTCTGAGTATTTTTCCTCTGGCTAATTCCTTTTTTCAGTTTACATGGACATAACTATGTTTGTATACATTGGGACGAGTTCAATATGTGCATGAATACAGCTGTGTGCACCTAAGCTGACATTTGCAAATGTGGGAGCCTCAAGTGAAACACCAAAATCCATATTTAGATCCCTAAATTAAAAATGGCCTGATTTTTTTTTAAGAGGTGGTGAGCACCCTGCTCTCCTATTGAGATCAGTGAGAGCTGTGGGTGCTGAGAACCTCCGAAAATCATTTTTACTTAGGTGACTAAAATTAGGCCTTGAAATTTGGGATTTGGGGCCCTAATGTATGTACACAAATACCTGATGTTCACACCCACATTCAGGTATTTGCATGTTCATGTGGCCAGTTGCAAGTCGACTTGGCAGCATGTTCAGATAACGAATGTGCATGCATACATTATGTATTTGCACATACAAATTAGCTGCATTGCCAACTCTCATGATTTTATTGCGACTCTAGTGATTTTGGGATGTCTTATTTACCTGTCTCATGAAAACATGACGAAAGGCTGCCAACTCATGAATTTTCCCTTATTCTGAATGGCCACCATCTCCTATTGCTGTCGTTTTGGCTGAAGTCAGCAAGGAGTAGGGTGGCCACCTTGGAGGTAAAAATACCTAGGACAGGGATCAGCAGTCTTTGGCACATGGCCTGCCAGGGTAAGCACCCTGGCGGGCCAGGCCGGTTTGTTTACCTGCCACATCCGCAGGTTCGGCTGATTGCTGCTCCCACTGGCCGCAGGTCGCCGCTCCAGGCCAATGGGGGCTGTGGGAAGGGCGGCCAGAACATCCCTCGGCCTGCGCTGCTTCCCGCAGCCCCCATTGGCCAGTGGGAGCCGTGATCGGCCAAACCTGTGGACGCGGCAGTAAACAAACCAGCCCAACCCGCCAGGGTGCTTACCCTGGCAGGCCACATGCCAAGGGTTGCTGATCCCTGTCCTAGGTATTTTGAGAGTTAATCGCATGAGTTAACTGCAATTAATTGACAGCCTTAGTTAAAAGACAATCTAAAAACATGATTTTTGATCTTTTGTGGTTGGCAATACTGAATTAAGTTAATTCAAACACCATAAGGTGTTTCTCCTCCCCACACTTGTGTCTAAAGTAGTTAGAAATTGCTGTGCTCCTTTTTCAGACAGAGTTGGTTATTTTCTGGCTCTATCTATTCCACCACAAATCAGGACTCTACCATTCACATCACATAGAAATTTACAATCTGTACAAGAATGGCGGAAAGAAAGAATCGCCTCCCAAGGGAAAAGCCTGAGGGCTTTGGTGATTTTACACATTTAATTTGGCTTTCTCCTCCACTTTCTTTTAATCTCTGCTGTCTAGGCTCCTCTGGCTGAAGATATCTGACTGTTTAATGCATTAGGTGTCAAATCTAGTTTTTAAACCAAACTGAATATTTTTAACACAACTTTGAACTCTCCCCAAGGTCCATTTTTAGTTAATTTTTCAGTGTAGATAAATCATGGTCTACAACTCCCCACTTATCAAAATGGTGATCTTTATTATCTGATTCTTCTCAGCTCCTGAGCATCACATCTTATATCAAAATTTACGTTTTGAAATGAGAGGACATAAGAACTCCTTTGCAGGAAGTATAAAAGTATACATTAGGAATATTAATGAACTTTATTAAAGGGTGGAATGAACATAAGCCATAAGCTCCAAGTCCACTGTTGAATAAATTCTTCCTTCTGTTCAACCTATGTTTTTTATATGGGGACCTAATGAACCCAGGACTTAAGGACATTTCAAAGCCCTGGGCTATTAATTGTACCTTTGTACCTTCAAGTCAGCCAAGAACTGGTAGCCAATTAAAATACAGTATGTTCCAAAGCTTTTACTTGTTTATTCAAATGACAATATTTAAAAGCAAAGAAAATGCAGTTAAATTTTTTTATCTAACTCTGATAGCATTTTAAGTGGGAGAAAAATCTGCCTCAGAAGTGGGAACAGCTGCCCTGAGTATACTAGGCCTGATTCTTTACCCACTAATACAAGTTTACACTGATGTAACTTCATTGAATTTTAAAGCTGTTGGTAACAGAGTGGAAAATCAAGCCCAGTGGTTTTTTTTACAACTATAAAGTACTTTGATAGCAGAATGCCATTGAAGTTACTTAGCAAAATGCCTAAATAAATAATATGAAACAATACATTTCAGTTTTATAATGCATCATTTGTGCAAACATTTCACAGGCACAGCAATTACAGCGGTCAATAACAAATCCACAAAGGCACCTTTATTTATCCAGCTGTATAACTTTGCTTTTTCATTTATATTTGGCCCTTATTTCACTATTTTTATATCACCCACATAAAGAATGGAAAGACTTGTTTGTGGAGAGAGGAGAGATAAAGATACAAACCTACGTATGAACCTGGGAATCTCCCATGCTGAGTACAGCTGAATGACAAGGCACAAGTGTGCAGCACAGAGAATAGCTGGAATGGGATGGTGAGAGGTTTATTGGAAGTTCTCTGGCCATAGTTTATTCATTCCATAATCCCAGTTCTGTACCCAGCCCAAGTAACTCTGCTGAATTCTGGGAACTCTGTACTACTTCCGAGTAGTGGGACAGATGTGTCGAGGTCTGTCCAAAACTAAAGGCCGTCCCTCAATTAAGGGGGAGGGACCACTAAGCCCAGGTCACAATTGAGTACTTGGGACAATGAAAGAGAACACAGGATCAGGAGTGAAGTTAAAGATTAAAAATGAGGGATCCAGAGGGGACAACGAGCAGAGATCCCCAGATAGCAGCCTCTGCTCCTCATAGGCATCTAGGAAATCAGTCAACACCACCCAGAGGAACTCTGCCTAAAGACATGATCAAACATGGGAACGGAAATAGACCCACAGTTGCAGAGCAAACCCCCCCCTCCCCGGGCCAGCTTCCTCCTCCTCCTGGAGTGACGAATGGCCATTTTGGCCAGAGCCAGGAGGAGGTTGACGAGGAGAGCCCACGACTTTGTGGGGCCATGGATGAAGTGCGCATAAATGAGGAGGTGTGAGAACCAGTGCAGCCAGAAACTCCATAAGAGGTTCTGGAGGAGCTGGAAGAGGAGTTGCAACCTGATGCCCACTACTTAGGATGTGTGCCGGGGCAGGTGTTGGGGGAGTTTGTGAACTGTGCCAAGTACACGCCTGTGCTCATGGCTCCATGGAAGAACTGCCACCAGCTAATATCCCCCGGTGGGCTGTGGAACAAGAGTGGAGTACACGCTCGCCCACTGGGGTTCCTTGTCTTCTTCAGGTGGCAGCAAGTCCCACCACTGTGGTGTCCAGGTGGAACAGGAGGGTGAAGAAGTAGATGGTATGAAGCACGAGTGAGTCCAGATGTTCTCTGGGCATGGTTTGGAGGCAGACCAGCTGGATGTCGTGCACCTCAGGTGGCATGTTGGCGGGTCCTGGGGAGGCTCGCAGGGCAGAGTCCCAATGACGAGTTCTGGAGGGCCAGGGATGAGGGTTGGGCAAGGAGCACCTTTCCACAGGACCCACTCAAGGAAAGCAAGAGAAGCTGAAGGCAAGGCTGCCCTCACCTTCTGGAGCACTGGACAGGGAACACGCAGGTTGGGCAGCTCCATGCACTCGTTGAGCGCCACGGCGTCTGCTGGTCCCTCTGATCATAGTCCAGGAGGTCTCAGAATGTGGAGGTGCCAGCCAGGACCAACCTCCGATGCACCAGCGGGAACTCCAGCATCTACATGTGGAGATGGGGGTAGTGTATCAGAGGCTCTGCAAGAAGGCTCTCCCCTTCAGTAGATGCTAGGGAAAACTAGCTTCCAGGTCCTGAGGAGGTACTGGTCAAAGACCAGCTGATCAGAGAGGTCTCTGGGAAGACATATCAGGCAGAGATAAAGGAGCTGCGGGTCATATCAGAGTCCTTGGAGCCAGTGGAGGAAGATGTGCGCCAGCACACTCCATGCCAGGCTGCCTGCACTGAAAAGCAGTCTGCTGGGCCTGAAGGCGGAACTGCTTCAGGCCCAGCTGTGGATGCAGACCAGGCCTTGTCCATTCTTCCACAAGGGAAGGCTTAGGACACTCACAGAGACCACGTGCAGGCTCAGGACCAATGCCAGAACATGGACAGGATCAGCTGGTTGAGCAGCAGTGCCCTCCACAAAAGGAAAGGCACTGGAGCAGCTCTGTCCACCTCCGCAACCAGTCAGATACCCTGGTTTCTAGATTGATTCAATTCTTCCATGGGGAGGGATCAGTGGCAGAAAGGTAGATGCCCAGGTAAAACAGTAGACCTGCACCCCTCCGGATGGCAGAGTGATGGTGGAAGAGTTCCCACCTGCTACCCATCCCTGACCATCATGCCAGAGCTCTTGACCTAGTTGACCCAGACAGAGGAGACCACCAAATAGATGGCATTACAAGCCTCCATCCATGCCAACTCTCCTGTGTCCTGAGCCATGAGGACATATGCTGACAGGATCACCCACAGGTCTGGCTCCTGAAGCCCCAACCCCATCATCCTCTTATGGAGGAGACAGAGGAAGGGCTTGATTGTGATGGTATAGAGCTGTCTGGGCAGCAGGCAGCCCTGAAGCAACTCTCAGTCCAAGGTGATGGGCTTGGTCAAGGCTCAATTGAGCTTGATCAGACACTCCACAGAGGCATACAACACTTGGAGAAGCCCCACAAAGCAGGCCCTGAAGCTGAATACCCATAGAGTGCCTGTGAGATACCTGAGATCCACCCTGTCAAATCATAGAACTGGAAGGGACCTCAAGAGGTCATCTAGTACAGTCCCCTGCCTCACGGCAGGACTAAGTATTATCTAGACCATTCCTAACAGGTGTTTGTCTAGCCTGCTCTTAAAAATCTCCAATAATGGAGATTCCACAACCTTCCTAAGCAATTTATTCCAGTGCTTAATCACTCTGACAATTAGGAAGTTTTTCCTAATGTCCACCCTAAACTGCCCTTGCTGCAATTTAAGCCCATTGCTTCTTGTCCTATCCTCAGAGGTTAAGAAGAACAATTTTTCCCCTCCTCCTTGTAACAACCTTTTATGTATTTGAAATCTGTTATCATGTCCCCTCTGTCTTCTCTTCTCCAGACTAAACAAACCTAATTTTTTCAATCTTCCCTCATAGGTCATGTTTTCTAGACTTTTAATCATTTTTGTTGCTCTTCTGTGGACTTTCTCCAATTTGTCCACATCTTTCTTGAAATGTGGCTCCCAGAACTGGACACAGTACTCCAGTTGAGGCCTAATCAACGTGGAGTAGAGCGAAAGAATTACTTCTCATGTCTTGCTTACAACACTCCTGCTAATATATCCCAGAATGATGTTCACTTTTTTTGCAACAGCGTTACACTGTTGACTCATATTTAGCTTATGATTCACTATGACCCTCAGATCCCTTTCCGCAGTACTCCTTCCTAGGCAGTCATTTCCCATTTTGTATGTGTGCAACTGATTGTTCCTTCCTAAGTGGAGTACTTTGCATTTGTCCTTATTGAATTTCATCCTCTTTACTTCAGACCATTTGTCCAGATCATTTTGAATTTTAATCCTATCCTCCAAAGCACTTGCAACCCCTCCCAGCTTGGTTTCATCCGCAGACTTTATAAGTGTACTCTCTATGCCATTACCTAGATCATTGATGACGATATTGAACAGAACCAGAATCAATCCCTGCAGGACCCCACTCGTTATGCCCTTCCAGCATGACTGTGAACCACTGATAACTACTCTCTGGGAACAATTTTCCAACCAGTTATGCACCCATCTTATAGTAGCTCCATCTAGGTTGTATTTCCCTAGTTTGTTTATGAGAAGGTCATGCGAGACAGTATCAGAAGCCTTACTAAAGTCAAGATATACCACATCTACTGCTTCCCCACTATCCACAAGGCTTGTTACCCTGTCAAAGAAAGCTATCGGGTTGGTTTGACATGATTTGTTCTTGACAAATCCATGCTGACTGTTATTTATTGCCTTATTATCTTCTAAGTGTTTGCAAATTGATTGCTTAATTATTTGCTCCATTATCTTTCTAGGTACAGAAGTTAAGTGACTGGTCTGTAATTCCCCAGTTTGTCCTTATTTCCCTTTTCATAGATGGGCAGTATATTTGCCCTTTTCCAGTCTTCTGGAATATCTCCTGTCTTCCATGACTTTTCAAAGATAATTGCTAATGGCTCTGATAGCTGCTCAGTCAGCTCCTTAAGTATTCTAGGATGCATTTAATCACGCCCTGGTGATTTGAAGACAACTAACTTGTCTAAGTATTTTTTGACTTGTTCTTTCCCTATTTTAGACTCTGATGCTACCTAGACTCTGATCCTACCTCATTTTCACTGGCATTCACTATGTTAGACGTCCAGTCGCCACCAACCTTCTTGGTGAAAACCTCATCCAGAAACAGGAGGGCAAGTGACAGACCATCTGTACATGCTAGATGAAGTAGGTCCTGTATGAGATAGAGGTTATTGAAGATGGTCTGGCCTGGAACAGTGTAGGTCTGGTTGGGATGGATCCTGTCTGCCAGAACGGACCACAGCTGCAGTGAGATTGCTTTGGCTACAACTTTTAGTCCATGCTGAGGAGCTAATCTGGGCACAACTCCTGAAGTTGCAGAGGTCCCCAATCTTAGGGTGAGCACAGCCTGCTTGCATGACCGGGGGAGCACCCTGCTCCCTAAGACTTGGCCCAGACGGTAGTGAGGTCCAGGTTGAGCACATCCCAGAATGCAAGGTAGAACACCACAGTCAGCCTGTCAATGACCAGAGATTTGTTGGTGGATATCAGATGGAGGACTATAGGGAGTTCATCCTACAGAACCCTGCAGGTCGTGGTGTCGGTTGGATCTGAGAAGAGGCTGGCATAGAAGGCCCTGGGCTTTCCCTGCATCTCCACCAGATCCATGAGGGAAGTGCTATCCTCCACCAGGATATAGATTATATGCTTTTTGGCACCCCTCTTTTTCTCCAGGGCATAGAAGAAGTGGGAGCAACAATCCATCTCCTGAAGGAGCTGGATGTGGGATCGAACAAAGGTGCCCCTAGCCCGACGGTTATCCAGGGCCCAGGGCCCATCCCACTTCTTACACTCTGCAGAGGGATGGATCCCCGGGGTGAGTAGCCAGGAGCCTCTCCAGCTCCAAAACTTCCCACTCCAGCTGCTCTATCATTATCCCTCCTCTGGCTGGTCTCCTGGGTGTAACTGCATCAGAAGAGCTGATACAGAGGATTTTTCAGCTGCTCTCTGTGCTGAAAAAACGCTGTCCAGCACTAGGCGCTGTCCAGCATCAATGGTGCTGATTATCACCATTAGTTGAAGTAGGGAAAAGATCGAGATTTGGGCTTATGTAAATTAGTAAATTTTTTGGTAATTCTAAAGATAGATAGTTTTCAGCAGTCACAGTGAGGGAAAACAAAATGGCGGCCACAAGGAATCAGAGCTGTGAAAATCAAATGGCAGTCTTAAAATGGTCTGACCAATGGCAAGTAGGTAGACTTGGGTGAAATAAAGGTCACTCCAACACCTAAAGGAAGGGGTCAGTCAGCTAGAACACAGGTCTTCAAACATATCCAGCTCTAAAGGTGTAGATTTTCAATCTTGTCCAGATTCTAAAGGGTTTGAAGCTGATTGGTGGGTCAACTGTATATAAGGAGGAGAGCTGACAGGCTATAGTCAATCCATCTCATGTGAATGGAAGGCACCTGTATGAGAAGAGCAGCAGTCTTCATTGGAAGAGAAGATTAAGAAGCAAGCATGGTGATTTTAGTAAAGGACTCCAATTGAAGCATGTATGTGTATGCCTGAGTTAATAAGTCTGGATGTCTGTGTATGTGTGTGTTCATTGTTTATTATGTTTTAATGTTTTAATGCTTTGCTGTCATTATTCTGCATGTAACTGGCCATTGCATGCAGAATGTATGCATATGTGCTGATAGAGTTTGTATTCTAATATATGACTGTTATGTTAAGAAGGTTTATGGCTTATTCTTTTGGTATATGTATTAAATTTATTGTATTAGGGAATATTATGTGTTAAATAAACGTTATTTTGTTTTAGAGGAAACTGCTGCCTCACTGTTAATCCTTTGAGCGGAAGGCTGTATCCTCCCAAGGGTTAACAGAGCTAATCTGTTCTGGGGAGTCCTCCGTAAGTCAGAGACAAACTCCGTGGTAAAACCCGGGTAATTCCTCTAGGGTGGACCACCTCCTGTTACTTACCAAAACAGACCAAACGGACAATTGAGTTATTAGGGTATAAAGGTCATTGTGGGGTGCCTTAGGTTTGAATTTTGGGGGTAACATTGCCAGGTACATACCTTCCCCACATCCCACTCTACTTCTGTGCTAAGTGAAAGACATGCCTCTGCCTTTACCAGGCCAGCCAGAACTCCTGGAAGGATGCTGCAAAGCCCACATCCTCCAACAAGCTGTTACTGAAAAGTCAGTAGGCCAGCCCTGGCCTCTCGAGTGTCAGTGAGGCCAACACAACCACTAGGAGGTGGTACAAGAATGTGGCCAGCCTGATGCTGGAATAGTGAGCCACCAAGATGTGAAATCAAAACACATAAATGTGGTCCAACCAGGAGTGCCAAAACCAAGTGTCCTCCACCTGGACAAAAGTGAAGGTGATAGAGTTGTCGGGGTAGTGGTTAAGCTAGACGTCCATCAGGGAATGATGGTTGACAATTTCCCTGAGGACATCCATGGCACTCCCTCCCCTTCTCCCATTCCCCAGTCTACTGCCTGGGATGCAGCGCCTGTTCTTGCTTCTGGGGCACCCCTTGCCCTTTCCATCTGCCTGACTGCAATATGGCACCATGCTTGAGGCCGCCAAAGAAATGGACTACAGTAACCATTTTAATGCTCAAAAGTGTTATTTTGAGAAAATGGAAAACTGCAGTTCCTCCCTCATTCACAGACTGGTTTAGTGAGCTCTCTACTACTGCATTAATGGGAAAAAATGACTGTCTAATAGAAACACTTGGAAAAAATGAGGATGTCTGGTCACACATGAAACTACTGCATACTTTGCAGTTTAGTATATATTAGTCCCTGATACTCATAGATTATGTTTTCACTTATTTATCTATTTAGTCACTATAACAATTGATGCCCTGCATGACCTGTATGGGTTCATGTGGTTTTTTTTTACTAATAATGAACACTGAATTTTGTTGTTTATATGGTATTTCCATCTTGTGCGTGCATTTTTTGTTTTGTTATGTGTTTATATTTGATATAAATAAAATAAAGGTTTTCTTTTTAAATAAGTACAGGGATTTGGACTTGTAACAATCAGAGATCTACTTTCACGTAGGCTCATACTGGGTATTATATTGACAACTAGATTAAACTTTTAGTTGTACTACATAACCAATTGTTTCAGCATCCACAATGTGGAGCCAGTAAGAAAAACTGATAATTACTATAGCTGTTAGGTTTACACAATGTCTTTGGTTCAATGATATGATACAATTCCCAAAGACATTTGGCCTCTGGTCTGCAATTCCTTCTTTATGGTGTTTTCCCAGTCTCAGTCGCACTGACGTCTGTAAAATTACAGGAAACTGTATTGAGATCCAACCCACAGATTCAGTTTGGGTTATTATTGGGAGCTCTGTCTTCTCCCTACATGACTGGGCTATATCTGACTGGTGCTCAGAATGGCTGCCAACTTCGTACCCCTGATAGAACTCTCTACTGATTGATCAGGGGCTTCCAGCTTCTAACCTAAGTGGTATGTGTGTACATGCAAGAATGTCTGCCCCTAATGAAGCCTTCCACACCAGCTTCAAAACAGCTACTGATCATGGTTAACAACTTCCTGCACTCCCTCTAGTGTGCTGATATAGCAAATACTTGACTGAAGTCCCTCCAGCCTCTATCCTGCCACCTTGCCTGGGAATGTTTCCATATCAGCTCGGAGCAAGTAGAAACAGCAGCTGTAATTACAGCAATAAGGTTTTTGATTGAATGCCAGAAAAAAAGAAAAGGGGTTTACATTACTATACCTTAATTGGCCCTACCTGGAGGCTTTCCTGGGAAATGAAGAGGAAACCTATGCAGGGGGTGGGCGTTCTGTTTCCTGTCTTTGGGGCAGGAAGTGTGTGTGTCTGTATGTGTGTAGAAGGGAACATATAGCAAGTATGGTGCAAATAACAGTAGTGAACAACATTGTAGGAAACCTATGAATGTGTAACACACTGTGTTTTTAGATGTACTCTTTCTTCTCCATTGTACTCTTCCTCTCGCCTCTGGTTGTGTCTGCATTCACACTGAAAGCAGCATTCAAATGCACAGATGTGTGGCCAGTTAGCGACTTTTTTGCTGCCTTTGAAGCTAGCCAGCAATGATTTGTGACATAATGGTAAATAGACTAGCTGATGACCTCTTGTGAACTTGCAGGAGTATGGATGAACATAGCCTGTGTGATGACGTGCCACATTCTGCTGTGCTGTGTATTGATCTTGTGTGGAGCTTGCCAGAGTTTCTCATTTTTAAAAAGCAGAAGGATTTTTCCAGTCTGCTAGAATCCATAGCAATTTTCCAGGTCAATTCTGAAGTTGCCACAGGCCAGGCTCTTAAATGGAGATCAGGAACTGGTGGATACAGTCATCTGAATAATCTTTCATTTAGAAATTATAACACTGCCTGTTGGCACCATTGTGAATAAATAATTAAAAAACTTATTTAGCCCGGAGTTTTGTAATTTGGCCTTGCCAGCAGCTGTAGGTGTACTGGCACCGTTAAAGAGTAATTATTATTTTTGGTACATTTTTCTTGAGATTGATATTGGGCCAGTGTATTCCATTGGCTCTGTGTGTGTAGGAGTGGGGATGGGGACCATAGAAAGGACAAGGCACTTGCTACTACTGTCAACAAAAGGAATTCTCCTTTCAGTTCTAGTGGTAGAGTCCTGGGCTTTTGGAGATGAAAGACCATGGTTCTAATTAGGGCTGTCAATTAATTGCAGTGAACTCACACGATTAACTCAAAAAAATTAATCGCAATTAAAAAAATTAATCGCGATTAATTGCAGTTCTAATCGCACTGTTAATCAATAGAATACCATCTAAAATTTATTAAATATTTTTGATGTTTTTCTACATTTTCAAATATATTGATTTAAATTACAACCCAGAATACAAAGTGTACATTGCTCATTTTATATTATAAATATTTGCACTGTAAAAATGATAAAAAACAGTATTTTTCAATTCACTTCATACAATACCATAATACAATCTCTTTATCATGAAAGTGCAACTTACAAATGTAGATTTTTTTTGTTACGTAACTGCACTCAAAAACAAAACAATGTAAAACTTTAGAGCCTACAAGTCCACTCAATCCTACTTCTTGTTCAGCCAATCACTAAGATAAACAAGTTTGTTTACATTTACGGGAGATAGTGCTGCCAGGTTCTTATTTACAATGTCACCTGAAAGTGAGAATAGACATTTGCATGGCACTTTTGTAGCCAGCATTGCTAGGTATTTATGTGCCAGATATGCTAAATATTCATATGCCCCTTCATGCTTTGGCCACCATTCCAGAGGACATGCTTCCATGCTGATGCCGCTCATTAAAAAAATAATGCAAGAATTATTTTGTGACTGAACTCCTTGTGGGGAGAATTGTATGTCTCCTGCTCTGTTTTACCTGCATTCTGCCATATATTTCATGTTATAGCAGTCTTGGATGATGACCCAGCATGTGTTCATTTTAAGAACATTTTCGCTGCAGGTTTGACAAAAGGCAAAGAAGGTACCAACCAATGTGAGATTTCTAAAGATAGCTACAGCACTCGACCCAAGGTTTATGAATCTGAAGTGCCTTCCAAAATCTGAGAGGGGGATGAAGGGAGCATGCTTTCAGAAGTCTTAAAAGAACAACACTGCAATGCAGAAACTACAGAACCCGAACCACCAAAAAATAAAATCAACCTTCTGCTGGTGGCATCTGACTCAAATGATGAAAATAAACATGCATTGGTCTGCATTGCTTTGGATCGTTATTGATCAGAACTGTCATCAGTATGGACACATGTCCTCTGGAATGGTGGTTGAAGCATGAAGGCACATATGAATCTTTAATTCATCTGGCACATAAATATCTTGCAACGCCAGCTACAGAGCAGGTGGTAGCGAGGTTCCTCACAATCTTGCGCAGCCCCTGGAAGCATCACACACTTAACTCATCAAAAATGGAAATGTAACATCTTGGTACAACAAAGTACCATTTGGGGGAAATACCAACTATGTAAAGATATTGAAAAGAGGATTTCCAAGTTATGTCACCTCCTGGTAACCTGCATTAACTCCAAGACCTTGAGAGCATCATTTTCAGTATAGTTACATAACTCCTTGAATATTATCCATCCATACATTTCACAATTATTATCAGTGGGTTTCTGGCTCTAAGTAGAGACCTTGCACGCCATCCTTCCGTGAACTATTATGCAGATATCTAACCTCAGGGATCCCTGTAAAACTCTGTGCAGCCCCTGTACCCTCTGCTAGTTGGCACCAAGGGGTCCCTGAATCACAAACTGGAACTTCACTCTGGCCCCTATTTAATAAAGAGCATGGAAAGAATCCATAAAAGTCAATCAGATTTGACCTAAATACTGTTGACATGTTCGATACATATCTTCTCTTAATGTTAAGCAGTTAGTTACTGTAACCATGAATCAAATATATCGTATAATTCAGAGATGCTAATGTATGAGTATTTGATAAAGGAAATAAAATATTCCAGGTGTGGGAATTTTAGGAACAGAAATGACAAGGAAAGAGAATTTACAGGATTAAACAGTAGAATGTGAAAAGAAAAAACAAGGCTGATCATTGTTCTGCAATTGAGAGCATTTTCAGTCAATCCCATCACACTAATACTGATATTTTTTGAGAGTCCATTCCTCTGTTTCACACACCTCCATACATCTGAACATTTATTCACTTTAGGGACACACCCTAGATCAGTTAGGTCCTGATCCAAAGCTATATTGAAAAATCAGTGAGAGTCAAAGGCTTTAAATTGAGGTCCTTTTTTCTCTCACTGGTTTCTCTCCCTTTCCCACCAATTCAGTTATTAAGTTAGGGCCCTATTGTCTGTTACTGAAAAGAGCTGCAAAGGTGGCAGCAACCACAATCTGGTTCCAAACCATTACACAAAGGAAGCAAAAAATCTTTGTGTAAAGAGATAATGACTGAAAATGCTATTTCCTCGTATAGCAGGAAAGCAGTGTGCACACCACTGGAGCATAATTGCAATAAGCAGCTTTTGGAGCCAATTGAATGATGAAGTAAAAATCAGCTGTTAGATATAATATATTAATTTAATTTCCTTAATGTCACAAATTGTGTTGGGTTCGTTTGGTATTAATGTAGATGTATGTACTTCGATAGGATTTTTGTGTCTAATGCAGCATTAATTTAACAGGACCAAATTTTACAGTATTACTCAGCTGTGCCTGAAGTCAGAAATAGCATCAAGCAAGAAAAAAATAATTTAGTGTTCAGAAAATAAACAAGTGACCAAAATGGTGAGTTTTGATATGAAACAAGACTATGCATATAAATGATTGTGTGGTCAATTAAAAGCTTTGGGGGATTTTTTTTTTCTGCTGTGAGATTGAATTAATCTTGGAACATTGCATAGGAAGTGCTTTGAGCTGGTCAATCAAATACACTGTTCATAATCATTCTGATTCTGAGTACTGTCAGAGAAGTGCATCTCAAATTGCAAAGTCACACCAATTGGCTAGCATGACAGGGTCAATTCAGAGCCAGGTGACTAGTGCACTGTAAGTAGCATCAAAATCTCAGAGGAAATTCTGAGGACCTTCCTCAGTAGCAAAGGGAAGAGAAACCAGGAATTAGGGGTATTAGGAAGGCTTAACTAGGTGTGTTTTATCTCAGGCTTGTCAGTTAGGATTTTCTCTAATGCCAGAAGGAACTGTTGGCTCAAAGGAGGAGATAGCAGAAAAATTATATGTTCAGTGATAGTAACTAGGGAATCCATCAATGGCTTCACATCATTATCTGGGATTAACTGGGGTTTTGATAAACCTAGTGCTGTATATGCTACATATTGGTAACAGTATCTTTTAAAAAATGTTGTTTACCTGGGAGGCAAGATAACTGGATATAACTGATTCTTACAGCACTGTATTTATGCTAGTTTGAATAATGATAGCAGGGATTATTTGTAGGTATTAGGGAACTGTTGCACTGGTCTCAGACAGCCTGTGAGAGGTTGTTAATTTGGCTTAGTCAAGCAATAGTGGTATAATATTTCTGTGTGGTACCATTTGTTGCAATAATCACAAGCAGTGTCCAGTTTGTGCAGGCTTGTAGCATGATTGCAGCTACCCAATAAGGATAAACCAAATGAATAATTAAGGGTGCTAAACATCTGGCTGTGACATGGGTTTTCTGTAAGGCTTCTCTGATCTCAGATGTTCTTATTAAAATGATAACATTCTTAAAGCACAAATGATGAAGCTCATATACTGCAAAGTCATTGGTTTATTGTATTCCTTATTTTGCTGTCTTATCGGAGAATACAGCTGTGAGGAGGCAGGTCCCCTTCCTAGTGAGCAATCTATTACTTGTGACATCCTTCTGTAGTTACCCTGCTTCCCACTCTGCAGTTAAGAGTTTATCTGTTTTTGATCTGACTGGAAGAAGGAGTAAATCGGTTATTCTTTTGTTATTAAAATGTCTTTTAATTTAAATAATCCTAGGTTCAGAGTACCCATAAATCACATTCTGTAAACACATAGACCCTCATTAATTAATTAAAAGAAAGGCATATGGGATTAGCACACCTGTTGTTTGCGTGTATTATAATGTAGAGATCTTCTGGTGTGTGGGAAGAGCTAACTGCATGCAGAATTTGAAGGCATTAAAAAATATTTTGTTTTCATAATCAACAAGTAATATAACAAGTAAGATAGCTTGTGCATATCCACAGACCCAGTGATAGATCACCTGATTTACTAAGACTATTCTGTACACTGCTGATGCAGACCCAGATCCAGTCAGGACAAACGTGGAGGTGGTGTAGCCATTCTTTTCACTTCAGAGTTCAAATCCAGGGAAGGCTCACTTGCCACAAAGCTCTCAGAGTGTACCACTTAATCTGTGAGACCAGAGACAAATCAAACACGAGCATTTTGCTAATCTGTATACTTCTGGACATTAAAGGCTTCCCAGATGATCTGATCAAGATGCTGTCTGACACGATAATGAAGTTTACAGAATTGATTGCCTTGGGGGTCTTCTACATTTGATGACTCCTCTGATATGGCATCATACCAACCTTTCCATCTTTGGTTTCTCAGAAGTAATCTCTAGAACCACATTTATTATTTATTATTATTTGGTGTATGCAATCTGGTCAAGCCAAACCACGGCATTCTTATCAATGGTGTTCAAGGAACAAAGACTTCCGGGAAGTTGAGTCATTTTGGAGTCCTCAACAGTGTGTGTCATGGTTTGTGGCTGCCCACATTGACATAGTGAACCAAAATTCTGCTGGAGCACAAATTCCATGTCCAGTACAAAACCAGCTCCATTGCTTTCACGGTAAATCATACCCGGGTTGACATTGAGTGGGGTCCGAGACAAAATAATTATTTGTCACTTTCTCTGTGGACCATGAAGCTTGCCACATGTCCTCTACCATAAATCCCTCACCTGGTAAACTTATCCATAACCGGCGCCGTGAGGGCAGACAATCATATATGGTGGATTAAATGAGTCTTTAACTAATGGTAGATGTGGCATGTCACACAATTTTGTCACAAGCTTTGCTACGCTTTTCTCTCTGGAAACATGGGAGGGGGGCAATATTGCAGAAAACCAATAACCAGGGTACAGGAATAGATGTAAGTGTACAGGAAATAATATGCATGGTCCAATTAAGTTGTATGTGGATCATCTTTGTGTGAGATGAGCAAGCCCATTTTGGAGCCCAGTACTCCACTGCTGAATAACAGAATGTCAAGGCTGAAGTGTGTAACATTTGGGCATTGGCGCCCCATGTCATTCCAGCCAGTTTTCTGAGCAGGTTGCTGTGCATTTTGACCTTAGTCGCTGTCTTTGTAAGATGGTCATGATGTTTGAGAGTTCTATCCAATGTGATGCCTAGATAGACCAAGTGTGAATCATACTTTATTTGCTGATCATTGAGAACTATATTCAGCTCTCTACCCGCTTGCGCATAATGTAAGCGGAAGACACTTGACATAGTCTTACTTCCACTTAGTATCACACACCACCGACAACAATAATCGGTCATAGACGCCGTATCTGCATTCAGAACACTCTTGAGTGTGACTGAGTGCTGAGGCATATGTCATCTGCATAAACAAACTTGCAAGACCCAGTATATAGTAGGTCATTTGAATGTAAGTTGAATAATGTTGGCGATAATATGATCCTTGTGGGAGGCCGTTCTTCTGGTGCCTCCATGTATTTGTTATATGCACGTGGAAATGGAGATTTCTCAGAAATGGAGCCAGTGCACATACTAACCAACTTGGCATAGTTCTAGACAAGTTCACCAAGAGGCCCATGTGCCAAACTGTATTGTATGCTAAGGTCAGGCCAAGGAAAACTGAACCAGTCTTCAGCTTATGGTGGAATCCAATTTCGATGAAAGTTGTAAGTGCCAGCACTTGATCATATGTACTATGACCATGGAGAAAACGAGATTGCTCTGATGACAGCATGCCTTCCACAGGTGGTGAAATTCTTTGTGAAATCAGACACTCAAGCACCTTAAAGCAGACATTTAGAAGTGAAATTTGTCTGTAGCTCAAAGGCAAGTGTAAATCTTTCATAGGTTTCAGCAAGGCAATGACGTTCGCTTGGTGCCAGATTCTAGACAGTCTGGATTCCCACAGAATTCTGTTGAAAAATCAAATGAGCCATTCCCGAGCATGAGGACCCAGATGTTTCATGAATTCAGGTGCAATCTGATCATATCCAGGAACTGTACATGTTTTTAAATCATTCAGCACTTTATCCAGTTCCAGACTAGTGAATGGCTCCATCTTACTATCGGCTGAATTGCTCCTTAGGAAACACCGCCGCCCATCATGTACCTGTCATTTGACAACTCCGTTAACAGGGGCTTTGGTGACCTTCAACAGATGACTGGCAATCTGATTTGGAGTAATTGCCGGCCTGCTTTGTGCACAGAGACATTGAGCCACACCTAGTCGAGGAATTAAGCTCCAGCTCTTCCTGCTTGACGAGGTAAAGTCAAGCACCACTGTCGCTTCCTCCTATTGAGCCCGGCGAATGGCATCCAATGATTCTATAAGATGGTCCACAATCTCCAGATCACACGACTGCTCATACTGCCTCAGAAAGTTTGCACAATCCTCATTCAGCTATGGAATGTACTCTGGTAGGAAGCTGCGTGGAATTGTTCCACTTGCAGCTTTAAAAATGGCACAACCGAAATAATGATTTGCGTCTTCCCTGGAGATTCATAGATTCATAGATTCTAGGACTGGAAGGGACCTCGAGAGGTCATCGAGTCCAGTCCCCTGCCCGCATGGCAGGACCAAATACTGTCTAGACCATCCCTGATAGACATTTATCTAACCTACTCTTAAATATCTCCAGAGATGGAGATTCCACAACCTCCCTAGGCAATTTATTCCAGTGTTTAACCACCCTGACAGTTAGGAACTTTTTCCTAATGTCCAACCTAGACCTCCCTTGCTGCAGTTTAAGCCCATTGCTTCTTGTTCTATCCTCAGAGGCTAAGATGAACAAGTTTTCTCCCTCCTCCTTATGACACCCTTTTAGATACCTGAAAACTGCTATCATGTCCCCTCTCAGTCTTCTCTTTTCCAAACTAAACAAACCCAATTCTTTCAGCCTTGCTTCATAGGTCATGTTCTCAAGACCTTTAATCATTCTTGTTGCTCTTCTCTGGACCCTTTCCAATTTCTCCACATCTTTCTTGAAATGCGGTGCCCAGAACTGGACACAATACTCCAGCTGAGGCCTAACCAGAGCAGAGTAGAGCGGAAGAATGACTTCTCGTGTCTTGCTCACAACACACCTGTTAATACATCCCAGAATCACGTTTGCTTTTTTTGCAACAGCATCACACTGTTGACTCATATTTAGCTTGTGGTCCACTATAACCCCTAGATCCCTTTCTGCCGTACTCCTTCCTAGACAGTCTCTTCCCATTCTGTATGTGTGAAACTGATTTTTTCTTCCTAAGTGGAGCACTTTGCATTTGTCTTTGTTAAACTTCATCCTGTTTAACTCAGACCATTTCTCCAATTTGTCCAGATCATTTTGAATTATGACCCTGTCCTCCAAAGCAGTTGCAATCCCTCCCAGTTTGGTATCATCCGCAAACTTAATAATCGTACTTTCTATACCAATATCTAAGTCGTTAATGAAGATATTGAACAGAGCCGGTCCCAAAACAGACCCCTGCGGAACCCCACTCGTTATGCCTTTCCAGCAGGATTGGGAACCATTAATAACAACTCTCTGAGTACGGTTATCCAGCCAGTTATGCACCCACCTTATAGTAGCCCCATCTAAATTGTATTTGCCTAGTTTGTCGATAAGAATATCATGCGAGACCGTATCAAATGCCTTACTAAAGTCTAGGTATACCACATCCACAGCTTCTCCCTTATCCACAAGACTCGTTATCCTATCGAAGAAAGCTATCAGATTAGTTTGACATGATTTGTTCTTTACAAATCCATGCTGGCTGTTCCCTATCACCTTACCACCTTCCAAGTGTTTGCAGATGATTTCCTTAATTACTTGCTCCATTATCTTCCCTGGCACAGAAGTTAAACTAACTGGTCTGTAGTTTCCTGGGTTGTTTTTATTTCCCTTTTTATAGATGGGCACTATATTTGCCCTTTTCCAGTCTTCTGGAATCTCTCCCGTCTCCCATGATTTTCCAAAGATAATAGCTAGAGGCTCAGATACCTCCTCTATTAGCTCCTTGAGTATTCTAGGATGCATTTCATCAGGCCCTGGTGACTTGCAGGCATCTAACTTTGATAATGTTTAATTGGATGGTTACGATGCTCTGTTCTAAGTACTCTGTAAAGAATCTCCAATCTGCCTTCTAGAAGTTCTATCTAGGCTTCAGTACACTGCTTATAATCGGAAGATGTATTCCCATCTGAATCAATGATGGATGATGTTGTCTATATAGAAAATCATTAAGTACAGTACATGCCACTGGCTGTGAGTGATTGGCAAGTGACGTGACCCAGGACAGGTTTGGGCAATAGTCCTATTCCAACATCCTGAATGGAAGGTACCACGGTGCTTAGTGTCATGGACCAGTGTGAGATCATTACTTGTTACCCACTCCAACAGTTGTTCACTGTTTGGGTCTGCAATCACATGACCCCACTCGCTATTATGTCTATTAAAGTCACCAACATATGCTGTCAGATGCATAAGCCTTGGGGGAACTTGTGGACCCCATGTTTCACCCGGTGGCTTATATACATTTTTGATTTGAAACCCACCAATAAGGACAGCATCTGATATATCACTACGGATATATGTGGCTCATCTGTGTTTCACTTAAAGATCATAACTTAACAGATCGAAACCAATTATCTTAAACCAACATGCTTCATTCAGAGTGATGTGAGTTTCTTGTAGACAAATGACATCTGCTAGGACTTCCTTTGACAGAAAACCAATAAGTTCCTGCTTGGCAGCAGATAACCCTTCAACATTCAGCTGGAGGACCTTAACTAGAGGACCTATGACTAGAAAATCATCATCCGGAACCAGTTGGTTGATTGAGATTCGTAGTAATCCTCAAATTCGATCTGCTAGTTGGATCGTCCATTTCTCCAGAATGCAGACAAGGTGCAGCTGGATATTTATGGGGGACGTGTTGTGACCGCCGATCCATTGCCCACCTCTGGAACCACTCGTAAGGGTGGGCACACTCTAGGCTGGATAAATACATTGAAAATGCAACTCCTCACCATCTTGGGTGAACAACTTTTCCTGTCAGGGTAGATAAGAACTCCCCTCTACTCCCCACCTCATCAGAAGCCGAGAAGAAGCCTCCTTCCTGGTTCACCCCTGAAAATTCCTAGACTCTACCAAATTCTAAAATATGTATAGAAAATTCTACTCAACCAAGAGACTGAGGGGTAGAAGTGTTGGTAAAACTCTATAACCATTCCCTGACTATCACTAAAGGTGCTGTAGTACAAAAGCACCCCCTCTCACCTTGCCATCCACACACATTCCTTTGGTTCTCAGATAACCTGCAACATAAGAAGCAGGAAGAAAGAAAACTTGATCAGAACTGGAGAAAAATGCAGACTGGTTCAGACACACTCATACACTACATACTGTAGTTTTGGGTTTGTTTGGAATTTCTTCAGTGTTATTGTACAACTCTTTTCCTACTGGGAAATGGTTACCAGTGAATTATCAAAGACCTCCATCAGCTACGACTCTGAAAAAACAGACTATTGTTGCAGTTTTACAGGGCAAATGCCTGAGAAACTGTATTGATACACAGAGCCAAGAGACACCAACAGATGTACTGTGTATTTTCTTTGAAGAATCTTTACATTCTTTAACAAATGGAAAATATTTATAGTATTATTGTGTTGTAATGGGGTTTAAAATTCACATTCTTGTCTCTTTTGGTGTAATAATGATGATGTGCAACCTCTGAGACAGAGCTTTATTATCCCAAATCCTTCTCCCATTGGAGTCAGCAGCAAAATTCAATCTTACTCCATTGGGAGCTAGAGCAGGTCCTTAATTAATAAGATGGTTTTGCGCTGTGTAATGCAGAAGCATTAACAATTTTTTACGTTACCAAGTGTCTCCATACTTTTAAAACACAGGGTTTTGAAGCCCTAATTCACTTTCAAAAAATAAAACAATTTCTTTGATGTTTTTATTCTCTAGCTGTATAGAAGTACTAACATCAGGTCTTTCTCTTTTATCTACAAGGTCCACAGATCCATTAACCAACGGGCTCTCAATCTGCATGCGGGTATATAGGTAGAAACAGACCTGTTAGTCACTGATAGGGGAGGGTGACAAGCCTGCTAGGTTTTAGTTCTGCCTTCATAGCTGCCGGACGTTTTACCTGACCTCCTGCTGCAGAGTAAAAACATTATTTAAAATAATAATAATTAATTAATTAATTGCTATAAATATGACCCCTTGGGGGGGGGGGGACATGACCAGGTTTCCAGGGGTATGCCAAAATAAACCAGATATGGGCTGGTGTAGACTTGCCAGGGCCCAGGGCAGAAAGCCAAAGCCCGAGCCCCACCACCCAGGGCTGAAGCTGAAGCCCGAGCAACTTAGCTTTGTGGGGCCCCCTGTGGCATGGGGCCCTGGGCAATTGCCCTGCTTGCTACCCCGTAATGCTGGCCCTGGCTTTTAATAGACTTGTTATGCAGAAAAACAGTTGTGGTGGCACAGACTGGATGTGGAATTTTTATAGCTTGTTGGGGGGGGAGGGGGGGGGCTCAGAAAGAAAAAGCTTGAGGGGGGGGCTCAGAAAGAAAAAGCTTGAGGGACCCTGCTCTTTAGTTATGTTTCTGGTTCTCCCTCATGTTGGGAATTTAAGGCACATTTCTTCTCTGCTGCTGAGAAACCATTAGTAACTTAGAGAAGAATTTTTCTGAAAGTGAAAATACATTTTCATATTGCCCTGGAATGAATTACTTAAACGCCACAGTTTCCAAATGTAAGATCTTCATGTATCAGGCAACGTATCTACAGTACTTTAGAGTCAAGGCTGAAATTACTTTTGTTCAAGCCTTTTTCTGTTGTAACCTGGAAAAACTTCTTGATCCTCTCTAGGTGCATTTTTTTCTAAATTAGACTGCTTAATTTGAGCTTACTTTGTACTGTGATGGTGGCGAAATGCAAATGAATGAATGAATGACCATGGCTCTATATTCATTAAAATCATAAACAGAAAAAAGATAAAAGCCTAAAATCACTAGCTAAATAAAAACTTAAGTACAGTAGCACTTGTACAACAGATATTATAGAGACAGATTTTTTTTTCCACTCTTAGGCCACCAGGTTTTAGTCCAACTGAAAAATAACATATTTGCTTAACAGTATTAGCTGTAAACTAACTTCTCTGAAATAAATTGTTCCAGTGATGCTAATGCCAGCCTTAGCTTTAGTAATCTAAAAGAGTAGGCAACATTGGTAGTGAAAATATTTTGACATTATTTATTATGAAAGTACAGCTGCTCTTTTATTATGGTAATGAGAATGTAAAATGCACTTAAGTGCTAAAACTATGTCACAAAAAGTTAAAAACTCTGCATAACTAAGAGCTGCCATTAATTTTGTATTTATTAGGGTAGTACTAGATCAGTGGCTCTCAACCGTTCCAGACTTACTGTACCCCTTTCAGGAGTCTGATTTGTCTTGCGTACCCTCAAGTTTCACCTTTTAAAACTACTTAAAAACTTAAGTTTCACTTAAAAACTACTTGCTTACAAAATCAGACATAAAAAGACAAAAGTGTCACAGCACACTGTTACGGAAAAATTGCTTATTTTCTCATTTTTACCATATAATTATAAAATAAATCGATTGGTATATAAACATTGTAACTACATTTCAGAGTATAGTATATAGAGCAGTATAAACAAGTCATTGTCTGTATGAAATTTTAGTTTGTGCCGACTTCGCTAGTGCTTTTCATGTAGCCTGGTGTAAAACTAAGCAAATACCTAGATGAGTTGATGTACCCCCTGGAAGACCTCTGCGTACCCTCAGGGGTAGGCGTACCCCTGGTTGAAAACCACTGTACTAGAGGACAGGGCCCCAGTGTGGCAGACACTGTACAAACATAAAACATTTGTACACACATTTGTATTTGGATTGAAAAATTGCTGTGCATCTTTTAAAACATTTTTATAATCCTAATTTCGTTAAGATTTGTGGCTAATAGACATTACTGTTAGAATTATTTTCACAATTTTCAAGTGCATGTGAAAGCAGGAAAAACCTGGATGTTTGTAAATATGTAACGTATTTAGCAGGATAAAAAAACCCTCAAAGTGACTGTGTAATTAAATATTAGCACTAGACAGTTTCAAATTGCTGACCTAAGGCTATAATTAATTGTCCTCCTCTGCAGATGTCATAAAAGGGAATGCAGAAGAAGTAGATTAGATTAGAGAATGGTAATAGAGGAAAAAACTGATGTTCAGTACTGCTTTGGGATTTGCATATATTGTAAGTTAGATAGGAGCAATCATTTAGCGTGTAAGTGTATGAGACAAAATGAATACAGATGGGGACATGGCCAGATTTTCATTAGAGGGAAGCTGTTGCCCCTCTCTAAGGACCCAGTCCTCCAACACTTAGGCATATGGAGTCTCACTGACTTCAAGGATTGTTGGGGAGTGCCATATATCATCTTGAGGGGAAGAAGAATGAGGAAGGGAAGTTTTATTCCTTCCATCCATATCCCAAATTACCTGTCAGCAACTGACTTCCCTCACTTTGCCACATGAAAAAAGCCTTTTGCAGTGTTTGCATGAAAAAGTGTTTTGAGGAAGGAGGAAACTAGTTCACATATGGTTTGTGTCTGCAAGAGGGTGAGGTTGTGGTAAGACGGTCAGACACTGGAGTTAGAGTTCTGACATCCTTCTCCCTCCGTTTCAGATTCTTTGAATGCAGCTCATATGAGAAGGTGAGCAGTGCAATATGATGAGTACACCTGAAGATCTAGTATTCTGAATACACAGGGAAATGGGGAGTAGCAGGGGTTTTGAATGTGAAGTTCTTGTTCTACTATTTCTAGAGTAATTACAGTTATTCTTATATTTGTTCTTTCCTTAAAGGTGTAAAACCTTTCATTTTAATTAGATCATGTTCTGAGCAATTTAATTAGAAGCTATGTTTGTCTCAGGGAAACTGCTGTGTGGGTTATAATTCTCTCCACCATCTCTCTGATCAGCTAGACTAGCTACAGGCAAGAATCAAATATAGGAGTGAAAGATTATAATCTTTAAATTCTATGTACACTTTTAATCAGGGTTAAAACAAAGATAGATCTGGGTATTACTATTCATTATGCTAGACATGGCACTTAAATTCTTTGCTATTAATATTTATATTTCCATAATGGTAGTTTGCAAGAAGTCCCTTGTATGAATAAATACAACAATAAGTAAAGTATTGTGTATTTCTGGATAACAGCTAACTTTCTCTTATTTGGAACCATTTTAGGATTTTGTGTCTAGGATCTTATTTTCCAAAGTACAAATAATCTTATTTTAAAGAAAGGGGTCACTTTTTACTAAGAGGCTGTTTCTAATTTTTTGAAATACTTTCCTCACTCAGTCTAATGACCAAAACAATAAAAAATGGGAAATTGGTGAAATCTGCACATGTTTAGGGGGAGCTGCCATACGCTGGGTATACTAAAGCAAATGCTAGTTTAGCAGGAGGACATAGAACCATTGATTAACTATATTATTCTACTGCATGCTAGTCCTACATTACTTTTATACCACTTAATGAAATGTGTATTTAGGCCCAGATTTTCAAAAGCGCTCAAAGCTCACTTAGGCACCAAAATAAGTGGTCAGATCTGGGTGCTGAAATCTTTGGAAAATCTGGCCATAAGTATCACAATGGGAGCTGCTGAGCGCCGAGCACTTTTGAACATCTAGCCCGGGGTGTCCAAAACGTGTGCGCATGATGTAGACACTCTCTAAACCAGTGGTTCTCAACTTGTAGTCTGCGGATGCCTGGGGCTCTACAGACTATGTCTAAGATTTCCAAAGGGGTCTGCACCTCCATTTGAAATTTTTTATGGGTCCGCAAATGAAAAAGGATTGAGAACCACTGGTCTAGACTAAATGTCCCTTTAGATGCCGATCATCAACTGAATTATTTCACAAAATGTGCTCACCACAGCCTCCATGTGGTGAGTCCTTGTCCGGGTTGTTGGAGGAAAGAGGGCTGGGTTGGGTTGGTATTTTTGTCCCCTTTAAGGGCACCCTTCCTACTATAACAGGTAGTAGAGGAGATGTGTGGGGGAAGGTTCACAGGGAAGTAGAAGAATGGAAGCAGCTGGGCCGGGGACCCTTCCTGCTGACTGGAAGGGAGGAGGTATTTATATTCTACGCAGTTTGAGAATTCGGCAAACCAGGCCCTCTTTTACCTGGATTGGGCTGGCAACAAAAGCAGAAGACATGGGGGAAAGGGGGAGCCCAGAGCCTGAGCCAGAGGAAGAAGGGGAGTGGCTCACGGTAGGGGTAGGGGGACTGACCAGACTCCTCTTACTGCAGAGAAATGAGTGGGTGTCTCCTGGGGATCAGAGCACTGGCTGAGGCTCCCCATACCGTAGAGGAGGGAGTGGGGGGCCTATTTGGGGGGCAAGGTGGCTGCCTGGGTGTGGCAGCTAGTATGTAAGCCCTCAGGTGAGTGGAGCAGGATGGCTGGCTGTTCACAGAGCTGTGTGGCCCCTCTTACAGAGGAGTGGGGAGATAGGATGACTGGCTGGGTGTGGGAATGAGAATAGGGGAAGTACAGGGACATTCCCAGAGTTTGGAATGTCTTTCCTGGGTTTCCCCAAGTCTTAGAGTCTGGCCATTAAGGGGTGGGCAGGTAACACCCTGGGCACTCTCCAGGCTATGCAGGGGTGCAGGACTGGGATGCAGGCAGCATCCAGCGGAGCGTGGGACTCCCCAGTAGACCCAATGTTACAGATCAAACACCTCTGATCCAACTCAAGGGGGGAATTTAGGGATAGGGGCCAAAAGAGGGGGGGAGCATGTAGTATGGCGAGCACCTCCGCAGGTAACATAAACTGGGCAAACTAAGGCACAGGTCAAGGTGGCTGGGGCCAAGATCCCAGCCAATATTTAGGAACCAAAGCTCAAGGTGGCTGCAGTCAGCACTCCAAACGAAATTGGGGACCAGAATTGGGGAAACTGAGGCATAGATCAAGACTCCAGCTGAAAAGGGGGACCCAAATTATGGGAAACTGAGGTATGGCTCAGGGTGGCGGTGGCCAAAACTCCAGACAAAACTGGGGGCTGAACTGAGGAAAACTTTGAGGCGTGGCTCAGGCATGGCTGCAACCAATAGTGCAGCTGAAACTGGGGGTCAGAATTGGGCAAACTGAGGCACAGCTTGGGATGGACTTGGCGAGGAAGCTAGCTGAGATGGGGGAATCAAGACAGGGGGGGAAACTGAGGTGTAGCTTGGGATAGCTGCAGCCAAGATTTCAACAGAACTGGGGAATAAAACTAGGAGAAATGGGCACAGATGGGGGTGGCTGCAGCCAAGATCTAGAGGATACTGATTAGGGAAACTAAGGCACAGCTCAATGTGGCAGCCAGTAGAATTTGGGGACCAAATTTGGGGAAACTGAGGTCAGTAGGGCAGACTCTGAGGAGTGTCCAAGTCTCTGGCAGTAAGTTCAGGAGGAGGGTGTGACGGTCAGTGCCACCCATAAGGCTTTATGGTATGTGTATATATATAACATAACTAGAATGCATTGTATGCTGCATATGCCATGTAACATATCTCTGTAAAGGTTATGATCTACTGAATCTATTAATCCTGCTTGTAGGCATGTATCATTTTTGTGTTCGATGTTATGAATATTGGCTGCATACTTGTTTGAGTCTAAGTAGGCTGTAGTGAAGCAGTTGGTCAGCTTCCTGAGAAAAGACTATTTTCAGTAAGTGCCCAATCAAGAAACACTTAAGCCAACAATGAACTTGGAGACACCAATCCACATCTGGGCTTTCCCAGGAATGTTGCTTGGCTGGTAAGGAACTTAGTCATGCATGGACATGTGATTTGCCCAGGTGACTCCAAAACTCCATTTTGTAGCTGGACTTTGCATAGGAGAGAGGAGGGGGTCTCCACCCACAAGAGAAAGTCTATTTAAGCCTGTGGGAGACCCCTCCATTTTGTCTTCAGCTGGCTAAAGAGAGAGCCTCTCCACCCCCAGAGATACCTGAAAGAAACTGGAACAAAGGACAGTGACTGCAAGGGGTGTGAGGTCCCAGACTAAAAGGAGGATTAGTCTGTAAAAGGGAGCATTCTGGAACTGGTGAGGATTTTATCTGTATTCAGTTGGATTAGACATAGATTTGCGTGGTTTATTTTATTTTGCTTGGTAATTCACTTTGTTCTGTCTGTCACTACTTGGAACCACTTAAATCCTACTTTCTGTATTTAATAAAATCACTTTTTACTTATTAATTAACTCAGAGTATGTATTAACACCTGGGGGGGCAAACAGCTGTGCATATCTCTCTATCAGTGTTATAGAGGGCAAACAATTTATGAGTTTACCCGGTATAAGCTTTATACAGGGTAAAACGGATTTATTTGGGTTTTAGACTCCCTTGGGAATTGGTCATCTGAGTGTTAAAGACAAGAACACTTCTGTTAGCTGCTTTCAATTAAGTCTGCAGCTTTGGGGCAAGTAATTCAGACCCTGGGTCTGTGTTGGAGCAGACGGACGTGTCTGGCTCAGCAAGACAGGGTGCTGGGGTCCCGAGCTGGCAGGGAAAGCAGGGGCAGAAGCAGTCTTGGCACATCAGTTGGCAGTTCTCAGGGGGGTTTCTGAGATTCAGCCCATCACAACAGCATTGTGTACTGGGCACACAAGCAGCACTTCTCAGCTAGGCCTAGGTGGTCAGGCAATCCTGAGCTGGCATGGAAACAGGGGGATGCTATGGGTCCAGCTGATGCCCCTTGTTCACACTCTGGCAGCCTGCGAGGAAACACTTGATACATTATTGTTCACCTTGGTGAAAGGATTTGGGAAGATGTAAGGGGGTCAAATTGCTACTCAGAGCTACATGGGCTTTTGGGCAGATCCAGGAATTGTTCTGTGAGGTGACAATTATTTGGGCCTGACATGTTGCAGCACTCTGTGTATGTGTGTGTGTGTGTCTGGGCGGGGATGAAGACTTGATGGGTCAGTAAGTCCAGGGGGTCTGTGAATAACTAGGTGGCTATATTCATATGTACCCAAGGGGAGTTGGTAATTCTCCATTGGGACCTCTTACTGGGCATCTGAGTTATTCAGGGAGGATGGGGTACCCCTATCTGCTGGGGGAATGGATATAATTATGTCTGATATTAACCTAGTGGGGGTAGGAGGAGGCAGCCAGGCATCATTGCTGGTGTCTCCTTGTGGCAGATGTGGCTGGTATTGTTATGGAAGGGATACAGTTATCAGATAAAACAGTTTAGAAAGGATTTGAAGAAAAGTATCCCTGAAGGGAGCTGAGTAAGGGGGGAGTTGAGGTTCCTATGACTAGAACAGCGAGGAGCCAGTCCCCCTCCTTTTATAACCCTCTTAATCTCAGATGCGGGAAGGGCAGCGGGGTCCCAGCCATCCAATGGGTCGGACCAGGCTGTGGATTATATGGAAATGATTAAGGACAGGATGATGACCTTCACTGTACAATTTATTGTTGGGTATGCCCTGATATTTTAGGTGAATAATGTGGCAATCTAATTAAACCACATCCATTGCCTCCTCTCTCCTGTCTTTCTTCTGGCATGGCCGGGCAATAATTCTTTTAATCACTGCTTGCTTTTCATTGCCCTTCCAATGCAGACATTTCAATCCATGTTCTGGAGGAAAGAAGAGTCTGGGGAAAGCACTTTTGCAGATTATTTGTAGTATGTTTAGAAAAACAGTCCCTAATCCGAAGAGGAAAGACACAAAGCATGTATTTTGTATCTGTTATGCATGTGTATAACAGGAAAATCCTTGGAGTGTGTTGCATTTCCAATATGCAAAAAAAAAAAAAGAAAAGAAAAGTGAAGCAAATTGTTACTACTTTGAAAACAAAGACAGCAGATGAGCATGTTAATTTTAGCATGGGGTTAGTTTGATTTCTACTGCCACTGAGTTGTTTTCAAGGATTCTCTACCAGATAACTGAGTGTGCTTGGACTGCATAACACTTCATTGAGGAAATCATTTTTCAGAGTGCAACACTTGTAGCCTTTGTATTTTAAAGCAATATTTATTTTTCTGAAAACAATTGTCATTAGAGGTCTCTGAGACCAGTGTCTAACCTAATATGCATGTCAGATAGCAACAGCACGCATGTTCTTTAAAGGCTTGATTCTTATCTCAGATCCATAAGTCATAGCACCAAAAAATGGAACAAGCTGTGGTACCAGCTGCAGTGTGCTCAAATATGCAATTACCAGAATTCTGCTGTCTTCCACATGACATGTTAGGTCTTGAGGTGTACATTTATCTAAGGTGGTGGCCTGTGCTTTTAAAGTTCCTGTGAAAGGGAGCATGGGTTGTCCAAAAGAGGGGTGTTTTACACATTATTTTTTAGACATCTAAAATTCTATATGAAATGTATCAAGTGTGGTAAGTGATTTATAAAGTAAATAAAAGAGACATGCTCTGCCCTAAGCCATTTACACTGTTGTTATTGACATGAAGTGACAAACAAGAGCAATGAACTCTTGGATATATGTGGATTGGGGAAAAGGGAGGATGGAGGTTAAAATGATGTGGTTATCTGATTGTTATATGATGATTCTGCTACATCAATTGTTCTGTAGAATTTTGTATCTTTGTTGCTTTCACTGCTTATTGTGGACATTGCAGAAAAAAAGTTAGTCTTGAGGAGTGATTTGAAAGAAGAGAGGAAGTGGACTTGGTTGTTTGGGGTTGGAAGTGTGTTCAGTGTAAAGGGGGCCACACAGAAGGAAGTGCAAAGAAGAGAAAGGAGGGGAAGACAGGAAGGTGCTTTGAAACTAGGTATCATTGACAGAAATAGAAATGAAAGCTGACTAGGGAGGAGTTATGTAGGACTTTGAAGGCAATTATGAGATAGTAAAATAGGAACTAGGGAAGGGATTCAGAGGGGAATGACATGGGCTGAATGACAGCTGAGAGAGATGATTTTCGCAACTGTATTTTGAATGCAGTTCAGGGAAGCAATGTGGGTAAGAGACAGACTAAAGCAGAGTTCATGGCCAGGGTATGGACAATGGTTTTAGCTATTGAGACAAAGAGGAAGGTTTATATTTTTGGAATTGCAAGACTTGGAAACTGTGTGTCTGCATGAGGAGAAGAGGGATGAGTCCATCAAGAGATCCCAAGTTTGTGACCCTGAGTGATGGGGATCATGGTGGTATTAGCCATAGCAATGATAGTCAGAGGAGGGTTGGAGAAGAAGAATAAGCTCTGCTTAGGGCTGCCCTATTGTGCCTTTTTATGCACTACAAAGGAAGACTTATGTTTAATAAAGCACATACTATTTGCCTGAGAAGCAAAGGAAAAAAGAGATTTCCAAAAAAAAAAAAAACATACACCCAATCCATCCTACCATCCTCAAGAATAAATCTGGGAAAAGAGGTGAATTGTGCACCATTGGCCTTCCAACACTTGAAATACTACAGCAACTAACCTCAACGAGCATGGAAAGATGTGGTCTCTGACAGCCTGGACTCAAATCATTTAGGGTTTCAAGTATAAAATTCAACCAATTGAGCTGCCCCCTGAAATGGATATAGTGACAAAGCAGTTGTCAAAATAGGTCTAATATGTTTCCTGCAGCTAATGCTATTAAGCAGGAAAACCATCACATTTTCCTCCATTTGTGATTTCCAAGTAAGCTTCAAGAGACGCCCATCTAAAGAGTAATGCAATAATTCCCTACATGCAAGAGAGAACTCAGGTAATTGTTCCAAATCATCCATGGAGATTTCTTAGAGACCAGAAATACTTGAGCCATACCATCTACCCCACTATGAACTGTGTATATGCTAGTTAAGAAAACCCCATCTTTATAGTATAAAAAGATGCTAACAGATGTAATAAAATCACTGGATGTGGACTCCTTGCCCATCACTAGGAAATCATCAGCCGGGGAGAGCAGTGCAGGCTCTAAGCCATTCCTCGGCCAAACTCTAAATCAAAAAGGATCAGGGAAATCTGACGACACTAAAAGATTCCAGAATTAACTCCCTTGCCACATTCTCAATCTTCCCCCAAAAAGGAAGGTGAGAGGCACACTGGTAATTAGCAAGATTACCAGCATCAAGAGAGATCTTGAGAAGGCACCTAACTACTGCTTTTTTGAGGGAAGCTGGCACTCTGCCTTCATACTGGGAGGGTTACCAATCTCAGGGCTGAACAGCAATGAACCTGTCATATGTACACAGGCCTTTTGGCACTCATGGAGAAGACCCTCTTGGGCCAGAAACATCCTGTCCCTGTTTTATATTTGGCAAAAACCTAAGTAGCTATAGAAAAGCTGGAGCATTGGTACAGGACACCATTAATGATTAAGGGGTTGCGGCTACTTTCCTCCTTCTCAACTTGTCTAGCCTGAGGAAGGGTCAGTGTTCTTTTTGACCCAGATAACTGGAGCATATGAAACTCATTATCCTGATGAGGGAATAAGAAAGGCTGGTTCCTTTTCCATAAAACTGAGAGACAGGAACAGCTCCACAAGAGCAGTCTGCTCAGGAGGATACAGGCCAAATGTTTCTATTTAAATGGTGCATTAATCTGGGTATGATGTGTACAAGCAAGAAGTGCGGCTCTCAGACTGGAGAAGTGAATGTTTTTTGTTTGCGTCACTGAGAATGAATAAATACAAATCCTGGAAATGGAGGCTATGTTTATATTAAAAAAATGTACTGGGGCCCGTTTGTTCCATGGTGACAAGTCTTGAATATTTCACATGATCCATGATCATTTATATACTTGTTTCTGAACCGCGATAGGTGGCTTATCTTTCATAAGTGAAAAATATCACATGCATATTCTGGAATAGACAATGCAACCCTCTTAAATGTTTACTTCAGGGAGTTCTCAGCCTACTTGTGATTTTTCAGTTCTTACAGCTAACTCAGAGTTCTAAATGCAAAATCAACCCTCAGAGAGATCATCAGACATTAGCTACTCTGTAGAGGATATTGGGTTCACAAACAATGAATGGATAATGCTTATCCTGATATTTTTATTTTACTGTTCATTATCCAATTCAAAGAGGGGGAGCAGGACTTTCTAACTAATAACCTGCTTCCAGCTATTCTCCTTTTAAGCTCCTGTTCTGTATAGGACATGTAATAGGGCAGCAGCCATTAGATGAGTGATGTCCAACCAGGAATTTTGGTAAGCATGTGGGAGGTGGAGAGAAGGAACAGCAGATAGGTTAAAATAAGCAGCAAAAACAAAATAAAAATCTGATTTGACCTGGGCAGAGCTCAGGGAAAGTCACTGCCTTTACCAGTCAGATTTACTTTGTTGGATAGCACTCTCTGAGACTGCAAACTAAGATTTATAATTGTACTATGATTTCACACAAACTGTTCTGACTTTTGAGTTATGTTGCACTAAGCTGTTAAGTTTCTAACAGTCAAACTCAAGACCTTTTTAACCAGTGAAACAGGATAATGTACGTATCTTGCATGAAATGGTAATGTCAATATTGAGATAGTTTTGCTAAACGTGTGTGACTGAAATGTCATTTGTCTGATCCACATTTGTGAAATAATGGGCACTGTAAGGTCACATTTGGCCAAAAATTTGTATATAGTATGTGTGTGTATTTTACAAAACCTGAGACTAATAAGTGTTGATATGAAATGTAACAAACAAACTAAAATAAAATACCCTTGCAGCATTGTCCTAGTGCATTAGAACCTGAAAATGAAATTGACTAGAAACGAAGTAGGCTATTGTCCAAGTAGAGAGAAGTGTCCAAGTAGAGAGAAGTGCAAGGAGTAAAAAAACCAACCTAGATTTCTGAAAGCTATTTACATTAACTTGTCAATTTTTATACTCTAAGATGATGACAGTAATGTAGCTAAAGATTTTTTTAAATATGATTTTTATCCTGACAGTTCTCCTTTTCTTTAGTTTGAAGTGAATTTACTGGCGAGTTTGAAGGCTCCAATTTTTTTATCAATATCATGCACTTAATTGTAAATTTAATACAGCATCACTTTATTATAACATCCACAAAGAATTTTTCACTGTGTTCTTTTAATGTGCTTGGCCATGTTTAAAAAGTTCGTTTAAAGCAGTGTTGTTCAAGTGTTGTCTTTTGTTCAGGACAATACTATTTGAGGAAAGCACAGACCAGGAGGGCCGAACTTCCTGACCCTCCGAGCCGCATACAATAATCTTTAGAAGTTCGAGAGCTGCAAGATGCACACAACCTGCCCCATGGGGCAATGCCTGCCAGGGTGTTGAGCTTTTGCCCCGATGACCCCCACTGGGCTAAAGCCCTTAAACTCACCTCCCTGCAGGGCAGAAGCCTCTCATCCCATCACCCTGCCGCAGGGAAGAAACCCCTCATCCCACAACACTGCCGCAGAGCAGAAGCCCCAAGCTCCCCCGTTCCCAGTCTTGTAGGCGGAGAATGGAGGGGGGATGCATAGGGGGCTCTGGGAGCCGCATTTTAACTGTAAAAGAGCTGCATGCGGCTCATGAACCACCGTTTGGCCATGCCTGGCACAGACTGTATTATAGAAAAAGAGAGAAACAACAAAGTGGTAGTTCTTCAATACTGCTGCACTCTGATAACTACCATTCATTTGTATCTTAATTCTTAAAAACAAATTGTGCTTAGTCTAATAACTACTGGTGGCTAATGATCCCACACATAACTGCTTGTTTTTAATAGGTTTCCAGCAATGCATTTCTGTAGGGCAGATTTCAATTTTTGCAGTGTTATGGTGCATGCAGTGTTTCTGCTGTGGGATAGCTGGAACTTTTTCTCCACTTCTTACTCATCTGCCTATAGCTAGAGGCACCTAGTTTAATAATATATTAAGGCTCACAATAGGGTGTCTATTCTTCCACAGATGCATTTGCAATTTATACACCTAACTCACTCATAAGCAGATAGGGGACAAAATTACTTCCTGTTCTGTAATTTCACAAGTTAAAAAGTTTGCTGGAAAAATACTCTAGTATGTTATGATTAATTTTTGGTCAATTGACGTCAGTTGTGTAGCTCACAAAGTAACATCTTGTTTTCTGTGTGTTGCAGGTAGCATAGTGTACCTTGGGATGATGTTGGGGGCATTCTTCTGGGGAGGCTTGGCAGACAAGGTGGGAAGGAGGCAGTCTCTCCTGATATGCATGTCTGTCAATGGATTCTTTGCCTTCCTGTCATCATTTGTCCAGGGCTATGGCCTCTTTCTCTTCTGTCGCTTATTTTCTGGATTTGGGTAAGCTCTTCTGCTTTCTTTCATTTCTTTAATTTTTCTGTGTTTATGAAACTTGCCGTATGTTTAATCATATATGGATATGCACATTATGTAATGTAGGATTATAGTCTTGTTTCAGTGGCTGGAGAATTACACAGTGCACACATGTGACTAGCCCTAAAAGACCTATCAAAGGGGAGGAAGGATTGTCTTTTGGCTATGACATGGGACTCAGAACTGGAAGACGGGAGTTCAGTTCCTGTTTATGCCACAGATGTCTTGTGTGAACTGACAACTAACAATTTCCATGCCTCACTTTTCCTATCTCAAAATAAAATATTACCTATCTCAAAGGTGTGTGTTAAGACTTCATTAATGTTTGTAATGCATTTTGAGAACTTCATATATATGGTGCTATACAAGCACAAAATGTTACTAGCAGTCGATTGCTAAATGTAAAAACTGATCTTTAGTGACACTTGCACCATATTGTGGGTGTTACCTTGAGGGTATATTTGGGGCTCTGTTTGTTTCAATTTCTTTTCTTTTGGTCTAAATAATTTTTGATGGGGGTGGGATGATTTAAGAGATTGGTAGTAGGACCTTTTCACTTGCAATTTTAAACCCTGCTTTGGTCAGAATTGGGGTAATATGGGGAAGCTTCAGCAGTCTGCCTGTATTCTTCCTCTGCTTTTGTGGATAAACAAGGACTTGGTCTCCAGCACTAACAATTTGGCACCCCCAATAAGCACTAGATTCACAAAGGGTGAAATTCCGCCATGATACCACTTACATTTTCACTTCAGGCCACTTGCATCCCTGCATAGAGTCTGCAGCCTTAGGGTGGTCCAGTGAGGATCTCCAGCTTCCTCCCTCAGTTCTGACTTCTGCTTCTGGAATGATGGTGGAGACTGAGTTTTTTGGATACAGACTGGCTTCCCTTTGGTTCCTCTAGAGTCTAAGGTTTAATGGGATCTTAACAATTTTCTTATCTGTGCTCCATAGACACTGTAGCCATTGTGAGCTGGTCAGCCTAGGACACCAACACCTAGCAAAAGGCTTTCTGTTAAGACCAAGGACTATCCTGCCACAAAATATACATCTCCTCCATTCACTTCTGAGGTATCACAAAAGAAAGTCTCATCTGCCTTCCAATCTAAATCTATGGAACCTCAGAAGAGGAAGATATTGAAGAAGATCCTATTTGTTAGAGTGCCTCTAGAGAGACAGTCTTCATCCTCTCCTGAGGATACAGTATCATAGAATATCAGGGTTGGAAGGTACCTCAGGAGGTCATCTAGTCCAACCCCCTGCTCAAAGCAGGACCAATCCCCAACTAAACCATCCCAGCCAGGGCTTTGTCAAGCCTGACCTTAAAAACCTGTAAGGAAGGAGATTCCACCACCTCCCTAGGTAACCCATTCCAGTGCTTCACCACCCTCCTAGTGAAAAAGTTTTTCCTAATATCCAACCTAAACCTCCCCCACTGCAACTTGAGACCATTACTCCTTGTTCTGTTACCTGGTACCACTGAGAACAGTCTAGATCCATCCTCTTTGGAACCTCCTTTCAGGTAGTTGAAAGCAGCTATCAAATCCCCCCTCATTCTTCTCTTCTGCAGACTAAATAATCCCAGTTCCCTCAGCCTCTCCTCGTAAGTCATGTGCTCCAGCCCTCCACTGGACTCTTTCCAATTTTTCTACATCCTTCTTGTAGTGTGGAGCCCAAACCTAGACACAGCACTCCAGATGAGGCCTCACCAATGCCTAATAGAGGGGAATGATTACGTCCCTCGATCTGCTGGCAATGCTCCTACTTATACTGCCCAAAATGCTGTTAGCCACCTTGGCAACAAGAGCACACTGTTGACTCATATCCAGCTTCTCGTCCACTGTAACCCCTAGGTCCTTTTCTGCAGACCTGCTGCCTAGCCACTCAGTCCCTAGTCTGTAGCAGCACATGGGATTCTTCCGTCCTAAGTGCAGGACTCTGCACTTGTCCTTGTTGAACCTCATCAGATTTCTTTTGGCCCAATCCTCAAATTTGTCTAGGTCCCTCTGTATCCTATCCCTACCCTCCAGCATATCTACCACTCCTCCCAGTTTAGTGTTATCTGAAAACTTGCTGAGGGTGCAATCCACGCCATCCTCCAGATCATTAATGAAGATATTGAACAAAACTGGCCCCAGGACTGACCCTTGGGGCACTCCGCTTGATACCGGCTGCCAATTAGACATGGAGCCATTGATCACTACCCGTTGAGCCCGATGATCTAGCCAGCTTTCTATCCACCTTATAGTCCATTCATCCAGCCAATACTTCTTTAACTTGCTGGCAAGAATACTGTGGGAGACCGTATCAAAAGCTTTGCTAAAGTCAAGGAATAACATGTCCACTGCTTTCCCCTCATCCACGGAGTCAGTTATCTCATCATAGAAGGCAATTAGGTTAGTCAGGCATGACTTGCCCTTGGTGAATCCATGCTGACTGTTCCTGATCACTTTCCCCTCCTCGAAGTGCTTCAAAATTGATTCCTTGAGGACCTGCTTCATGATTTTTCCAGGGACTGAGGGGAGGCTGACTGGCCTATAGTTCCCCGGATCCTCCTTCTTCCCTTTTTTAAAGATGGGCACTACATTAGCCTTTTTCCAGTCACCCTGGACCTCCCCCAATCGCCATGAGTTTTCAAAGATAATGGCCAATGGCTCTGCAACTCCTTTAGCACCCTTGGATGCAGTGCATCCAGCCCCATGGATTTGTGCTCGTCCAGCTTTTCTAAATAGTCCTGAACCACTTCTTTCTCCACAGAGGGCTGGTCACGTCCTCCCCATACTGTGCTGCCCAGTACAATAGTCTGGGAGCTGACCTTGTTCGTGAAGACAGAGGCAAAAAAATCATTGAGTACTTTAGCTTTTTCCACATCCTCTGTCACTAGGTTGCCTCGCCCATTCAGTAAGGGGCCCACACTTTCCCTGACCACCTTCTTGTTGCTAACATACCTGTAGAAACCCTTCTTGTTACTCTTAACATCCCTTGCTAGCTGCAGCTCCAGTTGTGATTTGGCCTTCCTGATTTCACTCCTGCATGCCTGAGCAATATTTTTATACTCCTCCCTGGTCATCTGTCCAAGCTTCCACTTCTTGTAAGCTTCTTTTTTGTGTTTAAGATCAGCAAGGATTTCACTGTTAAGCCAAGGTGGTCACCTGCCATATTTACTATTCTTTCTACACGTCGGGATGGTGTGTTCCTGCTATCTCAATAAGGATTCTTTAAAAAACAGCCAGCTCTCCTGGACTTCTTTCTCCCTCATGTTATTCTCCCAGGGGATCCTGCCCATCAGTTCCCTGAGGGAGTCAAAGTCTGCTTTTCTGAAGTCCAGGGTCCGTATTCTGCTGCTCTTCTTTCTTCCTTTTGTCAGGATCCTGAACTTGACCATCTCATGGTCACTGCCTCCCAGGTTCCCATCCACTTTTGCTTCCCCTACTAATTCTTCCCTGTTTGTGAGCAGCAGGTCAAAAAGAGCTGTGCCCCTAGTTGGTTCCTCTAGCACTTGCACCAGGAAATTATTCCCTACACTTTCCAAAAACTTCCTGGATTGTCTGTACACTGCTGTATTGCTCTCCCAGCAGATATCGGCGTTATTGAAGTCCGCCATGAGAACCAGGGCCTGTGATCTAGTAACTTCTGTTAGTTGCCTGAAGAAAGCCTCGTCCACCTCATCCCCCTGGTCTGGTGGTCTATAGCAGACTCCCACCACGACCTCACCCTTGTTGCTCACACTTCTAAACTTAATCCAGAGACTCTCAGGTTTTTCTGCAGTTTCATACTGGAGCTCTGAGCAGTCATGCTGCTCTCTTACATACAATGCAACTCCCCCACCTTTTCTGCCCTGCCTGTCCTTCCAGAACAGTTTATATCCATCCATGACAGTACTCCAGTCATGTGAGTTATCCCACCAAGTCTCTGTTATTCCATCACATCATAATTTCTTGACTGTGCCAGGACTTCCAGTCCTCCCTGTTTGTTTCCCCGACTTTTGCATTTGTGTATAGACACTTAAGATAACTCGCTGATTGTCCTGCTTTCTCAGTATGAGGCAGGAGTATGCGCTCTTCTGCTCGTGCTTTCTCCTGGTATCCCACTTCCCCACATCTCCTCCATTACTAGGTCCCTGCTTCTTTCAACACTTGATAACCCTTAAAGCTACAGTATTAGACTTGGAACTGACAGCTGTCCAAAAGAAGTCTCATATATTAAAATCATGACACCTTGTAGAGTAGCTGTACTAACCAACGAAGGGTTGACTGGACTGGTCAATGACCTCTGGATGACCCTTCACTAACTTCCAGAAAGGTTCTGGTTCCACCATTCCTTCTACTGCAGCCCTGCTCTGAAGTCTTCAATAGTGGCTGTGGCTTGTGAGCCAGTGCAAGTCAAAACCACAAATCCATTCCTCATTATAAGGATGTGAGAAGTTGGCTTCTTTGGCTAGATGTAGAGATCAGTAGGACTTGAACCTAAGCCTGGAGTGCTACAAGGCAACTAACAGGCCCACACTGCCACCCAGTAGTAGCTGTAAGCTGGCTTCTACCTCTGACCTATAATCTACAGAGAGAGGTTCAACACCACAGGAAGTTCCACCTCAAGTGATCTGACTGACAGTAGTCTTAGTGATCCCTAATTGGCTCCTTGTCCCTATATAAACCCATGGAATGTACCAGGTAGTGTCCAGGCAACAATGTGCATCCCTTGCTAGCTGCCATGACTGCTCTGCTTCTCTGTTCATGAACCTCTGGTCTTGAGCTTGGGTCTGACTCCCAGCTGATCACTAGAACGCCAACATGGACCTCGATTCCTGGTATTGACCCTCAGTCTGATTCCTGACTCTGGCTCTGACCCTCAGCTTAATTTCTGACTCTGACTCCGGCTTGAGCCTCAGCTTGACTCTTGACCCTAATACTGGCTTTGATCCCTAGCTTCGGTTCTGGAATCCCAAGCTCCTGCCGCTAGTCCTGACTACTTTCCCCTAGTATCCTGACAATAGGAAGGCTTATTTATCTGCAACTCTACAAATGAGAGTGGCTAATTATCAGGATCCTCTTGCTAGATATGACTACGCCAAGTGGAACAAACTGGCATCTTTGATGGATCATCTGCTTGAAGATGTCAGAGGTCACAACCATCTAATCTGAAAGGTAAACACTTTATCAAGGCTGCTTACAGTGCCTGAGATATCGCAGCTATTTCAGTAGCAATGATAGTAACTGTGAGAAGGCTGCTTTCTAAAAGTTCTGGTTTATTTCAGCATGTGCAAACCAAGGTGAAACATCTACTTTCTAAGGGGCCAGAACTTTCCAGTTGCGGGGAGGAAAGACTGGAGGGATGGGGAAGAGTGAAATCTTGGCTTCCTTGGGACTGTCTTAACCATCATACAAGAAAAGGGCACCGCTTGACACCCCTCAGTTGTACTGACCTTTATGGGAAGAACTTCCAGAAGTTCTTTTACTCCTCTCTTGGGACTAGGGGGGGGGAAATCTTTAAAAAACAAAAGTTGACTCCAGCTTTGACACCAGGTGAGTGAAGAAGCAAACTTGCCATGAGCCTTGACTCAAGTCTTGTATACATACATCTTTCCTCAGTCCTCCTCTTGGGTGATATGGAGTAGTTACTTCAGTCACATGGGTTTTGGAAATAGAGATAATTTATACATTCAGCTCCATGCCTTCCCTGGACCCTCTTCAGGGATCCTTGGCCAGCACTGATGGAAGATGTCGGCTCCCTCTTTCTATGGGGAGCAATCAAAGAAGTCTCTTTGTTAGCTGGGGAAGGGGCTTTATTGCAGATACATTCCTGTGTAAAACAAGCAAAAAGAACGAGAAATTTTAATCAAAGAATTGAGTGATGTTATGTTTTACAATCTGAACCCTCTGGGATATTATTGGAGAAAGGTGTCCGAATAATTTCCTACAGGGTCAGAACGTTATCTCAGACAATTGTATATAGTTCTTAAGTTATTATGTGAAATATTACATTAATGAGGTAAAAGAAGTGGCAAAAGTGTACACCATTTAAACTAGTCTTTAATAGTACAACGAATCTAAAAGCAGGAGAAACCTGGACAGAAATGCCATCCTCTGATAAGAGGTCTTATGAGAGCAAAGCTGTATGGCGGATGCCAGAATTTCCTGCAGTCAAAATACAACTAAACAAGCAAGAAACCATTCGGAAAAGAACTGTTGATTACCTCATAGATTCTTCACAAACTGGAAAACCAGAAGATGAACCAGAAGCTTTTAATAGAAAGTTCAACAGAGCAGAGGGTGGTTAGGCTTTGGGTAAAAGTTTCAAAAGCATGGAAGTCCCATTTTCAAAATGGACATAGATATCTATGTCCAGTTGACTGTCAGTGAGACTGAGGCTAAGTGCCTCAGTGACTTTTGAAAACAGGCCCCTAAGACACAGGCACTTTTGGAAATTTTACCGCAAAACAAGCTTTGCCATTTCAAAGCAGGCTGGACTCCAGAAAAAGCTGAAACATGTTTACTCACATTACAAAACTGGGAATAACTAGCAGAAAAATAAATATCACAACGATACTGCTGGACAAAGGGCATCTCCCTGAGAGAGATGAGCATCTGAGAAATGAGCTTGAGGTGACATGAAAAGATGAAGAAATTCTGGGTAACATGCAAAGTCATTTCTTCTTATGACATCGTTTTCCATAAGCCTGGCTCCTCCACTGATAGAGATCAGAACTCGGTAGGAGACTGCACCCTAAAGCTGGCTAAAAAGTCTAGGAGGGTGTGACACAGAGGCTCATTGGTAGTTCACTGTTCTGTGTCAGTAACTCTTGTCAGGCCTGACATACTAGTTACAAATAACACACTTGTTATAATCTGTATCTAAAAGGTGTCGTGTAATATATTTAAAAAAAGAATGACACAGTGGTGATATCATTGTGAAATGTATGTGTTAATATTCTATGAGGAATTATGGATATTCACAGCTATTGTGCTTTACAGTCTGGGACCCAACAAAGGGAGAAACAGGTTTTCTTCCAGACAGAAGGGAAGATATCATCTACCTGTCTCCACTGTAAATTAAGCCGGCTGTGAGCCACAGTAGCATAGCATTTAAGGTACCCAGAGTTGTAGGGCAGGTGTTGACTGAACCCCTTGCTGGTGTGGGCTGAATGAACTCCAACGCATCATAGAGGCTTCAGCATTGACTTCCTACAAGCTGAAAACACCTGGAAAAGAGACTGAGAGCTGCATTCATCAGCTGGACACTGAAGGCTCCTCCTACATTTGACTAAGACAAATAAGCACCTTGTTAACTTTTGTCTTTTAAGTCCCTAGAGGAAGACTTCTGCAATACTGGAACAAGATATTTAATTTCACCATGAGTTAATACTACCTTGAACTAAAATTGCTACCTATTATGGCAGATCAGCCATTGTGAACTGTTGACTCGTGCTGGAGAATTTTATCTAAACTCCAGGTAGTCTTGATAAGTAACAGACTTTAATTTATTTCACTTTACCTAAGTGATTACTTGATTATTTTAAGATGAATTCTTCTTTTCAGAAAGCATGTGTTCCTTTCACAACATCAGAACATATACTAGACTTTTAGTTTATAAAGCAGTGGTAATCCCAACTCTCCTCTACGGCTGTGAGACTTGGGTGTCCTATAGAAAACTCCTGAAAAACGCCAGCACCAGCACTTTCTTCGGAAAATCCTCAATATAAAGTGGGAGGATTGTGGCACTAATGTCAGTGTCCTCACAGAAGCCAACATCTTCAGCCAACATTATCCAGCATCAGCTGAGGTGGAACAGGCACTGTGTGCGCATGCTTGATGTACCCTTACCAAAACAACTGCTGTATGCCCAACTCACCAAAGGAGAAAGGAAATGGGGGAGGCTAAAAGAAACGCTCTAAAGACACCTTCAAGATAAACATCAAGACATGTGGCATTGACACCACACACTGGAAGACAGCAGGCCAGGATAGGGATAACTGGCGAAGACTTGTCAGAAAGGGAATGTCCACTTTTGAGGAAAATCGCCTTGCCCTGGTCACAGAAAAACGCCAGAAAAGAAAGAAAAGACAAATGTCACACAGCAAGCGCGGGCCAACTCTGTCTTCTAGCACCATCTGCAATGTCTGCCAACGAGCCTGTGGCTCAAGGATCAGCCACCTCAGCCACCAAAGGACCCTTGAAAAATAAAACCTGTGAAAAAGATCATCCTCAATCTTGAGGGATTGCTGACAACCTAAGTTACTTAGCTGTATAAAACATTTGTTTCAGTAGGAAATTTCAGTCTAGGTGCCTTGAAGTAATTTTAAGCTGATGTAGCATAGACAGGGGCGGCTCCAGGCACCAGCGCAGCAAGCGCGTGCCTGGGGTGGCAAGCCACGGGGGGCGGCCTGCCGGTCGCTGTGAGGGCGGCAGTCAGGCTGTCTTCAGTGGCGTGCCTACGGGAGGTCCGCTGGTCCCATGGCTTCGGCGGCAATTCGGCGGCGGGTACGCCGAAGGTGCGGGACCGGCAGACCTCCCGCAGGCATGCCGCCAAAGGCTGCTTCACTGCCGTGCTTGGGGCGGCAAAATACATAGAGCCGCCCCTGAGCATAGAGAGTGGAAAATGTATTGTATTAGTTCAGCATCGCACTACATATAACAACAAACTGAGTTAGAGGCAGTGAAGAGATAGCTGAATGAATGTATGCATTCTGAGAGCAATTACAACCTAGAAATTCTTCCGATAACACATGATTTGTGGTGTCATGTGAAACTGATGCTTTTTCAAACAAAAAGAAAGAAGCTTGAATTAATGTGTCTTGATTTATAAGCTAACGCATTTATACCCAAAATTATTTTCTGAAGTGGTCTGTCTTTTATCTGAATCAGAGTAAAAGTTAGGTTTGCTCCCTAAACCATGTCATTAACCAAGAGACATTATACTACATACAGTAGAACCTCAGAGTTACGAACACCTCGGGAATGGAGGTTGTTCGTAACTCTGAAATGTTCGTAACTCTGAACAAAACATTATGGTGGTTCTTTCAAAAGTTCACAACTGAACCTTGAGTTAATACAGCTTTGAAACTTTACTATGCAGAAGAAAAATGCTGCTTTTAACCATCTTAATTTAAATGAAGCAAGCACAGAAACAGTTTCCTTACCTAGTCAAACCTTTTTTGAAACTTTCCCTTTTTTTTTTTTTTTTTTTAGTAGTTTGTTTAACACAGTACTGTACTGTATTTACTTTTTTTTCCTCTGCTGCTGCCTGATTACATACTTCTGGATCCAAATGAGGTATGTGATTGACCGGTCAGTTCATATCTTTGAGGTTCTACGGTAGCTTAAATGTGAGAAGAACAATCACCTACTAATTTAATAGACCAAAAGCCACAGATACGTCCCCTCAACTTTGTAGTTTATGGGGACATATCCAAGGGTCGGGCTTTATACACCTGCTAAGAGGATAACAGTTTGTTTCAAGACATGTTATGGTCTAGAGAGAGAGTTTCCATCCTGCAGACCTTGGAGCACATTTAATTGGAATCAATGCTCAGCTGCCACAGCTTTTCTAAGAAGCTTTTCAATAGAGCCTATTTGCAAAGCTGCTACCTGGTGCTCTGAACACAGGCTAAATCTAGGGAGCAATGCTATGCAAAAGTGAAGAGCTGGTACTTAATTGAATAGTGTTACAATCATTATTTTGATCCTGCTCAGACCACCTTTATGAGGATCACAGTTACCAAACTTCCAGGACCAGAATCAGGTTGTATGCAATGGAAGTTCTTTGAGATGAGTGCCTGCACGGATCCATACAAACCACCTTCTGTCACCACTTCTTCAGAGTCTATGCGCTGACCTTTGAGGTACTAGAAGGAACTCTGAGGAAGGGTGAGGACATAGCTCCATATATCTAGCTTGTGCCTAGAGGTTTGTATTGTATAGTCCCAGAAGCAGTCACATGTCTCAGTCACCTAACCCCATAGTCATGGGCTTCTCTTAGTGACTAAAATTCCTAAACCTCCAATCTGAAAGTGGCTATTTCTCTCTAATAGACATTCAGGCTGCACATGTACCTGAACAACCTGCATCCTACTGTACATGGTCCAGAAACACTTGAATTTAAAACACAGTTACAATGAACTGCATTGTACTGATTTTCATTAAACTACAATTTTTCTAAGGCATCATTCAGCAGTTATTCCTCAAGGGAAACTGGTATGATTGCCTGCTCACTTTCAGATATTACCAGTTTCCTGAAGGCTCTGAAGGGAAAAAGTCTTTTATGAGACTGGGTGGCAGTGGGAGTCTGTCATCAGACTATAAAAACCAGGCAGAGAAAAGAGGAGCTGATAGGAAGGGGAAGTAACAATTGCAATCGGACAATGGAGCAGGAAAAGCAGGACAATAGTTGGGTTGATCCAAACCAAGAAGCAGCTTAATAGCAGTTGTATGTTTCAAACTCTCTCATGTAGCATCTTAGCTGACCACAGGTAACAGGATGGATGAATATTGCAAACGCCATCACAGACCGACATAATCTCTACTGTACTTTCACCGTCTGGCTCTGGTTCAGTTTATAAGCAGAAGATGACTAGCTATTTCAGTCAAAGAGCATATTACTGTCTTATGCATTTTAATCTTGTGTGTTTTTCTTATTTATCTGTTTATTCCTGACATGCCTCTGCATTTCAAGCCCCTTTCGTGAGTAAATCTGCAAACAAACACCAGATACTTTCTAAAGCCAGGTTCCTGATTGCTCTGCATAAGTGTTGCTTGCATCCCAGCTGTCACAGTGTGCGTTGCCCAAATCTATTGCGACAATTACAGCCCTGCAGGTAGAGTAGCAGACGCTTATAATTTTTTTGATTTGACAAATAGAGAGATGCATCTTAGTTTATTGTTTATTTTCAGAAATCCATCTCTCCTGCCATATATTGGCTAAATTCTTTTTTGTTCTTCACTCTCGTAATTCCACAGAACAAATGATAACTACTGATTAGTTAAAGCATAAAAATGTAAATCCCTGTTCCTTCAAACTTGTATTCAGTATGATGAATTTTCTTTTGAGGTCAACAATTGCACCTTCTTTTGGTGAAAACTAAGACATACACCTCTACCCCGATATAACGCGACCCGATATAACACGAATTCGGATATAATGCGGTAAAGCAGTGCTCCGGGGGGGGCGGGGCTGCGCACTCCGGTAGACCAAAGCAAGTTCGATATAACACGGTTTCACCTATTACGTGGTAAGATTTTTTGGCTCCCGAGGACAGCATTATATCGGGGTAGAGGTGTAATACATTATTTTGAGTGATTTTTTCCAGTAAGTAATAGTTCTCTTCTTTAAATGTTGCTGTCTAAAATAGATCGAAAATTGATATGAAAACACAGTTATGGTGGAGGTTGAGTGAAACCTCACTGAAGTTGGATGACAGATGGGCATGATAGATGTAGATAGGATAAATGTAAGAAAGGTAAAACAACAGGATACCTTTTAAAAAAAAAAACTCACATTTTGGAGCACTTTCATCTTTGGTGTAAGCCCATTGAATGAATTTAACCCATTATATCTAGCACTTATCCAAATGGTATAAATTTTGTAACACTCTTAGTGAATGAATTCATGAGGCAGTGCTCAAAAGTGCATGTAATATTTTTAGGAAGGACATATCTACTGTAATGAAAATCCCCAGGAGCAGGACTCCAACTGGCTAGAAGACTGTCTCATCTTGCAGATGATGACCTTGTCTCGATAAAACATGCCTTCGTTACCTCCCAACTGGACTACAGCAGTGCATGCCTTCATTACCTCCCAGCTGGACTTGTAAGCACTACGCCTGGGAAAATTACAAAATTCAGCCATGTGCTTCCTCAGCAATCTGGGGTGTCACCACCCCACTACGTTTCTTGCTCGTGTCACTGGCCTCCCACAGAATACTGCATCAACTTCAAAGTCTCAGTCCTTATTTTTAGGGCAATATATTGAACTTCCACTAGTCAAGAAAGCTGAAGTGTTTCGGGTAAGGTATTGAAAGTTCACAATAACTTTGTTTATGTAGTGAAAATATAAATAATTGTTCGCTATTAAAACTGAAGTGATTTTGTGTTGAAGTTATAAAGATTTTATGCCACCAAGAGAAAAGTTTTTAACAACAATACAGATTTAGGCTTTAGCCCCTGATGCTGTGAACACTTATGCACTTTGAAGTCAATGGAATTAGTCATGTGTATAAAGTTATGAACCTCCTTAAGTGTTTGTAGGATCACAACTTTACTTTTTGCTATGTTGTTCTTTGCCTATAGAAATTTTATAATATTCAAATAAGATACCCTAATAGTAGAGGCACTTTTTTAGAAAGCATTTATAATTTAGTTCATTTTAAATTTTAATCTAAAATTGCAATAAAATGCACAATTTTTCAAACTGGTTTTATGAAGCCTCAGATGTATTTAAATCAATGTTGTTGTTGTTTAAAAAAATCAGGTGATTTCAATCATGATTTAAATCAGTCCACCATGCTGTCAGAATAACGAGCATTTTTAAGTTAGGGCCAAGCCTTTTCAGTTCAGTATAGAAAAAAATAGAATACGGTGTGTGTGTGTGTGTGTGTGTGTGTGTGTGTGTGAAGAGATATACATTTTGGTGCCTGATGTTTATTTTACAAATGAGGATTAACCACATAATTCATAAATTTAACAAGGGCACACAGCTAAAAGCAGGTTGACATGTCAAAGTGATGTTAGCTGCCTATGCTCCAGTGTGGTGTTCTCAGTGGTGATGGTCACTGCTTTGTGCAAAACCCCAGTTTGAGTGGCCTGGGTCATTCATTGACCCAGGCAACATTGGTTAAAATCAAAGCAACTAGAAAAAGGTAGAGTCCATAAACATAACATAAATAAGACAAAAAGCCCTTGGCCCTCAGGGCTTCCATCTCCATCTAAGTCCCTTGTACTTCCAGTCTCCCGGTTGGCCACAGGAGTAAAAACAACTGCACCCTGCCCCGGTCCGTAACTTTGGTTATCGTCTTCCGTGAAGGTTCGGGGCGACCCTGTGCCTATGTAAGCAGGTGGGGAAGGTCTTGTTGCATATTTGGAGGTGTCTGTCATCCTGGGGGACTTTTGTCGAGGCACCCTAGGAGTGATACTTATTGTGGGCTCTTTCTGACACCCAGCTGGGTGTTAGGGCCTTCCTGGGGCTTATCTGGCCTAGTTCCCATCTCTCCCTCACGGTGCGGTTCTCTTCCTTGTTGCTCATAGTGGCCCATGGTGCCTCTTTGGTGGGAGGCTCCCAGGCAGCTTGAGCAGTCAGGTAGTCTTCCATGAGGTGGATCGCTTCCATCAGTGTTTCCGGCCAGTGTCTGCAGCCCCAGTCTTGGCCTGCCAATGGGAGAATCTGTATGAACTGTTCAACATCAATCAGCTCCACTGCCTGGGGTCCCATCTGAGTTTCTGACTTTAGCCAACACCACCAGAAGTCCTTCAGTTTCTGGGCAACGCTCATTGCCTGGCCTTTGGGGGTATCTCTCGTTGCAGAAGAGCTGATGGTAGGTCTCTTCGTTAATGCCTTATCAGTCTCAATATGGCTGTCTTCACGAGTTCATAATCTTGTGCAGCCATCCAGTCAAGGTCCTGGTACACTGCCTGAGCTCCACCTGCCAAAATGGGGCATGCTGGATAGCCTACTGCTCTGAGGGCCATTGGGATGCCAACGCTACTCTCTCAAAGATTATCAGGAAGGACTTGGGGTCGTCATCTGCCATCATCTTGGGAAACGTTAGGTCTAGGGACGTTCCCCAAATTTTGGTAGGCACAGCTCCTGCCATGGTGTGGTTCAAGCAGCTTTGTAAAGGCAGCAGGTCAGTCATATATTGTAATAACTGTTACTGGTGTGTCACCATCTGCTCTAACAGTTGCTGTTGTCACTGCTGCTGTTGTGCTTGTGAATTGACTAGCCACTGTAGGAGCCGATTCACCTTCGTTTGGGACTTTTTTGTTGTACATTTTTTGTTTTGTTTTTAATGAGTTGTCCACTTTTCAGTGGTAGTGATATCCCACTTTTGGTACCACCCGTCAGTAGTAATGGACACCGTCTTTTGCAAAACCTCAGTTGAAGTGACCTGGGTTGGACCTTGACCTGAGCAGCAGTGGCTTAATAAATCAAATCAACTAAGAAAAGGCATAGTCCATAAACGAGTCAAAAAGTCCTTGGCCCTCAGGGCTTCTATCCCCATCCTTTGTACTTCCAGGGGTTGCTAGCTCCTTTGGAAGACTGGCAGAGAGTTGTTGCTCCCTTGAAGTCCCACATTCTTCTGCCCCCTTCTTACCCTGTTCCTCCCTCTTTATTTCTCATAGGTGTGCCAGGGTGGTACTGGTTTGGGTGTCTGCAGGCAGGGAGAGTTCTTAACCTCTTTCTGCCTGTGTGTTATGTTGGGTTTGTAGACCTCGTCACAGGTGTTTGAGCTGCTTTATGCTGACAGAGAGCATCCTGGGGATATCTTAAGCTGCTTGTCAGGGATCAGGATCTCTCTCCTTTTATCATGACACTAGGATATAGCACATTACAAGTTCCTCCCTCCTTCAGTTTACTAGGAAACATCCAGCCATTTCCCCCTAACCCTCCACAGACACTTGTACGAATTCTAGACTCAAGGCACATTCCCTTGAGCTCTGCTAAGGTCCCAGCCCCACAGCTTGCATGGCCTTGGAGATTTGGGAATAAGATTACATGCTGAATCTTGAATTTCATAGTCATGGGCCCCAGATTTGCCTGAACTGTCCTTGTGTACTAGATAGTTTTTGTAAAGTGCTATGAACGTGCAAAGCTCTATATAAATACTTAGATATGACTATTTATTATTAATACAACATTGCATAGGCTACCTGAATTTGTAACTACTACCATAGTAACTGCAATATGTGGATATAGACTAGATTCTCTACTAGGTGACAAGAACTTAGAAGTGACTGTTTTTCCTTTTTGCTTCAATCTGGACCCTCATTTAATCAAATTTAGAAGCAAGAATATGGTGATAAGATTTAGTAGAAGAGTGACCAGAATATGTAAATACCAGTTAAATATACCCAGAGGCTACCACAAACTTCTTTAATGGATAGAATCAATTATAGGGAAAAAATCACTGCCATGCCAAGAACTCGTTTTCAAAGCAAATATGGCGTTAAAGAAACAGGCTAAAGCAAGCCCCAAGTGAAAGTGTTGCTTCTAAAAGATGAGCACCTTGATCGCCAAGTCAACACAAGTGCATGTTCAACACCTCTTAGGATTAGGCAGGGATATGGAACACTTGTTTCTGCCACTGCCGGTGATTCTCCAACATAATATAAGAAATAATTTGAGCAGCGAGTACTATATTCAGGGTATTTTTGTAGGGGTGAGAGTCAGTGCTCCACCTCAGACCAGGAGGGGAGGTTATGGCAGCTTTAAGACACCTTTGTACACTTCCAGTCTTGGGCTGTTCTGGAGACTAGACCCCAGCCTGATTGAGGCAGCCCTGAGGGCCTGTCTAAATTAACAACATCCTCCACAGGCTCAGAATCTCCGTAGCACTGTGGGCTGCAGCCTCATCCCTGACTTGCTTTCCACAAGCTTACATCCAGCAGTTCCCTATTCCAGGACTTAAAGGGGATCCTTGGAGAACAGCCTTATGATTGTCTTCTGTGTCTGTACCAGGGGGATTCTCACCCAGATTGGTATGAGGCTGTAAGGTCCCCTTTACACCATTCTGGCCCTTTTATCCACCATAAAAGGACTGGAGTGGGGATGAAGATTTCACACTACATTTCTAGCTCTATAGCAAGAGTTGTATTTTATGGGGCTATGAATCTGTGTAACAGAACTTTGGCAGAGAATTTAAGAACTAGCATGCTTCAGTCAATCTCGGGAGCTATTTATAATATATGTAAGAGTCTATTATGGATCCTTTGCAAATTGATGCCTAGAAGGAAGCAACAAAAGAACAATCCCCTTGAGACATGTAACCACTTAGTGAAGTACCTTAACATCTTCTAAAATAAACCGTATTGGAACCCACTGAATGTTCATAGGGCAGAAGTTTATTTTTGTATTACTCTTTTCCTCTATAATATTTGTTTTAACCTGTTGGTAAACTTGCTTCTTTCTTCCAATCAGTTTTAGCAGCCAGTGTGACAGCAACATAAATGTGCATTTATCCTTATCTTGAAATTCAGTTGCAACTTCACCAGGTGTGAATTGCAGCTGTTTTACAGAGTATATCCCACGTTCTCTGAGAGATTCAGTGATATGAAAATACTCCTTGAAGCCCCATAGACATTGTCTTGAACACTGAAAAATGAAAGCACAAATCTTGAGTCCTGGGACATGATGGAACATTTTGCAGTTTTAAGACGGATAACTGTCTTTTTGGCCTATAGCAATGATCTAAAGACCAATAATGAAAGGCCTGAATCTAATGCTGAAAATTATGCATATCTTAAATTTTATTAGGTTTTATAGAAGAAAGCTGAACCATTTTTTCTCACTGTAGCCTTTTGAGAAGTCCATATTTTCACCATAGATGAACTGAATTTTATGTAAAATTGTATTTTAAATAGACATTTCTAAGCTGTCTGCAGGCAGTGGCTACATTGCAGAAAAGGGGCTTGATTTGTGTCATTGATGCTGGACCCCCAGCACAACACAAGCTTAGTATCAGATGTAATAAACCAATTTACATTGTTTTAAATCTAAGTTGGCAATCATAACGAGTAAACATTTTGCTTAAATATTAAACAACAAAATTCCTCCTTCTCATTGGTAAATTGGTATTGATGGTGGTTTATTGATCCCAATTTTAATACTGCTGGTGTCACAGGTGACATCATTTTTTAGCAGTATGGCCCCTGGTAGCACAAGCTTCAGAAATGCTCATTGTAATAAAAAAACATTCATTTCAAGTACTCTAAACCACCTGGATAGGGTAGGAGATGCTTCTAGACTCCTAGCTACTATGAAGATGGGCACCTTAGAAATGCCTAACTAGGATAGAACTGCCAGGATGCTACAGTGAAGAAAAGGTCTTTAGTTCTCATTTCAAACTGTTCAGTTCTAACCACATGTATTTTCTTAAACTTTGTTTTTATTAGTAATTGGTTCATTCAGTAAAAATACTGTATAGGAATCTTCCAACAATGTGAGTAACAATAAAATATTTATTGCTGTGTAACATCAGAGTTACCAGCACGTACAGTATTGCACAGTAGGGAGAAATAAAATAACAACTCTCTAGTCATTGCATCCAAAATTAAAATTCAATACTCAAAGACCAAAAAGAGAAAAATCAGCATAAGTTACTAGCAAATCATACAAAATATAACTGCATAACACTTTTTAAGCATACATGCAATAATCAGGGATATTGCAAATTTCAGCGTCCTTTTTGCCTATCCTCTGTTAAAGGAGGGAAGTCAAGACTTGGGGAGTTGGGGTGGGAAGGAGTGAATGGAGGGAGAGCAGCTATTACTTATACCATGACTCCAGAAAATTTTACTAAAAATTAATTTTAAAAAATTCTCTATACTACATGAGAATTTTGTCATCATGTTGGTAGACTACCAATCCTACCATAATAATCATATGGATTTTCATATAAATTAAGTCAAATTAAGTGTAACAACTTTATGCTGGTTACAATTCTGCAAGCTCTATAACACAGCTCACTGACAATTAATTTAATCTGGCACTTCTTCATTGACCATACTGCTTTCATGAAAATCTATGCATTTAATTGTGTCAAAAGTGTGGGGCTTCCCCGAAAGTTTTCAAATGCACTGCAGTCAGGCCTATGGCACATAGAATACCTTTATTAAAGTGGCAATGTACTTAAGAAAAAACAAACAAAGATAAGAACACTTTTTTGTGGCAAAGGCTCTTTTAGTTCAGGTTCTAAGCAGGTACAGTAGTGATGTTTGTTCAGACTTGCTATTGCTCTGTCTTTAACACATGGTTTGTGTCTCCCTTTAGGATTGGTGGAGCTGTTCCAACAGTGTTCTCATATTTTTCTGAAGTTCTTGCTCGAGAGAAGCGTGGTGAACACTTAAGTTGGCTGTGCATGTTTTGGATGATTGGAGGCATCTATGCTTCTGCCATGGCTTGGGCAATAATTCCTCACTATGGTAAGAAACAAGTCTTTCCCACATGTGTATTACTCCTATCGTACATAATCAGTAAACCACTTTACAATCAGAAAAAGAGAGTACTCTGAGATTGTATTCAAAATATTGACCTACTTACTATAAAGGGCTAATTGATTGTTTTTAGGCAAGTGGACACACTATATCAAACCATAAATTACAAAATATTGAAACATGCAAAAATCAGCCATTGCTCATTCTTCAGCCAGTTGTCCCTGAACCTCATGAGATTGGAACTTAATACACTGGAATCTCTTCTAATTTAATTGTTATCACTGAAACTGAAGAAATGTATTTTCTGTAAACAAATATTATTGCATCATACAGAAAAAGTTTGAAAACCATGGTGTCGTATATGTGCCATTGCTGCTGAAATAGATTGAAGGGAAAAGTTATTCCCTTTGTTTAAAAAAAAAAAAAAAATAGAGTAAGGCATTAGATCATAAAATCTTCGGACAGGAGAGCAAGGAAGGTGGTTCTTATTAATGTTTGCAACTCCAGCCTAGAAGTCAATGCTGCAGTGGCTGGTTGGCCATAAGTTATTCTTGTACTTCAGCAATGTAGAAATATAATGGACTGCAATATAATGTAACAGCTTTTAGATTGAATTAGGTACAAAACGTCCAGCTGATTCAAGTTATACAATGGACACCAATATAATGATAGAGCTCCTGAAAGTCATAGCACAGTGAAAAGGTAACATTGAGATACAGTTTGGATTCCTGGGCACTTGGGCCTGACTTTGGGTTGTTGACTACTCACAGACTTCAGTGAGCACGGAGGTTGCTCAGCGCCCTTTAAAAATAAGCTCTTGTGGATAGGCAGGATGTAGAAATGTTGCTCATTGCACCTTTCCAAACAATTAAAGGACTGCCATGAGCTGCAATGGAAATTCTAACCAATTTTCTTCAGCCAGACCAATGGTGACCACAAGAGTTGGAGTGTAAAGGGAAGGAAACGGGGGATTCTTGAGGCTTTCATAAAGGTGATGAGGACAGGTGGTGGGAAGGAAAAGGGGGAATGGGTCATAACTATACAGACTAAATCTGCTTAATCGGATAGCAAAGAATCTTGGATTAAAATTAATCAGGGAATCTCACAGAAAAGCTGAATCTGAGTTCCTGACCTGGCCTTGAGTTGCCAAAACTCAAAAACAATTACTGGCAAGAGTATATGAATTGATTTTACTTTTCAATTAGTAAAGTACTCTGGATACCAAGTAACTTTTCATTCTAGTATACATTATTCTTTCACTTACATTTACCTTGAAGCAGAAATGCAAACATTATGATCAATTGATTTTTAAAAGGTTGTCTAGTTTTACTGCAGATTCTGGAAATGCCTCAGTAACCTTTCCTGAGATGCTGTTTTGTAACTTTATATGAAAACAAATCTCAAATAATAATGCATACCCCTATGCCAAAGCAATGACACTAGGGAATTAATTCCCCTCATCCTCCAACAGTGGAAGAACACCAGTAATAGAAAGTCATACTAAATCAGGCCTTTCTGCCCTGTTATTGGGAGGTATCACTTCAGCTGGAGACCTAAAAAGAAATGTAAAAGGAAATTCTGAGGGATGATATTCTTCAGATTCAGCCACACAAGGCTTAGACCTTGCAGTGCTCCCCCCCCCCCATTCCATAAAAGGGGAGTCCTAACAGCAAAGGGGGGAAATTGCCAGCAAAAATGTCTCTTCATCACAGTGAAAAAGCACAAACTTTTCTGTTCAAACATCAGTTTTGCAAAATTGGTAAAACCATTTGTATGGGTTTTAGTGGGGAGACTTACAAGGGTCATCACTCTCAGATGGACTTTCTTAACCCCACTGGCTAATTTAAAAACAATGGGACAGATCCTCAGCTGCTGCAAAAGTGGGATCATATCAGTGAAATCAAATGAGCTATGGCAATTTACACCAGCTAAGGATGTGGCCCACTGTTTCTAGAAGATTCTGTTTGTCGCCAAGATTACATTTAAAACCCATGAGGTCCATATCATCTGCACATGCTGCATAACTCTTCTTGCCATTAACAAGAACTATGCAGCTACACTGCGAAAAGTTAAGATTCAAATGTTTAAAATGAAATTCTACTCAAAAAGTATTTTGCTGAATTCTAGCCCTCCATTATCACTCACTGAACCAGATTCTCTGCCACTTCCAGCGTCTGCAAAGTGCAGGAGAGATGTGGAACCATCGGAAAGCTGGCTACGCCTCCCTGGTTTTCAGCCTGGCTTGCCACATGTTAGGGCAGTCTAGGGTTTGCTTTAATATGCTCCACCTTGCAGTGGTCTCCAGGAAGGAATCTACCAGTTGGGGATTGCCAGAGTGCAGTGCTCTTCAGACACCACCTTGTTCCCAATATATCCTGCACAAATGTGCATGATAAATACATTTATCACATGTAGGTGTAACATTAAAAAAAAACTTGAACCACTAAGATGTACATTTGCATAATAACATGATCATATTGCTGCATACCTTGGTCTTCCTGTTTCATCAGAGCCATACTATTCATTGCTCCCACTTGTATGACACCTTTAATTTAGGCTTCAGAGACCATGCCCTCTGTGAAGTATTTAGCACCATTATGGGTGCTATAAAATAATAGATATCAATGCGAGAGAAAATAATATAGTGGGCAGTGAGGCTGAAGACAGGGAGGGTATTTCAGAGGACTAGGAAAGAACAGATTTATGGCAGCACAAACACACACAAATCTGCTGAACAACATTATTCCCCCCTCTCCTCTTTCCAAAATGGCACCCAAGGAGGAGGTAAAGAGAAAGGAAAGAAACAAGAAAAGAGAAGTGCTTTGCATTTCAAGATTTCCTCCCTTTTTATTTTGAAACAAGTTTGATGAATTAATTTCTTAATGGTTTACCCTTTTGACATTGGTTTGGGTCAAACAGACTACATGTATTGGTATTTTCTCTTTTATAAATTCTACATTTCCCCCAGAAGTGATCCAAAATCTTCAGTTGTCCCCCAAAATACTTTCCAGTCATCCTCAACTTTATATCTTCACCTACCAGAAAGCAAATCAGAATTCTAAATAGCCCAATCCACCCACTTCAGTGATCTATTTATTTAGATTGGAGGCAATTCTTTGCTCTTTGCTTTTCATGTGGACCTTGTCTAAGCTAGGAAGGGTTTGTTAGCATAGTTACAATGGTACAGCTATACTGGCAAACCCTCCTAGTGAGCTTATATCAGCAAAAAAGTTATTTTGCTGATATAGCTTATCCTAGCTCCCTGAACAAAATAAGCTATAACACCAACAAACTTTTTTGCTAGTATAACTGTCTACCCTACGGCATTTGCCAGCATAGCAATGTCAATTAGGCATGTGCCTGTTTTTTTCACACTCCCAATCAACATAGCTATGCCAGCAAAAATTAAGTGTAGACCAGGCCACAGTGTGTGCACGAGGCGTGATTGTTCCCTTATACCAATGTAAATCAGAAGTAATTCCATGGAAATGAATGAAGTTGCACCTGTTCAAAATCAGAGTAACTCCATTGACTTCATTGGAATTATTCCTGATTTACACTAGTGTAAGTGAGGGTACGTCTATACTTACCTCCGGGTTCGGCGGTAAGCAATCGATCCCGGAAGTGCTCGCCGTTGACACCGGTAATCCTGCTCCGCAAGAGGAGTACGCGGAGTCGACAGGGGAGCCTGCCTGCCGCGTGTGGACCCGCGGTAAGTACCCTGTAGTTCGAACTAAGATACTTCGACTTCAGCTACGTTAGTCACGTAGCTGAAGTTGCGTATCTTAGTTCGAACTGGGGGGTTAGCGTGGACCAGCCCTGAGAGGAGAATCAAACCTAATAGGTGTTAGCTCATTTAAAAACACATTAGCTGACAGCCATGGTAGATGCTTGTATTGCAGGTATAAAAAGAGGGAAACTAGAAAGAGAGGGTAGAATCTTTTTTCTTAGCAGTGTACACCTTTCATAAGTACACGCTCTTATATGAGACACTTCTGAAAAAAGGGGAGCTCCTCAGCTGCTGTGAGTCAGCATAGCTTCATTGCTGTGCGTGGAGCAATGCCAGTTTACACGAGCTGAGCACCTAGCCCTTTGCTTTTGTCAGGAGAGAAAGAAAATGACATGGCGTATATGCAGTAACTTGTCTCTTTTTCTGTTCAGGCAGCATGATAATTCCTGGAGGCTAGACAGGAGGCTATCAAAAAGGCAAAGCAGAACAAGTTAACAGTGCTTTGGCACCAACCTCTCATTGTTAACACAACCAACAATGTGCTAATAGGGTAAAATCGAAGCAAAACTTTCATTAATAAAAAGATCATAAGGTGGCACTGATGTAGTACTTCAGGGACCCTGTGTTGAAAGATCACTGCTTCAGGTCCCTCATAATCTCCGCTCTAAGTGCTACTGCCTCTGTTGAAGGGCTTTGTTAATTTATAATTGTTGTCCTTTGTGTGAAAACTGAAAATGAATGTGGACTTGCCTAGGGTCCCTGAAAGAGGAGTTCACGTCACAGAGCTGCTATTAGAAGTGGAAACATCTGTGAAGAGATGTTCACAGTTACTGCCCAGGAACAAGGTCAGCATGGGTCACTATGGAGACACTGACTTACACTGTCACTAGGCTAGGTTTTATAGGAAGATTAATGAGCCATTTTGCACACGATTTTGAAAGTGCATATTCCCGTTCTGAATAATATTTGAAGGTAAATATCTTTAATGAATGTCAAAAGGCGGTAAACGTTTGGCATTGTTTGGTTTTCATATAATGCACCGTCTTAAGTCTGAAAAAATGCTTTTCTGTTTCCATTGCAGATTTAAGTGTATTATCCTTTTGATTACTTCCAAATATCTCCTTCAATATAATGTCAAATGACCCCACATCTGGGGGCTAAGAAACTAAGATTATGTCTACACTATGAAATTAGGTCGATTTAATAGAAGTCGATTTTTTAGAAATCGATTTGATACAGTTGATTGTGTGTGTCCCCACTAAGTGCATTAAGTCGGCAGTGTGCGTCCACAGTACCGAGGCTAGCGTCGACTTTCAGAGTATTGCACTGTGGGAGCATCCCACAGTTCGCACAGTCTCCACTGCCCATTGGAATTCTGGGTTGAGCTCCCAATGCCTGATGGGGCAAAAACACTGTCCTTCCCTCCCTCCATGAAAGCAATGGCAAAAAATCGTTTCTCACCTTTTTTCCTGGGTTACCCGTGCAGACAACATACCACGGCAAGCATGGAGCACGCTCAGCTCACTGTCACCATACGTCTCCTGGATGCTGCTGACAGACGCGGTACTGCAGTACTACACAGCCGCAGCTCCTTGCCTTTGCAAGTTAGCAAAGATGGTTAGCAGCTGTATTGCACCATCTGCTGCTGTCTCCTGGTTGCTCCTGGCCGACCTCGGTGAGGTCGGCCGGGAGCGCCTGGACATAAATGGGAGTGACGCCAGGTCATTCTCTTCTTTAAGTTTCATCTAATGGAGATTCAGTCCTGCCTGGAATATCATGCAAGCTGGAGGCTTTTGCCTCAGGCTGCTCTCCCAGCCGGCAGCACCGCGCGGTCGCACCCACTCCAGCCTACCCCTTGCTCCCATGGCTCATGAAGCCTGGACAGTAATAAGGAGCAGTTCAACTATAGGCTGAGTAAGTGCAGAATGGTGGTAGAATGTGCCTTTGGACGTTTAAAATCTCGCTGGCGCTGTTTGCTGACTAGGCTGTTTGCAATTAGAAGAGCACAGCAAGGTGCGCTGCTCATCAGAGAGGCTTTGAAAACCAGTTTCATGACTGGCCAGGCTTCGGTGCGACAGCTGTGTGTGTTTCTCCTTGATGCAAACCCGCCCCCTTTGTTGATTTTAATTCCCTGTAAGCCAATCCTGTAAGCCATGTCGTCAGTTGCCCCTCCCTCCGTGAGAGCAACTGCAGACAATCGTTTCGCACCTTTTTTCCGCGCAGACGCAATACCACGGCAAGCATGGAGCCCGCTCAGATCACCGCGGCAGTTATGAGCACTGTAAACACCATGCACATTATCCTGCAGTATATGCACTACCAGAAACTTCAAAAGCAGGCGAGGAGGCGAAGGCAGCTCGGTGACGGCAGCGCAGTGACGAGAGTGAAGAGGACATGGACACAGACTTCTCTCAAAGCACGGGCCCTGGCAATTTGGACATCATGGTGGTAATGGGGCACATTCATGCTGTGAAACACCGATTCTAGGCCCGGGAAACAAGCACAGACTGGTGGGACCGCATAGTGTTGCACGTCTGGGATGATTCCCAGTGGCTGCGAAACTTTCGCATGCATAAGGGCACTTTCCTGGAACTTTGTGACTTGCTTTCCCCCACCCTGAAGCGCAAGAATACCAAGATGAGAGCAGCCCTCACAGTTCACAAGTGAGTGGCAATAGCCCTCTAGAAGCTTGCAATGCTAGACAGCTACTGGTCAGTCAGGAATCAATTTGGAGTGGGCAAATCTACTGTGGGGGCTGCTGTGATCCAAGTAGACAAAGCGATCACTGAGCTGCTGCTATCAAGGGTAGTGACTCTGGGAAATGTGCAGGTCATAGTGGATGGCTTTGCTGCAATGGGATTCCGTAACTGTGGTGGGGCGATAGACGGAACGCATATCCTTATCTTGGGACCAGACCACCAAGGCAGCCAGTACATAAACCGAAAGGGGTACTTTTCAATGGTGCTGCAAGCACTGGTGGATCACAAGGGACGTTTCACCAACATGGGATAGCCGGGAAAGATGACGCTCGCATCTTCAGGAACTCTGGTCTGTTTGAACAGCTGGAGAAAGAGACTTACTTTCCAGACCAGAAAATAACCATTGGGCATGTTGAAATGCCTATAGTTATTCTTGGGGACCCAGCCTACCCCTTAATGCCATGGCTCATGAAGCCATACATAGGCATCCTGGACAGTAGGCAGGAGCTGTTCAACTATAGGCTGAGCAAGTGCAGAATGGTGGTAGAATGTGCATTTGGATGTTTAAAAGCACGCTGGCGCAGTTTACTGACTCGGCTAGACCTCAGCGAAACCAATATTCCCATAGTTATTACTACTTGCTGTGTGCTCCACAATATCTGTGAGAGTAAGGGGCAAACGTTTATGGCGGGGTGGGAGGTTGAGGCAAATCGCCTGGCTGCTGATTACGCGCAGTCAGACACCAGGGCGGTTAGAAGAGCACAGCAGGGCGCACTGCGCATCAGAGAAGCTTTGAAAACCAGTTTCATGAAAAAGTTCCTAACTGTCAGGGTGGTTAAACGCTGGAATAAATTGCCTAGGGAGGTTGTGGAATCTCCATCTCTGGAGATATTTAAGAGTAGGTTAGATAAATGTCTATCAGGGATGGTCTAGACAGTATTTGGTCCTGCCATGCGGGCAGGGGACTGGACTCGATGACCTCTCGAGGTCCCTTCCAGTCCTAGAATCTATAAATCTATGAATCTATGGCTGGCCAGGCTACGGTGTGAAAGTTCTGTTTGTTTCTCTTTGATGAAAACCTGCCTCCTTGGTTCACTCTACTTCCCTGAAAGCCAACCGCCCTCCCCTCCCCCCTTTGGTCACCGCTTGCAGAGGCAATAAAGTCATTGTTGTTTCAAATTCATGCATTCTTTATTAATTCGTCACACAAATGGGGGGATAACTGCAAAGGTAGCCCAGGAGGTGTGGGGGAAGAGGGAAGCACCGGGTGGGGTGGTGGAGGAGGAAAGGACAAGGCCACACTGCACTTCAAAACTTATTTATTGAATGCCAGCTTTCTGTTGCTTGGGCAGTCCTCTGGGGTGGAGTGGTTGGGTGTCCGGAGGCCCCCCCACCACATTCTTGGGCATCTGGGTGAGGAGGCTATGGAACTTGGGGAGGAGGGCAGTTGGTTACACAGGGGCTGCAGCGGCGGTCTGTGCTCCTGATGCCTTTCCTGCACCTCAACCATACGCCGGAGCATATCAGTTTGATCTTCTAGTAGCCTAAGCATTGCTTCCTGCCTCCTCTCATCACGCTGACGCCACCTATCATCTTGATACCGCCACCTCTCCTCTTGCTCCCGCCACCTGTCTTCTCGCGTGTCCCTTCTGTCCTCGCATTCATTTTGTGCTTTCTTGAACTCTGACATTGTCTGCCTCCACGCATTCTGCTGGGCTCTTTCAGTGAGGGAGGACTGCATGAGCTCAGAGAACATTTCATCACGAGTGCATTTTTTTTTGTCTTCTAATCTTCGCTAGCCTCTGGGACGGAAATGATACGGGGAGCGTTGAAACATTTGCAGCTGCGGGAGGAAAAAAAAGGGAGAGTTGTCTTTAAAAAGACACATTTTAGAGAACAATGGGTAGACTCTTCCACAGTGAACTAAGCTGTTAACATTACATAGCACGTGTGGTTTCTTTACAAGGTCGCATTTTGCCTCTTATATTGAGGGCCTGCCAGTTTGGTGTGAGAGATCACACACGCAGGGCCAGCGGGCAACAGAATTTGGCTTGTAGGCAGCCATGGTAAGCCACAGTCCTTTGGCTTCTTTAACCTTCATAACATGTGGCAACGGTTTCAAACAGCAGCGCCCTCATTTCACATACCAAGCACCCGTTGGGTTGGCCATTTAAAAGGAGAGGCTGTGTGCAGCACAAACCCAACTAAACCCCCCACATATACCCAATTCTCTGGGATGATTGCTTCACCCCTCCCCCCACCGCGTGGCTAACAGGCTTTGGGAGTACATCCAGGAGAGCTTCACTGAGATGTCCCTGGAGGATTTTCACTCCATCCCCATACACGTTAACAGACTTTTCCAGTAGCTGTACTGGCCGCAAATGCATCCCAAGTCTTCAGGGCAAATTAATCATTAAACACACTTACTTTTAAACCATGTATTATATTTACAAAGGTACACTCACCAGAGGTCCCTTCTCCGCCTTCTAGGTCTGGGAGCCCGCCTTCGGTGGGTTCGGAGGGTACTAGATCCAGGATGAAAAACAGTTCCTGGCTGTCGGGGAAAATGATTTCTCCACTTGCTTGCTGTGCACTATCTTCAACCTCCTCCTCCTCATCATCATCATCCTCCTCGTCCCCAAAATCCTCATCCCTGTTGCGTGAGAATCCATTGACGGAGTCCACGTACAGGGCTGGATAGTTGTAGGGGCACCCCCTAGAATGGCATGCAGGTCATCAGGGCCGGCTCTGACTTTTTGGCCGCCCCAAGCAAAAAAAAAACGGGGCGGCCAGAACGGCAAAGCAAAAAAAAAACCTGCGGCACGGCCGGAGCGCGGGTGCAGGGGGACCGGCTGGGAGGGGAGGGAGAGGGAGCGAGCGGGGGAGAGAGAGAAGGGGGCGACCAGGACTACAGCAGGGGCGCTGCCACGCGGCCCCTCCCGCTGCGCCGCCGCCTGCCGCGAGGGCTCCGCTCCGGTCGGCGGGGAGGGAAGGAAGAGGACTGCCCTGCAGGACGCTCTGGTTCTCCGCGCCGCCGCCCCCTATAGGGCGGCCGGAGCGGAACAAGAACAAAAAAAAAAAAGCGGCCGTGCCGCCCTAGGATTGGGCAGAATGCCGCCTCGAACAGTCTGCCGCCCCAAGCACCAGCTTGCTCAGCTGGTGCCTGGAGCCGGCCCTGCAGGTCATCATAGAAGTGGCATGTCTGGGACTCTGACCTGGAGCGGCCGTTTGCCTCTCTGGCTCTTTGGTAGGCTTGCCTGAGCTCCTTAAGTTTCACATGGCACTGCTGCGGGTCCCTGTTATAGCCTCTGTCCTTCATGCCCTTGGAGATTTTTCCAAATGTTTTGGCATTTCGTCTTTCGGAACGGAGTTCTGATAGCACCGATTCCACTCCCCATACAGCGATCAGATTCAGTACCTCCCATTCGGTCCATGCGGGAGCTCTTTTGCGATTCTGGGACTCCGTGGTCACCTGTGCTGGTGAGATCTGCCCGGTCACCTCTGAGTTCGCCATGCTGGTCAAACAGGAAATTAAATTCAAAAGTTCCCGGGGCTTTTCCTGTCTACCTGGCCAGTGCATCTGAGTTGAGAGTGCTGTCCAGAGCAGTCACAATGGAGCACTCTGGGATAGCTCCTGGAGGCCAATACCATCGAATTGCATCCACACTACCCCAAATTCAACCCAGCAAGGTCAATTTCAATGCTAATCCCCTGTCGGAGAGGAGTACAGAAATCGATTTTAAGACCCCTGTAAGTCAATAAAAATGGCTTCGTCGTGTGGACGGGTGCAGGGTTAAATTGATCTAGCCCTGCTAAATTCGACCTAAACTCGTAGACCAGGGCTAAGAGGAGTCATCCCAAGCCATTGTAATCATTTCCCCTCTCTGATAAAAAAAACTTGTAAAATGACCAACTTGGCAGAGGTACAAAAATGTATATTGCCAACCATGTACGGTGTTGGTTAAAAATGATGAGCAGAGAGAGATTGGGCTTTCATTGCAAATCTCATCTGTTTGGTTTTAGTTTTTGTAAAAACAAAAATCAGAAGCAGTTTGAATCTGGCTCCAATTTAATCAAACAATCAAAGTTTGAGGGAGAGTTTTGGCTCATCTCTAATTATATTGTATCCAGACTTGTAGTGGCCTACAGAACTAAAGAAAATTTCCCAGTCAACCCCAGGATATGAGAGACACCACAACCACTCTAAACAGTAGCAAATTAAGTCCTGATCTCAGTGAGTTGCAGCTCTTAATTTTGGCTGTCAAGTAGCCCAACAGAAATTAGATCCACAGATCCATCCAGGGATGGGGCTTATTGATGGACAAGTGTGTGGCCAGCAGTACAGGTGGTAGGTATTCAAGTGGGAGTAAGGGCTGCTCCTGGCTGCTCTCTGTTTTCTTTGTTCAATTTGGCATGCTACCATGTTATGCATTGAGACATGATTGGAGGCAGCCCATGATGCATAGGCTGTGTCACAGGGTGGAGTACCAGGGCCTGTAAAACTCTGGTCTGTGCCTGAGTCAGGTGACAAGGATCACATGAGAGCAGTCTGGAGGCAGTGCCTCCTATAAGATGGACTGCCTGCTAACGCAGTGGAGGAGAGAGCACTGCGGGGAGTAGGAAGGATTCCCTGTAGTAGAGCTAGGCTGGGGTGAGCTCTCCCTTATGGGTTAAGGAGAAGGGACTAGGAGAGCCAGGAATCCCTCTGATGGTGCCCTACTACAGGTGTTAAAAAGATGTGGGGTACGAAGCTTTGGTAAAAGGGCCAAATGGACTCTGAGCCCAGGGAAGGGCTCAAGGTACTGTGTTGTGTTCCAGGAAGAGCCCAACAGATAGTAACTGGAACAGGACTGCAGTTTGGTTCAGCTGAGCCCAATGCTGCAAAATGGACAGGAACTGTGTGTTAAAGGGAACTTGTGAAAAACTACCTGGGCCTGCATTGGCCAAAGGAACTATTTATGATATGGAACCAAAATGGCTTCGTAAAGCAGACTCCAAGAGTGGGAATGCTAATTAAAACTCCAACTTCAATTGGAGAGTTGAAGGGAAAACGGAGGTGCAAACACTTGACTCAGTGGGGTATGCTGACTCTAGTACAGAGGGTATGCAAAGACAAGGCACAGCAAACAACAGAAAGATAGTGTAATGATGACAGACCATGGTCGTCAGCAGGCGGGATCGAACTGGGGACCTCTGGAGCTTAGTGCATGAGCCTCTACCACATAAGCTAAAAGCCAACTGCCTGGTAGCTAAGGCTGTAGAGCAGACTCATTTAACTCTCTCTAAGTGGTCTTGGTGCCACTAGATAGGACAGAACACCACACCCAGAAGGTGTGTGGGTTACATAAGTACACAGGCAGGCCGCGTGTAGAGGCCGCTGGGCCCCCAGAGAATCACAGCATAAACAGGTAGGTAGCAACGGCACTTTCAAACCATTTACATGAGGGGGGGGAAGCTATTGTCCCCATCCCAGCCTCTTGGAACCCAGATGGGGTCATGCTGGTACATAGACACAGAAGGACCCTCTTGTCTGGAGGTATTTGCCTCCAGAGTCTACTCCTCGGGGAATTCTGCACCACTGCGCATGTGCAGAATTTATGTCCACCACCGATTTCTTCACTTCCCTGCAGAAAAATGACTTTCTGATGAAGAAGCAAAGGGAAGCCACAGGAGTGGTCATGTGACCCTCCCCAGCAGTATGTTTCAGGTGCCCAAGGCAGCCAGCAGAGAGGTAAATCTATGTGGGGCAGGAGGTGGGACTGGGGAAGACCTGGCTGGTGGCTCCTACCCTGCGCCAGGCTCAGCTGCTAGTCCAGGCTGGGCTGGGGAGGATGGGACATCCTCTACCCCTGCACGGCATCCGGGGCTGGGTCAGACCCACCCCCAGATTTCTTCCCCGGCTGTAGGAAGCGCTGCAGTTCCCCTCCCTCTCCCCGCACCCATCTCTCCTCATCTGCAGAGGGAGGTCCCTGCAGAGGGAGCTGCTCCCCCATCCACCCAACCCCCATGCATCCAGACACCCTCATACCCAGATCCTCCTGCCGAGCTTCACCCACCACACTCAGAACCACCCCTGATAAGCCCCACTCCCTCTGTGCCTGGACCACCCTGACGAGCCACCCACACCTGGATCCCCAGCCCACCGAGCCCCAACCAGTTGCACCTGGATCCTCACCTCACTGAGTCCCACTTCCCCCAGCATCAGGACCCTCCACTGAGCCCCCCACACTCAGACCCGCCTGCTGAGCTCTTTCCCCCCACCCCCAGATTCCCCCCGCTGAGCCCCAACCACCTTCACCTGGACCCCCCTGCAGAGTCCCATTACTGTTGCACGCAGAACCCCCCAACAAGCCCCTGTGCACCCAGATCTTCCCCCCTTCGCATCCAGATCCCCCACTGAGCTGCCCACACCCAGAATGCCCCACACAGAACCCTCTCAGCCCACACCTAGATCCTCCACACTAAGCTCCTCCACACTTGGATCTCTTTGTTCTTTTGGCTTCCCTTTGGAGCTATCATAAAAGAAAAGGCAAATACACATTTAAAAGCAAAAGAAAATCCCTTTCTTTCATGGAACTACTGTGTAATATATCATCTTAAAAAGTGGAGATGGGGGCACGGCCAATTACATTAATAAGTACTCAAGGAGAACTAAGCTGTTGGGATCACTTCTCTCTAAAACAATATAGCAGCAATGAGAGTAGAAAAGTTTTAAATGCTCCTCCCCCGCCCCATGTTCTCTCGCTGAAGTGCAGATGACTGGGTGCTCCATGCACACAGAACTGGTATTAGGAGCAGATGAGTTTTAAACCCTCTCTTCTGGTGTCCTTTGGCATGAGTGAAGCTGGAGGCAAGGGGAGGCCCCGAGCAGTAGTAAAAGCACAAAGCATAAAGTTTTTAAACCTTCCCTTAATGTATACTTCTCATGGGGGCAGCAGGAGCTGGATGGCACTAAGTAATATTTTAATCTCTTTCTTCTCAAATTCTTCCCATGGGTGGGAGTGGATATCAGGGGTACTGAATGGCAGTGGGAACAGAGGGATTTGCATGGTTCTTTGGAGCTCTGTGTCCCAAGATCACTATCATGAAAGGGGTCTCTCTCTCTCCTTTTCTACCAATGGTAAGTGCAGTATATTTTAGCTAATATGATAGCAAAGGTGTTTTGTTCTGTTTTTAGAAATCTATTTCTACAGCAATTAAATGGTTAATGCATGGTTTTGTTATTAAGGTCAGGAGACTGGTTTTATCCTGGCTCTGCCACAGATTGGCTGTGTCCCCTTAAGCAAGTTATTTACGCCAAAACTTTTCAGAAGTAGTCACTAATTTTGGGTGTCTAATTTCTGGGTGTCTGGCATGGGACACCTATTGACTTCAATGGGAGTTGTGAGTGTTCAGGTCAAAGATGTGCCAGATGGGCACCGAACAATCAAAGCACTGAAAATTAGTGCCTACTTTTGAAAATTTGGGTCTTAACCTCTTTATGCCTCAGTTTCCTCATCTGTAAAATGGTATACTATTATTCACTGTGTGAGAGCAAATTAATGTTTATAAAGCTTGTTAAGAACTTGCAGTGGAAGGTGCTGTACAAGTGCAAGGCATTATTTATTTGTTAAAACCTATAAGCTTTGGAAGTGAAGTCTATGCTGGTCCTTCCCTACTCTGACTTTTACAGGTACTTCTGCTTTCAATGCAGCTTAGAAATTCAGACAGATGCCTGTTTCATCAGCTGCTCCTAGTATTTCTTGAGGAGCTAGTTACCCAGGGAGCTATAAAATGTATTATAAATCATGGTTTCATTTTAGGCAAAATGGTGAGTTCTTCTCCCTCCTCCCTCTGCTTCAGTCCCCAGAGTCAGATTTGAGTCTCTCTGCTGCAATGCATTCAACCAATCAAAAGACAAGGATGCACTTACATGATTTGTAATAAAAGGAGACACGCTTGAATGGTTTCACACTGTGCTATCACTACAATGACTGGACCTAAGAGATCTAGGCAAAAGCTACTGCACACACTGGTCAGATTTCCCAGAATTGTTTACTGCAGTTCCTGCTATACCAACACCTGATTGGTTGGTTTAAGATGGAGATACATAAGCAGTGGTCTGCTTTGTTGTGTAGTTCAAAGATGGAACACACTGGAGTAGGCTGTTGTCAGTGATATAGCGATGCTAGACAGAAGGAGATCAATGGAGTTTGCTTTAATCTTTCTGCAGGAGGCAGAGTTCAAATAGAACTAGGGCTGTCAAACAATTAAAAAATAATCACAATTAATTGTGAGATTTAAAAAAAGTTGTGATTAATCTGTTTTACTCACACTGTTAAACTGTAATAGAATACAAGTACTGTAGTGTGAAAGTACTACTTACAAATTTTGTTTTTACATAACTGCACTCAAAAACAAAATAATGTAAAACATTAGAGCTTACAAGTTGAACCATAAAGAGGCATACAAATGTTTAACTTATCTGACACTTAAATACCTTGCAACGCCGGCTACAACAGTGCCATGTGAATGCCTGTTCTCACTTTCAGGTGACATTGTAAATAAGAAGCAGGCCGCATTATTTCTAGTAAATGTAAACAAACTTGTTTGTCTTAGTGATTGGCTGAACAAGAAGTAGGACTGAGTGGACTTGTATGACGTGAATTGAAAAATATTATTTATTTTATTTATCTTTTTTACAGTGCAAATACTTGTAATCAAAAATAATATTAAGTGAGCACTGTGCACTTTGTATTCTGTGTTGTCATTGAAATCAGTATACACTGGACCCTCTCTAGAACGCGGGATTTGGGATCCATGCGCGGTACCGCGTTAACATGAGGACCGCATTAAAATGAATTGTAATTAAAGTAATTAAATTTGGGATCCATGGCTGCGACCGCGTTATATGTGAATTTGCGCTATATAGATGTGCGTTCTAGCGAGGGTCTGGTGTATTTGAAAATGTAGAAAAACATCCAAAAATATTTATAATAAATTTAAATTGGTATTCTATTATTCTTTAATGGTGTGATTAAAATTGCAATTAATTGTGACTTTTTTAATCTACTTACTTTGTTTTGCATTTATCACATGCATTAAATGAAATTAATTGACAGCCCTAAATAGAAGAAAGACACAAACGAAACACAATTAAGAGTTAATAAAATTTTTAAAGTACTAGAAAAGCATGATTGTAGAAGAAAATTAAAATGGGGAGAAAAATACAAAAAGCCCTCACCACAGTCATATAACTATTAAACTGATACTGTTGTGGTTGGTGCATTATAAATACCTTTTGATAAATTAGCCAGAAAATACAGTAGTGTCATTAATGCATAGGTTATAAATGCCTAGATTATAAAGCCAGACCACTGTGATCATGTAGTCTGAGCTCCTATTGAAGTTTGAGTAAAAAAGTCCTTGTGAACCTTTGGTCCCCCACCCTTCCTTGTTCTTTTGAGTACAGCTTTAAGTAATACAGTGTGGCTGACAATATATTTTCTTAAAGGGAATTCTATCAGGATTTTGCTTGCCTCACTGCATAGAAAAAAAATCTATTAGCTGTCAGGATAAAAAGGATTAAGTAAAGATGAAATGAGACAAAGAAACAAATTGCATTGTGACTGAAAAGTAAATACAAGTTTTGAGAAAAGCATAATGTGAAGATTTAAAAAAAAAAAAAAAAGGGAAACAAGTCCCAGATCTATTAGACTGTGAAACAGTCTCTCACAGGAATTGGCAAAATCCCCATAATCTGAGACACTTAAAATCAGACAAGACAAAGCATAGGGCTGGTAGTTCCCAATTTGGCATTTGGGGTGAGGGGAGTGAGAACAGGGTAAAAAAGAGTGTCATTGTGGGTGGGGAAAGCTATAGCACCCTAAAGCCAGTTCTCTCTCACACTGGAAACTAGCTGCTACGTCTACAGTTAAAGTAGCAAGTGGTCACTTGAAAACAAATCCAGCTTTCTCCCTACTCTCAGTGTGGCCCATAATGTTGCTAATTGCAGGAGCAGCTTCGCCTGTGAAGAGCTGCAGGTTCAGCACTGACTTGCTGGCCCAGCTTCTTTTCTCTGCTCCCAAAGCATTTGGCTAAGCCTTGAATGGACAGGCCCATTCCCAGCAGCAGTGGAGTCTTCGGGGAATAGGAGAATGGAGAGGAAAAATCAACAAAAAGAGTGTATAGAAAGGGTTCGATCCTTCACCCATTGCAGTCACTAGGAATGTGGCAATTTGCAAGAGCAGAACCTAAAAGAGAAAAAGAAGAACCAAAAAAAAGGAAATAAAAGTAGTGAAGGAACATAGACAACAGAGAGAGAAATGAGAAGAGAGAGGACAACACATGGTGTAGGGTTGTCAACTTTCTAATCACACAAAACTGAACACTCTAGCCCCGCCCCCTTTCCTGAGGCCCCGCCCCCACTCACTACATTTCCCCCTCCTTCACTGGCTCACTCTCCCCCACCCTCACTCACTTTCACTGGGGTTGGGATGCGGGTGGGGATACGGGCTTTGGGATGGGGCTGGGGATGAGGGGTTTGGGGTGCAGGAAGGGGGTCCAGGCTGGGGGGGGTGGCCAAGGGATTCGGAATGGGAGAGGGGGCTGTGGGTTGAGGGAGGGGGTTGGGGTGTGGGAGGAGGTATGGGCTGTGGGCTGGGGCCAGGGATGAGGGGTTTGGGTGTAGGAGGGGGGTCCAGGCTGGGGCCGACGGATTTGGCGTGCGGGAGGGGGCTGCGGGTTTAGGCAGGGGCTTGGGGTGCAGAAGGGGTTACAGGCTGAGGGTGAGAGGTTTGGGGTACAGGAGGGGGCTCTGGGTTGGGGGGTGCCTCAGGGCTGGGGCAGGGGGTTGAGGTGCGGATTTACCTCGGGTGACTCCCAGTCAGGAGCGGGCGGGGGAGGGGGGCACAAAGGCAAACTCCCTGCCTGCGTTGCGCCCCAGAAGCAGCCAGCAGATCCGTCTCACAGGCACGACCCCACCAGGTCCCATTGGCTGCAATTCACGTCCAATGGGAGTGCGGAGCCAGTGCTTGGGGGGCGGAGGGGGCAGCGCATGGAACCCCGTGCCTCCCCTCACCTAGGAGCGGACGTGCTGGCCGTACCCGGGGCGCAGCATGGTGCCAGGACAGGCGGGGACTAGCCTGCCTTAGACCCGCAGCACCACCTTTTACCAGCCCAGTCGGCGGTCCTAACTGGAGCCGCCAGGGTCCCTTTTCAACTGGGCATTCTGGTAAAAAAATGGAGACCTGGCAACCCTAACATGGTAGGAAAGAGGAGGGATGGTGGCAGCGTGTCAGGACATAGTGCCAGCAGACATGGGGAAGAACCCAATAGTCAAAGAGGGGGCTTCAGGAAAAGAGGATGGTGACCGCTGCTGTAATAAATAATCCTGCACAGGCAAGGAGAGGGCTTAGAACTCCTAACGGGTCTTTTCCTTTTCTAACTCAGCTGAGTCTGTCATAACACAGTAAATAAATAAGGCTCCATGTGGTAAAGTGACTCATGGGCCGGGCCACCGCTCGCAGGGGTTCTCCTCCACTATAGTTCTGCAGAACTGCCGTCCAGGCGCGCTAGTGGTTCCCTTTACCTTGTGACTTGGCCTGCTGGATGGATCATGCTTGAGACTCGCCCCTTTTAGGCTAATTCAGAGGCCAGTCCACAAGACAGGAAAAATCCAAAGTCTAGTAGCCTCTATGCCAGGCCCACAGCCCCCATCTGGGACTTGTCATTCTTGACCTCCTTCAGTCTGGAAGCCTGTCCTCCTCCCTTTGGTCTGGGGGAGATGCAGGGGAACCCAGGTCTGACAAATAGGGAAAGGTAGGAACAGCCCAGGGACCCTGTTTAGATGGCCAAGGACTGTTCTATCAGCCCCCCTGCCACTTCCCTGGGCTGTTCCTACCTTTCCCTATTTGTCAGCATCTTCCCCAGGTCTAGGAGTGCTGCTACTCCTGCTTTGCAATTGTGGCTCCTTGCTGCTTCTTCCCAGCTGGCTACAGAGGAACTTCTGCTGAGCTGCCGCCCCCGACCCCACAGTAGCTGGGCTATATTCCAAACAGTCCTTCTGCTCTCCCCAGTACTCCCCCTGATTCAGGCAGTCCCTAAGTCACTCCCCTCAAAGCAGGAGTCCCGTAGCTCTCCTCTGTGGTGCTGGACGTGTAACTTGGGCCAGCTGTAGGGCCTCAGTTCACTGCTGCTTCAACTGGCTCCTTTCTCCCAATTAGTCCCCAGCTTCAGGAGATTCAGCAAGTCAGTCTCTTCTTATTAGAATCTCCTTGCTTATGAGGAGAAGTCTGTCCATCTCCCAGGGCTGGGACCTTTGGAACAGGGCCTCTCCCTTTTAAGGCTCCTCCTCCAAGACTGGCATCCTTCAGAGGTGTGGTGGGGGGCTGCCTGAGCCCACAACTGCTCTTTAATCGTTTCTCACCTGGTGCAGGGTTTGTACACACTCTTACTCCTATTTGCCCCAAACCTTTCCCCTCCCACCGCACTATAGAGGAGAGTGAAAACTCTGGAAATACCTTTTATAGGGGAAAGCGATGCAGGATGCTTTCCCCTCTTCAGAGCAGCCTCTCCTCTCTACAGAAGATCTCTGCAAGAGACCCATTGGCCATGCAGAAGAATGCGGCACACTCAGGGAGCAGGATCTAGGGAGGATCCACACTAAGAGGTATTTTGCCCCGGTAGTCCAGGGCTAGGTAGAGAATGCAATAACAACTCAGCGGAATTTATGGATTTTTCCCCCCTATATACTTTTCTTCAGCAGAAGGAAACACGTGTTCCCCGAATCTTAAAAGAAAAAGCAACTTTATTATATTTCCTTCCTTATATATCTGCCTTTCTGGAAGTTATGTTTTAGTCAAACATTACTTGGCTTAATATGGGGTAACTGGGTGAAATTCTGTGGTCTGCGCTATACAGGAGGTCAGACTATATGAGATATAAGATCTCTTCTGACCTTAAAAGCTATGAATTTGTGGATATTTTAGGTATGGGAAAATATTATTTTGGACTTAAATGATATTTTAGCTTTGTTATGCTCAAATCTATATTTGCCATGAAATCTGTGTAATACAAAACAAATAGAATAAGACATAAAAGCATCTACTGTATAATGAAACATCTTTTGATTTATTTTTTATTCCACTAAAGGGCATAATGATCCCAAAGTGTTGACTTTTTGCTGACATTCAGTGCATTTCCATACATTTTGTCTCCTGCAAGCTAATACTGCATTTTCTAAATCTTAGTCAATTACAGTGGGAACAAGGTAGTTTTAGTGACAGCTTGAGTGGTCAACTCCCACTCCTGAATTGTTTTTTGTTTTGGAAAATCCTGTCTAATTAGTATATACTCAAGGTGTACACTTAAAAATATTATCTTTATCTTATCAACAACAAGAATGACAACACAGCAGAATATAGAAAGGATGCTTATGCAAATCAGGATAGGCAAGCAAAACAAATTCTTTTGTTTATCACTTTGCACTATTTTCTGTACCCTGCTGCAGGGTTTTTTATGGTCATTTAAAAGTTTATAATCACAACTGTTAGAAGCTTAAGTAGCTTTTAACACATCTACTTAATGAATAGTAAAGATGCTCATTAAGTGAGCTTCAGAAAGAACCTTCTCCTGTGGCTCTGTAAATTGATTGAAAAAGAGAAAAAGGATTTGTTTTCCCAGAGGTTTAGGAAAAACTAAAAACGCAAGCCAGTAACTTTATGGCAGTATCAGAGCAGCGACTCCTTTTCTGTGTTTGCTTGAAAGACTCATTTTACACAGCGAGTCTGATTCTCAACTCACACTGATGTAAATAAGGAATATCTCAATTGAAATCAATGGAGCTGCACCAGGATCTGGCCCGGGATCTTTTAGAAGTGCCTGGTGCATCGGAGATTATAATATTTCCAAACTGGAAGAAGGAGCAGGCATAATCTTTGCCTGTCATTGCCAGTAATGAATAAAGTGAGATTAGTTTGTTTGTTCTGGTGAAATTTGCTCCTGGATCGGTTTTTTATTTTTTTAGAGACAAAAGCCTTTTTTCCATAAACAGAGAAATGATCAGTGCTGTGTGGTCTACCTACAGTAAATCATAGAAAAGTGCAGCTGATATGTGCTAATGAACAGTCATTTAGATATCAGAGCTGGTTACCAGTCCTCTTGTACGAGAATTCAGATGCATACAATTCTATGTCCATTTTGTTTAGAATAAAATACAAGTCTCTTAACCCCTCCTTGTTTACCGTACTCTCAGGCTGATAAGAGCCCGCAGTTTCCCTTGCAGTTGCAATTTACTGTGATTTCAGTAACAGATTCAGACCATAGAGCTTTTGTACAACTGGAATCTCACTACTTCAATTTGTAATGCTATTGCCTATAAAATGAACAGAATTAATTACAGAATGTACACTTTATTTTTTTAACAAATTTATTTCTCCTCCCCCTCAAAAAAAATAACCTGTTATTTCTAGTCGTCACACCTAGATACTGAGTAAATTACTTCACCAAAGCTTTTGTACTCATGGACAGTATCTGAAGAGGTACTATGATCATATGCCCTGCTGTGTGTATTCATTGCTACAGATGGATATTGAGCATACGTGAGGGAAAATAGGCATTACTTCCCTTCCCCCATGTGTTCTTTCCCTTCCCCACCTCATTTCTTCTCTTTCCTCTCCTTCTGCTTTTCTTTCCATCTAATAAGAGTCTGATTTAGCTAGCCAAAATTGTATATTTTGCAACACTACTGCAAGCCTGAAACCAAAAGGACAGCTAGAATCAATGTCCTAAGTAACCCAATGCTTTGCAGGTCTCAAAGGTTATGTCTAAAGAGTAACTAGACACCCACGGCTGGCCCATGCCAGTTGACCCGGGCTCACAGGGCTCAGGCTGTGGCGTGGTTTCATTGCTGTCTAGGCTTTTGGATTTGGACTGGAGCCCTGGCTCTAAGACCCTGCAGGGTGGGCGGTCTACACTACAATGAAATAGCCCCACAGCCCAAGCCCCACGAGCCTGAGCTGCATTTTCTATCTTTGCTGTTGTCTTCTTTCCCCTTTTGTGCGCATTTGCCTCGTCTTCTAAGAAACGAAATTAAATTTTAACAACTGCGACAACAGCTTGAGCCTATCTCAACTAACTTTCTCTTTTCCCCCCCCAAAAAACCCCAGTTATTGCCATCTTTTATATCAGCTAAAAAACTGTCAAACAGAAAGGTTTTCCTCAGAAAAGCTTTCTACAACTAACCATCCCCTCCCCAAAAAACAAAAAACCACACACCAAGGGTTATAGTTAAAATAAAAGTTTTATTTAATACTTTAAATTTTAAATGCTTTAACTGTTTTTCCTTCTTTTCAATAAAAGATTAAAAAAATGTTTGTTATGGTACTAACCAAGCTAAGGTCTTTGTATACCAAACCTTTTTAAAAATTGTTTAACGTTAAACAGTAACAGGGTCATGTTAACACCTTTAACTCTTTAAGCCCATATATTCCATCAAAATTAATACAACATTCCCAATATATAGGTTCATATTTCTCTGTTTTACAGAGTACACCAGCAGGAAAGACCGTGAAATGTGAACAGTGCGGCAGTATGAGAGTACAGAGAAGCTAGGCACTGCACAAAGTGCAGTGCTGTAAGTCCCCCATAGGGACACTGCAGTCACAAACTAAAAGGTTCCTACTTTACATTAACGTAGTCCTTTTTGAATTCACAGCCCTGTAGTCTGAACTGCACAACAGTGTACACATGTCCTAGGACTTGCGAGCCCTGTATTCTATTCCCAGCTGTACTACTGACCTGCTATGTAAGACTAGGCAAGACACTTCATCTCACCTCTCTGTTTTCCCTTCTGTCCTATTTGTTTTGTAAGCTCTCTGGGGGCACTGATTGTGTTTTACTGTATATTTGGGCCTCAATCTTGGTTAGGTCCTCTTGGTGCTACTAGAATACATAAAAATAACAATGATGAATACTAGTAGATGAGATCAGTATAGGGCTCTTAGGTTGCTATTTTCAAAGGAATCTATGAGTTTCAGTGGGATTTAGGCACCTAACTTCCCTACAGTCCTTTGAAAATCCTAGATTCAGCTAGGGAAATTGTGAGGATTTTTGAAAAGCGAAAAAAGTATTATAATCTGTTTATATTACCATATAATATTTTCTTCCATGTCTTTGTTAGTTATTGTGACACGATCTCCGGGGTACAACCTGGAACTGTAGGACCACTGTGCCCCGTTAACTCTCCAGCCTGGGCTGTCTCTCACAAAGCTATGCCAATGACAAACAGTGAGGATGAATTAGTTCATGTACATACAACACTTTTGAAGACATATGCATTCTAAGCATTGTCATCACAGTCCTAAAATAGTCAATTGAGTTGTCTTTCAGCAGTCTATTATTCTGTGTATTATACAGGTATCTTATGAACCACATTTTCAAAGGGCATTAATCCAGCCTTTAAATAGATGCCTGCAATACATTCTCATATCTTTGTAGGTACATACATAATTTTGATGAAGATTCACTACCTGATTTTGGGACACAAACGTGGTTTGTACCCACAGATCAAGTAGCTATTTAAATCATAATATTTGTGTCCACCAACTTGTGGAGATACACACACCAAAACCATACAAAAAATCCCTACAAAGACAAGATGCTCCACTGCATGTTCTTCTCCCCCAGAAGAGCGGATGAGAAAACAAACACAACAGATGTTAGCCATGTTGCTTAATGTACAACTGTAAGGTGCTTAGATACTACAGTGATGAGCACAGTATAAGAATCTATACAGGCTAGAATAGAAAACTGTAAACTCAACACTGTGGACTCAGTTGTAGAGGACCAATATATAGAGAGATCTAGAGCTATCTTTCTATCAGTATAGATTGTGTATTTTGTAGGCTAGAAGTCATTATTTCCAAAATTATATAATCGGATCCTGTTTCAGGCAGTGTTTTCTTTTCAGCTTAGCCTATAGTTAAATACTGCTCTGGGCAGTGATGTTTGGAAATGTTACATTTACTGTTCATAAAACTGGATTTTGCCTACCGTTGATGAATGAATATTATTATACTCTTTAGTGCTATCCTAACAGACATGTCCAACTCCATATGCAAACCATTGGATCCATTTTTTAATTCACTAAATGCAGCAGAAGAAAGTCGAGGAAAATTCCGAATAGACATAAGAGTTATCTTATTGCTAAAAGTCTAACAAGAAGTCTGAAATGAGGCAGTTTAAAGCCTAATTTCAAGGGTGTTTTTAATGCCATTTGACTGCATAGCCCAAAATCTGATTATATTAACCACAGAGTCTTTAATTTTGTCAGCAGAGCAAACTTGTTTAAAATAACAAGTTTTGTTAACAAATTGAAGCTGCTTGATCAGCAATCTCTCTAAAGTAAGAGGTGATTATTTTTTTTGTCCTGGATTCTTTTAGTCTGATGAGCCCACTAATGCTGAGGGTATCCCTTAAGTTACTTGGCTGTTGTCAGAGTGATCTCTAGTAGATTTGCTGCTGATTCATAGGGTTTTATCTACTTTTGCACACTGTAAAATGCTCTAACTGAATAGCACTGTGGAGTCAGACTCAATCAAGGACTCTGCAGAGCTGTGTGGGTATATAAATCTCTGGGGCCACTGACTCAGTCAGCCATACTGTCAGCTCAATTATTGCCACAATCCTTGTAATGAGATTTTCAATGGTATCAGTTTAACATTAACCCTCGGTGGCCTGTTCTGACTTTTATGCATAATTAGAGCATTATCTTCCCAAGTTCTTCATGTTATTTTTTTATCTGCCCTGAGCTATAATATACACAGTGTTGTTGAGCTGTGTTGATCCCAGGATATTAGAGAAACAAGGTGGGTGAGGTAATATCTTTTATTGGACCAACTTCTGTTGGGGAGAGAGACAAGCTTTCAAGATTACACAGAGCTCTTCTTCAGAAGCTATAATGGAAAGTTCCATGGAAATTCTTCAATGGAAATTCTTCCTTGGGAGCTATAATGGAAAGTTTGATGTAAATATTTAAGTGAATCCCACTTGCTTTTCAAAAAAACTTTTTATTATCATTTTCATGCTTATTTTTTACCTGTTTGTTAAATTAAGGCAACATTCCAGTATGCCATTCTTTCCTTTACCATCCCTTCAAGATGCTTTCAGCAATTGCACCACAGCATTGCCTTTTGCTTTCCTTTCCCCTCACACCCCCAACTTTTATCAGAACATTAGGAAAATTGCAATTGAGAACAGTATTTAAATCTGGAGAGAGACCTGAAATTGTACTTCACATCCAAACACCTAACCCCACCCCAGTTCATGTAGACTTGAGGAAGCAGAAGTTAGAATCCCAGTATCCTAAACTCACCTTCAGTTTTGGGTCTGCATCAGATCCAAACCTGGAAGAGGCCTGTTTTCCAAATCTGGTTTTGATGCACCCCAACGCAGCTGAAATCTCACAAAAACAACCATTGTTGTGTGATGTGCATTAATTGGGATTTTAAAAAACAGAGAAAAATAGCTATTGAGATTTCTGTTCGGTTGTGAACTATAGTTCTCGTTCAGTTTTGAACCTGAACTCTAACCTAAACTTAACCTGGAGCCAGATATTAACTCTTCACTCCAGTTCCATTTACAATAGCATTGGGTATATATGTGGTAACACAAAAAGGGGCTGTTGGTTTTGGGTTTTTTTTACTACAGATCTGTCTTACAACAGATCATTTTAGTGCCCCAAGGGTCAGTCCTGGGGCCGGTTTTGTTTAATACCTTTATTAATGATCTGGAGGATGGTGTGGACTGCACTCTCAGCAAGTTTGCAGATGACACTAAACTGGGAGGCGTGGTAGACACACTAGAGGGTAGGGATCGGATACAGAGGGACCTAGACAAATTAGAGGATTGGGCCAAAAAAAACCTGATGAGGTTCAACAAGGACAAGTGCAGAGTCCTGCACTTAGGACGGAAGAATCCCATGCACTGCTACAGACTAGGGACCGAATGGCTGGGTAGCAGTTCTGCAGAAAAGGACCTAGGGGTCACAGTGGACAAGAAGCTGGATATGAGTCAACAGTGTGCTCTTGTTGCCAAGAAGGCTAACAGCATTTTGGGCTGTATAAGTAGGGGCATTGCCAGCAGATCGAGGAACGTGATCGTTCCCCTTTATTCGACATTGGTGAGGCCTCATCTGGAATACTGTGTCCAGTTTTGGGCCCCACACTACAAGAAAGATGTGGAAAAATTGGAAAGAGTCCAGCGGAGGGCAACAAAAATGATTAGGGGTCTGGAGCACATGACTTCTGAGGAGAGGCTGAGGGAACTGGGATTGTTTAGGTTCCAGAAGAGAAGAATGAGGGGGGATTTGATAGCTGCTTTCAACTACCTGAGGGGGGGTTCCAAAGAGGATGGAGCTCGGCTGTTCTCAGTGGTGGCAGATGACAGAACAAGGAGCAATGGTCTCAAGTTGCAGTGGGGGAGGTCTAGGTTGGATATTAGGAAAAACTTTTTCACTAGGAGGGTGGTGAAGCACTGGAATGCGTTACCTAGGGAGGTGGTGGAGTCTCCTTCTTTGGAGGTTTTTAAGGCCCGTCTTGACAAAGCCTTGCCTGGGATGATTTAGTTGGGAATTGGTCCTGCTTTGAGCAGGGGGTTGGACTAGATGACCTCCTGAGGTCCCTTCCAACCCTGATATTCTATGATTCTTTGATTTTTTTCAGTTAGCCTAGAATCTACAAAATCTGGTTTCTACCAGAAACAGAGCAAAATCCTTGTTGTTTGGCATGGAAGGTATACCCCATTTTCCAGTGGTTCTAAATATAATGGTGTTTACGTTCAGCATGGGGGACTGCAGTGGCTGTGCAGGTTTGAATCCTGGTTACAAGTGTTCTGAATATGGAAAAATGACTCTGGACAAAGTGGGAGCTCCTCAATGCTGTCCTTAGCCTACCCATTCCAGTGTGGCGTTAAAGTGCTTTGACAAAATTCCAGCTATTCAAAGCAGACGTGTTGTGTCCGTATTCAGCACAGAATTGCACAAGGTAATATTAACATAGCTTTCAAATGCAAAATTGGATTCTGCATGGTGATAGCCAGGTGGGGAGATAATTTTATCACTAGGAAATCTCAAGAAAATATGTTTTTATTGTTAGAACTTTGTCCACCTCTTTCCCCAGCCTGTGGAAAATTCCAGACCACCAGTGTTACAGTGCCATAAAGCAAGGAGGCAAAGAACTGTGAAAGGCAGAGGATTTAAGGACAGTCTTCACCGTTTAGTTACCTCCTCTCTGGAAGCACAGAGCTTTGTTCTCAGCTCTTTGAATCTAACTCCTTCTTTCCCTGTAGGAATGCCTGGATGGCATTAGAAGATCAGAGGAAGAGGATCCCAAGAAGTGAGACAAGGAAAAGAGGGACAAGAACAGGAAGGGTCCAACCAGAAAAAGCCTAAACTAAGCACTGTATGGTGACCCTACACCTGTTGTGCAAGGTCCCAGTGCCTAAAGGGAGAGCACCTTCAATTAACTGTACGGGCCCTGGCAGCAAGATTGTTGGTGAAAACCCTGCAGGGGGCCTACATTTGCTATGCAGTCTTTCTCCACAGGGATAATGGCTCTGCCTCTCAAGCCACTTACTCACTTTTCCCCAGGGATTCAACTAAACTCAGTCTCCTCCCTTGGGCCGTTTGTTTCAGAAGCTAGTTTTGCTCTTATTTAATGTCTTCTAAGTTCTCAGAGAATTTACAAACATTAATGAATTAGTCCTTAACTGAAGTATTATTGTCCCCATTTTATAGATAGGGAGGCTGAGTCACCGACAGTGCCTATGACTACGACTTGCCCCAGCTGTCTCCAAAGATATTTTGCAGAACCACAGAGAATTTGTGTGAAGAATCAGAGGTGGTATCATGTGTGTTGCCAGTCTGAAATACTCTTAGTCAAAGAAGAATTGAAGGCAGCCCTATGCCATCAGCTCTATTTTTATCTATTACTTTTTCTCTTTTATTTCCAGGACAAGAGAAAAATAAGAGAGTGAATTCCCCAATTAAAACTTAGATTCCCTTATCCTGGAGCAATGGGACTTGCATTAAAAGATATCCTCTACCTTTCTCTTTGTTAGGGAAGTCTCTCAGTGGGTTGGCTTGCCTTCAGATCCTATGCCAAGGTCCTCACATTATGCTCCTGGAACTGAGGGAAAGCATTTAAATATCTTTTCCCGTCTCTCCATCCACTCTACTTCACTCCCTTTGATCCTCTGGACTTTAAATAAGATCACAGTAGACAAAGCAGTCACTGTTCTCTATGACTTTGGGCAAGTCACTTAACCTCTCTTTCAAAGTTTCATACATGTTGGCTAAATAGCCACAAGCCCTTGAGCAAGAAGCTTAATCATACATCTGGATGACATATTTTTCATGGACCTGTGTGCAGGCTCTCACGGCCTTGAGTTCCTTATAGTATGTCTGTGAGTTTGTTTTAGCCAGGTTCGATGGGGCTCTGCAGCTTCCCACTCTCGGAGTTTGGGTTTCAGCCATCTCTGCCTTGTTCTGAAGTCTGATGGACTTTCACTTCCAATCCTTTCATCTCCACGTTTTTCAGTCATGGTAATTTTCAGAAATGTGACCCCTCAGTGGGTCTGCAAGGGTCTGTGGGGACAGAAAGGAAAGTTTCCCCCAGTCACTCTTTTAGTTGCTAACCCCAGGATGGTGTGTTTGAGAATCAAGCTTTTTAGTTTAACTTTTTTCTTTTTTGACCGACAAACTGGTGTGTCAGTTGCCTCGGGAGTTACTTCCTAAATGTTCCATGTGAATTAGCTCATGGTCCTGCCAATCCTCTACCTAACTCTCTTCTCCCCCTTTAATAAGAAACTGCCCTCTCTGGATATAGAGCTAACCATTAAGATGTATTTGCTTCACACTCACTACTGTACATAAGCAAAGAGATTGTCCATTTCCATGACCCACACTAGGGTCTCTTGCGGTTCTGCCCATATCTGTCATTGGTTAAAGTTGTACATTAACTTGACTTGTGGGCAGATAGACAAGACTGCACCTCTTCCAGTAAAGGGTTAATCTAGCCTAGATATTTCCACCTTTTGGGTTGAGAGGGCTGAGGTCACCACATTGAAAATCTGCAGTGCCACTTATATCCTTGCCTTACTCTTTTGTCTTGCTCTCCCTTATGCATATAGACAGCATAAAGTTAGCTCCCAAAATTTCATAAACTGCCTCTTTGCTAAGCCCATCTCCTCTTATAGGACTGCTCACTATATCCGCTGAGTCTCTGGAATTATCCACAGGATAGTAGAAGAGGGGGACGCAGGACAAGAAGAAATTACACACTGGTAATTCAGTTTGTCAGAGTCCCTTTTCTTCTCCTCTTTTGTCTCCCTCCCTTCTCCCCTTGTATTATGAGAGTTATTGGCTGTAGAACTCAATGAAGGGCTTGAAGGGATGAAGTCTGCCCTTATAGCCTCTGTCTTTCATTATTTCTTGCTTCCTGGCATAGATGGTACCATCATGTTGGTCGTCTGGAATTTTCCACAGTGTGAAAAGAGGAGGGACTCTGAAAACCAGAAAAAAATGAATTATCAGTAAGTAATTTTTCCTTATCCATGTCTTTGTTTTGTATAGTGAGTCCTACCTCCTTCCCCAGTGAAGGAAAACTGTATATAGGAATATGGCACTAAAAGCAAGGATACGAAGTTGCCAGTCAGCTCAGCATTTACAACAGTCTGGGTCAACTCTCCATGTCTTCCTACATGAATTCAATTCCCTTTAGCCAGAAAGGCAAAAGACACTTGTGTTTTATCAAAACCAACAAGGAGTCTGGTGGCACCTTAAAGACTAACAGATTTATTTGGGCATAAACTTTCGTGAGTAAAAACCTCACTTCTTCGGATGCATGTGTTTTATCGTCATTAACAACCCACTGATTACCCATCCTTTACCACCTTTAACAGCTGCCAAATGGCAGTACCAGTCTATTAGGGACCAGCAATATACTCAGGTTTCTCCTGTTAGGGGTCATTTCTTTAATTCTGCAACATGATCACATCCATCCATCACCTCTACAATTTAAAAAATTAATTTATTTCATAAATCTGAGGCTTGTGAATCACAGCAACTTGCTCAATCTGTAGTGTTGGGCTAACTGAATCTCAGATTTAAAACCAACAATTACAGTCTACACACAGTATAACTTAAAAACTCTCCTCCCTGTTGCTCATTTCCCAAGCCTTCTGTAGCATTCTGGACTTTCTGCTGATTTTTATAGCTCTTGGAGCAAGCTTGTCACAGCTATTATATTAGCATTTCCTTAGCAGACTAACAGAAACCTTCCAATCCATCCATATATACAACATTAGAGAGGGGCTGATCTTATGCTGTGTCCATATCTGGATGAATTTAGGTTTTCAACAGTTTATCCAAAGTAAAACAGCAGAAATCTCATGGGAATCGATGCTTCCTCATCTACCCACACCACTTTTCCTTCCTGAGGCCCCCAGTAACTATTGCTGTCTAATGAGGGTGGGGTGTGCCTGCTAAGTCACAACATGTACTGAAATCTTCTGAGACTAGCAGGTGCCTACCTAGCCCTGGGACAGCAGGAAGTGTCAGTCTGCTCTGCACTGTCAGTACTGCCTGCTAGAATTAAAACTCCTAAAAGATCTTGTGTGGCGACTGTAACAATGCTGAGACAAGAACATACATTTTTTTTCTGGGTTTAACTGTATCTCAGACAGCAACAGGTGACATACTTAAGTTTATTTGCTAACAGCAGAAGGGTTGAAAGCAGATCCGAACAAAGCCCAGGCATTCAGAGATATACCAGCCCCGGTGGATGTACCTGGGGTGCAGCACTTCCTATGAATTATAAACTTCCAGTCCAGATTCTGTCTTCATTTGGTAACAGTAGCACTGCCCATATGCTGGTTTACAAGGCAGAATGTGGAATGGGACTGAGCAGTGCCACATCAGCAAGTATTTGAAACATTTAAAAAGCTGATTACCGATGCCCTTGTGCTGAAGTACTACCAGCTGGGGGATTCGGAGAAAGGTGCATCGGAGAAAGGATTTGTAGGTGGTTGAAATACAGGGACAGCCAATTTTGTATGCCAGCAGAACTCTATTGGAAATTGACCAAAATAGAAGAGATCAAGACTCTGTAATGTTTGGGGTGGATTGGTTCCACCACTATATCTATGGTCACCTTGTAATAATACAATCAGACCCAAAACCACTAGAAACAATAATGGCTAAACCCCTCCTTAGCACCCCAAATGTTAGTGCCCCCACAATCATCATCATCGTAATCATCAAGGCAAATCCCAAAGGGATGTAGCATCCTTGCTGCTCAAGCGCCATCCAGGCCGATCTCTAGCTTGGTCCTTAAGACAGGCTGGCTGGATGTTCATACTATGTCTCTCACTGGCAATCTTATTGGGCCATGTAGCAGGGCGGCCTGGCTCCCAGCCGCCCCTGGAAGGGACGAGCCGGAACAGCCGCCAGAGTGGGCGGAGCCACCGCCGCCTGTCCCCGCCCCCCGGAAGTCAAGAGGCGGGACAGGAAGTATAAAGGCCAAGCCACAATGCTCAGTATCTGGCCGGCAGTGGGAGAGGACAGACGCTGGTGCCCGAGCTCCTGCCGGTCTGAGCCTGCCCAGAGCCCGGTATCCGGAAGAGGACTGGCCGAGCCTGCCCAGAGCCCGGTACCCGGAAGA